>NC_068928.1:23258257-23561287 GCF_023091745.1 Budorcas taxicolor
GAGGGCCAGACTCTTAAGTACCTGGAGAGAACCCTTGGGGGAACCCTCACCCCAGAGCCAGCAGTCCTGACCAATGGCCTCTCCAGCCTCTGGATGCATGTGGGCCCCCGCCCGCCCTCCTGACTGGCTACAGATGAGCTGGAGCTCAACTGGGAATCTACAAGACCTCCCAGTCCCTCTAGCCGGTGGGAAGGGACCTGCCCCTCTGGCCTTGGCTCCTCCTGCCCACTGAGCACTGTCTTCCAGATGCCCGCTTCACGCGGGAGTGGGGAGGAAGGTAGCGGCAGGAGAGGCCAAATGCAGTGATGGATGGAAAGAGCTGGGCTAAGCAGCAGCTTCCTGTCTGTCTGCCACCACCTCAGGGGCCGGCCTATCACCCGTAGTTCTGGATATCGGGCTGCAGTCACCAGCACGTCGTCTGGTGTAGAGGACACTAGCTTTCTGGGGATTAGGGCCTGCTGTCAAATCACTCAGCGTTGTCCAGGTAAAGAAACGAGCTGACACCAGTAACTCTGCGACCAGGACCTTATAAATAAGCCCCTCAAGGGAACCATTCCCCACTGCCAAGCTGACCGTGTAGCCTGGAGTGATCAGAATCCCCTTGCTATAACATCTATTCAGGTAAACACTCTTGCCAATGTGGGTATAGACGGAATGTATGGGCCATACTCAGTCTCGTCCGACTCTGTGACCCCATGGACTGCAGCCTGCCAGACTCCTCCATCCATAGTGATTCTCCAAGCAAGAATACTGGAGTGGGTTGCCATGCCCTCCTCCAGGGGATCTTTGCAACCTAGGGATTGAACCCAGGTCTCCCGCATTGCAGGCTGATTCTTTACCGGCTGAGCAGCAGAGAAGCCCAAGAATACTGGAGTTGGTAGCCTATCCCTTCTCCAGCGGATCTTCCCCGACCCAGGAATCAAACTGGGGTCTCCTGCATTGCAGGCAGATTCTTTCCCAGCTGAGCCACCAGCGAAGCCCATAGAGGGAATATATCTCAACATAATAAAAGCTATTTTTGACTAAGCCATAGCAAATATAATACTCAATGGTGAAAAGCTGAAAGCTTTCCCACTAAAATCTGGAAGAAGGATGCCCACTCTCACCTGTTCTATTCAACAGAGTATTGGAAGTCCTGGCCACAGCAATCAGAAGAAATTTAAAACATATCCACATGGGAAAGGAAGAGGTAAAAGTGTCATTATATGCAGATAACATCGTAACTATATAGAGAGAATCCTAAAGACACCACACAAAAATTCCTGATACATTCAGCAAGGTAGCAGAGCACAAGATTAACACACAGAAAGCTGCTGCATTTCTTTACACTAACAATGAAATACCAGGAAAAAAAATCCTCTTAAAATTGCATCAAAAAAAAAAAACAAAACTTAGGAATAAATCTTACCAGAGGTGGAAGACTTATATGCTGAGAACTATAAAACACTGATAAAGGAAACTGAAGATGGGTCAAAGAAATGGAAAGATACGCCACGTTCGTGGATTGGAAGAATTAATATTGTTAAAATGGCCATACTAGCCAAAGCAATCTATAGGTTTAATGGGACTCGCTATCAAGTGTCCCAGGACATTTTTCACAGAACTAGGATAAATAATCCTAAAATTTATATGGATCCATAACCCAGAATTGCCAAAGCAATTCCAGCATTGCCAAAGCAATGAGAAAAACAGAACACAGCTGGAGGCATTGCCCTCCCAGATTTCAGACTACAGACGTCAGACTACAAAGCTACAATAAATCAAAATAGCCTGGTATTGGCACAAAAACAGATATGTAGATCAATGGAACAGAACAGAGAACCCAGAAATAAACCCACACACCTACGGTCAATTAATCTTCAATAAAGGAAGCAAGAGAATGGAGAAAACCACTTGTTTCTTCAGCAAGTGGTTTTGGGAAAGCAAGACAGCGCATGTGAATCAAAGAAGTTAGAACACTCCCTCACACTTTACACAAAAATAAACTCCAGATGGCTTAAAGACTTAAATATAAGACATGACACCATAAAACTCCTATAAGAAACCATAAGCAAAATATTCTCTGACACAAATCATACCAATGTTTTCTTAGGTCAGTCTCCCAAGGCAACAGAAATAAAAGCAAAATCAACAAATAGGACTTAATCAAACTTATAAGCATTTATACAGCAAAGGAAACTATAAAAAAATGGAAATATCTGCAAATGATGCAATGAGGAGTTATCTACAATGCTGTGTTTCTGGTATACAGAAAAGCAATTCAGAGTATATAGATATATATACACACACACACACACCTTTCATATTCTTTTTCATTATGATTTATTACAGGAGATTGACTATAGTTCTCTATTTTATATATAGAGAGAATTTGTATCTACTAATCCCAAACTAGTTTGCCCATCCCCCATGCCCTTTCCCCTTTGGTAACTTAGTTTGGCTTAATGAGGAAGACCTTAATCTACAAAATATACAACAGCTCACACAAGTAAAAAAAAAACAAAAACAAAAAAAGCCAACCCAACTGAAAAAGGGGCAAAAGACCTAAATAGACATTTCTCCAAGAGACATACAGATGGCCAACAGGCACATGAAAAGATACTTAACATCATTAATTATCAAAGAAAAGCTAATCAAAACTGCAGTGAGACCTCCCACTGGGCAGAATGGTCATCATCAAAAAGTCTACAAAAAGGACTTCCCTGGTGGTCCAGGAGTTAAGAATCCACTGGCCAATTCAGGGGACATGGGGTCAGTTCCTGGCCTGGGAAGATCCCGCATTCCTGAGGAGCAACTAAGCCCACGAGTACCAACTACAGAACACTGCAATGTAGAGTAGCCCTTGCTCTCTGCAACTAGACAAAGCCTGCACGTAGCAGTGACGCACAGCCAAAAAAATAATTTTTTTTAAAAAAAGTCTACAAATAATATGTTAGAGAGAGTATGGAGAAAGGGGAACTCTCCTACACTGTTGGTGAGAATGCAATCATAATTTTACATAGTGCTGCCACTATGTAAAACAGTATCCAGATTCCTCAAAAAACTAAAAGTGGAGTCGCCATATGATCCAGCAATCTCACTTCTGGGCACATATCCAGGAAAACCTCTAATTGAAAAGATACAGGCACCCCTATGTTCCCAGCAGCGCTGTTCACAACAGCCAAGACACGGAAGCAACCTAAAGGTCCATCGACAGATGAGTGGATAAAGAAGATGTTGTGCGCATACACGATGGAGTGCTGCTCAGCCACAGAAAATAATGCCGTTTGCAGCAGCATGGAGTTACCCAGAGACTATCACACTAATTGAGGTCAGAGAAAGATGAATAGCGTATGCTACCACTTATGCACAGAGCTTAAAACATTATACAAATGAACTGATGTGCAAAACCAAGACAGACTCACAGATGCCAAACTAAGTTACCAAAGGGGAAAGGGCATGGGGGATGGGCAAACTAGTTTGGGATTAGTAGATACAAATTCTCTCTATATATAAAATAGAGAACTATAGTCAATCTCCTGTAATAAATCATAATGAAAAAGAATATGAAAGGTGTGTGTGTGTGTGTATATATATCTATATACTCTGAATTGCTTTTCTGTATACCAGAAACACAGCATTGTAGATAACTCCTCTAAAAATAAAAGAAGAAAAAATTCCCTCTGCTGTTGACACCACCTGAAAGCTCACCAAAGACCCCTGAGAGCTAGCCTGGAAGTGGTTGGTTCCTTCACACACTCCCACCCCTTCTTTGCTCCATTCCCAGACCCCTGGCTGGGCTTTTAGGGCCAGACGGAACCCCACAGCCAAAACGATGGGTCAGCTGAGGGCTGGGTGTGGGGAGGGGGGAGCAGGAAGCGTGAGCAGGGTACTCGAGCCCTGAGGACACTGGTCATCACTGCCAGGGGCAGAGTCTTCATCTCTGACCCGAGTGCTGGGCACAGCATCTGACACTGAGGTGTGTTAGGGTTACCGGACATGGAACAACAGACTGGTTTCAAATAGGAAAAGGAGTACATCAAGGCTGTATATTGTCACCATGCTTCTTTAACTTCTATGGAGAGTACATCATGAGAAATGCTGGACTGGAAGAAACACAAGCTGGAATCAAGATTGCCAGGAGAAATATCAATAACCTCAGATATGCAGATGACACCACCCTTATGGCAGAAAGTGAAGAGGAGCTAAAAAGCCTCTTGATGAAAGTGAAAGAGGAGAGTGAAGAAGTTGGGTTAAAGCTCAACATTCAGAAAACGAAGATCATGGCATCCGGTCCCATCACTTCATGGGAAATAGATGGGGAAACAGTGGAAACAGTGTCAGACTTTATTTTGGGGGGGGGGTTCCAAAATCACTGCAGATGGTGATTGCAGCCATGAAATTAAAAGACGCTTACTCCTTGGAAGGAAAAGTTATAACCAACCTAGATAGCATATTCAAAAGCAGAGACATTACTTTGCCGACTAAGGTCCGTCTAGTCAAGGCTATGGTTTTTCCTGTGGTCATGTATGGATGTGAGAGTTGGACTGTGAAGAAGGCTGAGCACCAAAGAATTGATGCTTTTGAACTGGGGTGTTGGAGAAGACTCTTGAGAGTCCCTTGGACTGCAAGGAGATCCAACCAATCCATTCTGAAGGAGATCAGCCCTGGGATTTCTTTGGAAGGAATGATGCTAAAGCTGAAGCTCCAGTACTTTGGCCACCTCATGCAAAGAGGTGACTCATTGGAAAAGACTCTGATGCTGGGAGGGATTGGGGGCAGGAGGAGAAGGGGACGACAGAGAATGAGATGGCTGGATGGCATCACCGACTCGATGGACTTGAGTCTGAGTGAACTCCAGGAGTTGGTGATGGACAGGGAGGCCTGGCGTGCTGCAATTCATGGGGTCGCAAAGAGTCGGACACGACTGAGCGACTGAACTGAACTGAACTGAACTGAACCCTGGGCCTTCCCTAAAGTGCAAGTGACCGAACACTTCCTGAAGCTACCACCAGAGGGAACCAACGTTTCACAAATGAAATGAGCAGGCAGGTTTGTTAAGCAGTGGGGAGGGACACTGGGCCTGGCCTTTCCTGAGATTAGGTCTTCAGAGAAGGGGACCTCAGGTGATTGATGGCCACCAGGCCCTTCCCCAAGATAACGCCCCCACACACCTCACACAAACCCACCCCAGGAAGAGAAGCGGAGTCAGTTCCCTGGGCTGTGGTTTTAAGGAGAGCAGACATGGCTGGCCTACGGCTTGGCCCAGCTGACTGCTCCGACCTTACTCTCCCTTACCTCCCCACCTGCTGGCTGGCCAAATGGCTGACTTCTTCTACACCGGGGAGAAAAGATGTTATAGGGTCAAAGGTCTTCAAGGCCCAGCTTAGAACATGGCTCTTTGACCCCTGACCTACTTCCTCCTCTTGTTCCTTACCCTATAAGGACAGCCTTATAGATCGCGCACACACCCCGCCTCCCCCAAGACCTGTTCTAAATACAACCCCAAGAATGCAGCCCCCTCTCAGGAAGCCATCAGGCCCTCCTGTGCACAGACCCTCCAGCTTTTGTGCTGGAACTTTCTGGAGCTTGGGATTCCCCAGCTCCAGGACAGGGACAGGCCCAGGGGCAGGGTGGCACGTGCTTGGGGACAGCTCTGTACCAACTGACATCAGACTGCTGCTCCAGACAGGCCCTGGCTGGTCATGTGACCTTAACAAGTCACTCAGCCACCCTCAAACCTGTTTCCTTATCTGCTAGCTGTTGGTCTGTTTACTTCACTGAGCTGTTAAGAGATGAAACAAGATAGTGTTTGTGAAAAATGGTTTGAGGAAGTATAAAGTACTACACAAGTATGAGGAAGACCAGTGCTGCAGTTCTCAGAGCCTGTTGGAAATGGAGCCCAAGGGATCAGAACTGGAAGGTCCCTTGTCTTTGCAAAACCCACCAGCCTGGAATCTACCAGATCCCAGCCCCACAACGGGAAAAAGATGCCGCCGCTTCTTGCTGGGGCTCTTTCCCTCAAGGTCTCTGCCTCCTTTTGCAACAGAACGACCCAGATGCTGCAGGTGGCAGCTCCGTCTCGGGTTTCAGTGCAGGTTTATTTCAATTTTATATTTTATTCCAGGCAAGTGCTTATTACATGGATAGTATTCATGTCTCAATTCCTAATGTCTTGGAGCATGAACAGCCACTAGAATACAGTTCCATAGTAAAAATACAATATGTACAAAATTAGGGGTTTTGTAGTTTTTTGTTTTTTTTCCCACACAGCAGATGTATCCAAACACATAAAAATCTCTACAGTCTGGGGTCGCTACAATTTATATTTCAGGAAACGGAGACACAGTGACCGAGTCCTCACTGTAAACAAGGGCCACCTCTTCGTGGGGGTGGGGGGGTGGGGGCGGGACTCTGGGATGGGGAGAAGAAGCTCATCCTAGAGAGGGCAGGGGTTATGGTGGCCCCCTACTTCCCCTCCAGGAATTCCCTGCCCTTTTTTGGCCCCCCTAGGAACCAACCTCCCGCTCTCCCCGAGGTAAAGACTCCCAGCCAGTGAGCCACTCTGAACATCAAAAAGTAAAACACGCATGAGAGGTAAGATGTGTGTGTGTGTGTGTGTGTGTGTGTGTGCGTGTGTGTGTGTGTGTGCATGCACACACGCGCGTCCCCCAGGCTGGAAGGGCTAGGGAGGGGAGGGGCAGGCGGTCCCATGGGGTGAGGACAGATGTGGTCCCCACAGCGCTCAGAGGGGAGAGGCCCAAGGAAGGGCTGGGTGGCGGCTGCCCTCTCGGGCACACAGCATCACAGCATTCACGAACAACAACAAAAACAACAGCAACAACACCCATCGTCACCAATCTGGACATAGTCATTCGGCACTAGATTCTGAGGCCCCCCACTGCAGCAGTGGGGGGCGGGGAGGGACGGGGGCAGCGGGCAGATGAGGTATCTGTGCAGGCCCGAGGGGCAACTGGCTAACAGAACAGTTTCAAGGTGAGCAGGCCTGAGAGGAGGGCGGCTCGCCAGTGCTTCTGCTCCTGGGGGCCAGGCCTGCCCTTCTTTTTCTGCTCTTTCCAATGTCTTCACATCAGGAAGAGTAAAACCAGCTTCCCCCCAAACAGGGTGATAGTGGCGGCAGCTGCAGGTGCAGAAAGGCAGCAAGCTTGTGAGGTGGGAGCTACATTCGGGTGGGGGGACAGCGTCGCCTCCTAGAAACCTCTGAAGTATCCGTAAGTCTCCCCACCCTGGGAGACAAGAAACAGTCTCCAGGGAGGTTTTCAGGACCAGAAACTGAAAGGGAGTTCCGAGGTGGCTCAATCTACCCAAGACCTTTGTCAGCCTCTTCTGTGAACCATGGGACCACCTCCCCCCGCCCCGCCCCAGCCTGTCATTGCAAACTTCACACCCAGGATCACTGGCTCCCCCACCTCCACACACTCTGAAAGGCCACTGGTGAGTGTGTCCAGGTGGAGAGCCGAGTGTGCACGTGTGTTAACTGTGTCTGACACAAGGCCACTTGTAATAAATACCCACATAAAAAGAGCAGCCAAAGCAGTCTGCTGTGGCAAAGGCATGGAGAGCAGTGGCCCTCGCACACAGGCCCCCTCCCTCCTCCCCACCCCAAGCTCAGCCCTGCCTGCAGCCCTCGCAGGAAGGCGGTGGCACACAGCAGCGCCCCCTGGGGGAGGGCACATGCAGAACAGCCTGCTAGAGACAGCAGGGGTTCAAAGCAAAGAAAGATGAGCCCAGGGATGGGGAAGCTGGGGCAAAAGCAACAGTCCTCCATGGCCTGGCCATGCTCGCTCCCCGCAGGTCCCCAGGGCCAAGCCCCTGGACTGTAACCTCCAGATTACCTCACCCACACGGCGCCAGGGTCCTGGAACCCAGACCAGACGCTGGTCCCGTCTCCCAGGCAGCAGGAGGCGTCCAGGCGCACTCATCCCTCCAGGGAGTGCAGAGCACGGAGCAGAGCCCAGGCCTCCTCTCTATCTTCTGGAAGCCAAAGTCAAGTCCAGGGATGGGGACAGGGTCCAGCACACCCTCCTCTCAGGCCAGACCCGGCTGGAGGTCAGCAGGATGGTTGGGGGAGATAGTCAAGCCCCTCCTCCCTCGCCCCTCCCAAGCCCTCAGTCTGCCCTCCTGAAGTCAGGAGCCCAGTGGTAGGGCAGTTGTGGGGCTTGGAAGCTTGGCAAGGGATTTTGGGTTTGGTTTACTATTGGTAGAGAACTGTCTTAACTAGCTTGTTATGATCAATCACAATGACTGCAACCAGCCTGGAGAGCCCCAGGCTGGGGCACCCACCTGTCTGGAGGGATGCCACACAAGCCACCTCCTAGGACTTGTCCCCTGTACTCAGAGCACGCCCCCCTCTCCAGTCCCCCTGGATATCAGGGCCAAGTTGCTTGAGTTCTGCTTCCCCATGTCCCCCTCCAGAACCCTGGAAGGAGAAGGCTGAGGCTCGGGAGGGGAGGGCCCAGGTGCCCAGCCGTCTCACCAGACAGAGCGATAGCAGCAGCAGCACAGGAAGGTGGGCAGGGCGGGGGAGGCGGAAGAACACGACGTCCACATCGCACTGGTGTCAGGGGACGGGTGGGGGGCGGGAACGGCCCCACGGGCACCAGGCCGGACAGGTGGCACGTGGGCCAGAGCGTGTCTTATCACTCTGTCAAGTTCTAGTGCAGCGGGGTGACCCCCTGCCTGGTGCCCAGCTCCCTGGGCCCCTCCCTCCCCTGGCTCAGAGTCTCTGCACCCCCTTCCCCTAGGAGGCCTGGGGGTGGGTATGGGTGGGGCGGGCCTGGGCCTGGCGGGAATGTGTGGAGCTGGTGGGTGGGAGAGTGGGGGACAGGTCTCCCTCCCTGCTCCGCTGGGGGCTTCTGAGTGGCCTCATCCTCAAGCCAGCTTGAGCGTGCTGACTGGGAAGGAGGGCATGGTGACCATGGTCACAGGGTTAAGCACGGTCTGGCCCACCAGCTGAGGGTGGTGCACCACCTGAGCCCCCACGGCTGGCTTTGCCATGACTGTGGCCGGGGGCCCCAGCCCGGCTGTGCCATTCACTTGCTGGTGTGAGAGGGTGTGGGCGATGTGACTCACGGCCACCGGCTGGCTCACTGCCACGGGCTGCGGGTACAGGGGCAGCTGGGAGCCAAGGTGGGCCACATGGTTGAGGGTGGCAGGGTGCACCGTGATGTGGCTGATGGGGGGCGTGGCTGGTGCCAGCTGCACGGCGGGGCTGGGGGCCGAGGGCGCGATGTGGGCGATGTGCTTGCCCCCCGGCCCCTGGAGAACGTGGTTCACAGTCTGGATGACTGAGGCGTGGGTGGTGGCAGTGTGGGCGATGACCGTGGAGCCGCCCCCGGCCGCGGCCACAAGATGGGCCGGGGCGGGCACCAGCGTTTGGGCTGGGGCTGCTGGTGGGGGCGGAGGGGCCGGCAGAGGTGTCTTCTGCTGTGGCGGGGGCTGCTGCCCAGGGAGGTGGGCAGGAGACAGGGCCACCGGCTGGGCGTGCGGGTGTGGGTGCGGAGGCAGAGGCGCGGGGGCCGTGCTGGGCGGTGGCTTCGGCAGCTCTGGGTGGGGGCGATGGCTCAGCTTATGTGGGCCCAGGCCAGCCTGGTCCTCCTCCATGTCCTCGTCTATGTTGTCCTCACCCTCTGTGGAGGGACACGCAGGGAGGGACCGGTCAGAAGGGCTGGGGAACTAGAGCCTGGAGAAGCAGATGCCCCCGGGGCTCTGGGGATGTCATGGGGCCGAGGGTGGGGGGTGACGTGGGGTGGGCGGGGCTCACCAGAAGCGGTGGAGGTGGAGGCCTGGTCGTCCTCGGGCTGGCCCGTCTGCCGGAGCACGCGATCGATCTCCAGCACGTCCATCCACTGGCTCAGCTCGTGCTTGAGCTCCGCCAGCCGCTGCTGCGTGGCAATCTTCTCCCGCGCCAGCCGCTCCATCTCATGCTCATATTCCTTCTCCTTCCTCTTCAGGGACTGGAGAACAGGGCGAGTAACGGCAGGATACCCTGAGCAGGAGCCACAGGGCCCATGGTGCCACCAACATCTCCTTCACCCACCCTCGCCTGCGCATCGGGGGCCCAGGCCTGCCAGGGGGTTGCGGGAGACTACACCTGCCTCTTGGTCCATGGCTCCACCTAAGGAGCCAGCATCTGGGACAGACTGTGGGCTCGCAAGAAGGTGCAGATTGAGGCCAGTTCCTCCCCTACCCCTACGTCGACTCTGTCCTGAGGGGCTTTGCTGCCTCATGCCCCATCCACCCTCCTGGGAGCATCTCCCTCCATTCTGCAGAGAAGGGCAGAAAGGGTAGGAGACTTCTCAGGCAGTGCCCAAGGCCTGCACTGCCATTCACACCAGCCAGTCGCTATGGATGTGGATGCCACGAGCTACCCTCCATGGAACCCACTGCTCAAGGCTCCCCAGACGATCCTGCCCTTTGTCCCTTCATCATTCGTTCATCTTCTTAACTTCAACACGTTTGCAGGACGGCCAGCAGATTCTGAGACCCCTACCTCACCTCCTTGACCACCTCCATCTCCTCCTGAACAGCTGCTGACTTGCGCACATCCTCCCCACGGTGCCCACCTGCACTGCCTTGCACACCGCTCTATTCCCACACTCCCCAGGCCCCGGGATGTGGCCTTCCTTCCCCACCTGCACCTGAGCGGCCTCAGCCACTGAGAAACAGCTCTTAGGAGGACAGCACCTCGGCCTCCATCTGAGCCGCCCTGGAGAGGCTCCTCTCCCTTTAACGCTGAGGCCATCCCATCACTCAGAACACCGGAGGGAGCTCCTTGTCTGCCGCCCCATCTCCCCTTCCACGCCTCCAGGGTCACGGGCCGCCTCTCCTCTCGGGCTGACCCTCCCGGGGCACGCTCCCCCATCAGAAGGGTCTCCAGTTTCCCTTCGCCCGATGCTTATTAGCAGTTCTGGAAGGCCAGCTCCTATCCTGTTCCTCATCTCCCTTCTGCACCGTCTTTCCTTGTTCTCTGTGACCTCCTGTCTGAAACTTTATTAAACAAACACATCTTAAATCCCGCAGGCCTTCCCGTGGCCAGCTTTTCCTGGGCCCAGGCATGTCATGACCGCGGGGTCCAACAGATGACAGGGACAATCCTGTCCTCCCGAGCTTCTAGTCGCCAAGGCTTGCCAGTCCTGGCCAGGTGTAGGCCCCATGTGTCTCCCCCGTCACCACTTCAGGTCTCGTCCGCTGGAGCTCCTCCACAGCCCAGCCCCCTCTCACGTCCTCCAGGTACACCAGCCTACTCTCAGGCTCGCTCATATTGGGAGTGGCACCCCGCACCACACCGCCCCCCAACCCCAAGCGTTCAGTGAGACTGTCAGCCTTAATGAGACTGACACTGGCTCATACGACCCCCTAAATATTTCCCGTTTTGTTTTTCCATCTCAACACACGCTGTCCCAGTCCAACCCTGTGAGAGGGGTACACACTGTTCTACGGTTAGCTTACAGCCCCTGACGCTGCAGGTGGCCAGGGCACAGGCAAGCGCCTGTGAGGACCAGAGGGTGCTAGTCCCCACCTCTACCATCTCTCTCCCCATCATCACAGGAGAATCACAGTCTCTCATGAGACTTGAGCTTCCCCTGACTCTATTTCCTTGGGGCAGTTTTGCAACAGCCTTTCCCAACTGTTCACCTGACCTCCTGGGCACACAAGTCTTCAGCTCCACACACGGACTAGGCCCAGCTTCCCCACGCTCCCTCCTGAGCCCCACGCTCCTTGCATTCCTGGCCTCACTGGTCAGAGACGCCTCAAGCCATTAGTGCCTGTGACTCGTAACCTAGACACGGCCATGCTGTGCACTGACCTGAAAGCTGGCAGCTTTATACTTTTTGCCAGTTCCAGGACACACTCAGCCCCCTCTATCACCCTGGCTTTGAGATTAACCTGCCTCCCCGCCAACTTTTCTGCCAGAAAGCTCCCCCACTGCCCCACTCCCCCCACGCACACCCGGCTTCTCCCTGAGAGGCCAGTGGTAGACAGGCCATCAGAAGGGGCCACAACGATTACGAGGTGTGGGATGAGTCAGCTCTCAGGCCTGTCCTGAACTCTATGCACTAGCGGGGCCAGCTGACTGCCGGCTCAGAGACAATTACTCAGGAGCCAAAACTTCTCACCTAGTCCAGTTCTCCACAGGTCTAGACATCCCTGGAAAGTTTTCCCAAGGTCTAACTTTTGTTCCTATTGTTTCATTTTAAGCCCATTTCCTTTCTAAGAAGACTGGATGTGTTGCTTGGTACCTGCCTACCCCACTTCCTGTTTCTGTCCACTTCTCTGAGAACTTTCTTCAAATCCTTTACCTCCAAGGCACTATGGCTCTGGCTGGGGGCTACAGCCTTCCCAAAGCTTCCACCCTCAGCACACAACCAAACCCCTCAGTCTCCACCCACTCTGTGGGCTCTCTGGTACCCCCTTCCAACTCCCATCTCAGCATAGCAACCCTCCTGACCATGTTCAACTTCCAAAATGCATCTTGCTCCCTCCTACTGGAAAAACTCTGGCATGTGCTGGGCTCTCTGCCCCACACTTATCTTGGTCACCCTGGCCTTCAGGTCCCAGCTTAAGGCCCTTTCCTCAGCAGCAACTTCCCCAACTCCCCAGAACATTGCTGTGACCCCTGTCCTGACTATGTCCTTGCAGCAGACTCCTCTGCTTGGTTATTTTATAATCTGCAGCAAGACCAAACCTAAAGACAGAGATCTGCACTTTTTCCCTTGCTCCCCACTTTTTATCTGCCCAATCAGATACAGGGCTGTCCAAAAATCCTGAATGAGTGAACAAATAAATGAAGATTTATGGAGAACCGTGTTAAGTTTCCCAGCATCTCTGGTTCCGTTGCCAGCCCCAGGACAAGTATCTCTTACGGACAGCTAGGGTTCACCTTTCTTGCCACTCAGGCCAGGCCCGTATCCCAAATCTGCTGGTTCTACTGAGTCTCTTATTTCTGATGTACTTTCAAATCCACCATCTCGCAATCAAGGCTTTCTGCCCTAAGTACTTCTATACAGGAACGCACCATTCCATCCTTCTTTCTTCTCAACAATTGCTGCTGCTGCTGCTGCTAAGTTGCTTCAGTCGTGTCCGACTCTGAAGAACCCCATAGACGGCAGCCTACCAGGCTCCTCCGTCCATGGGATTTGCCAGGCAAGAGTACTGGAGTGGGGTGCCATTGCCTTCTCTCAACAATTGCTATTAAGTTACTATTTATAAATGGCCAATCCTCACGTCCTTACCACGAAAATACTATTACTTTTTCCCGCTTTAGTATCATCGCAGTACAAGAGGAAACCGATATTCACAGAAAATGTCGCAGAATTTAGACAGGAGTTTGCTCCCAGGCTACATGATTTCCTGTAGCTGAAGGAGTAGCAACTTAAGTCTCCAGCCTTAAGTCTCTCCAGTTCTGCAGAAACATCCCAGAAAACACCCTCCTGGAGATCCTCTGAAACTCGACGCTGGGCCCCCTCCTCCCCCCTCCTCCCCCCTCCTCCCCCCTCCTCCCCCCTCCTCCCCCCTCCTCCCCCCTCCTCCCCCCTCCTCCCCCCTCCTCCCCCCTCCTCCCCCCTCCGGCCACCAACGAAGCCCCGCCCCTCCTGGAGCACGCGCGCACCCACGCGGACCCGGCTTTGCTGCGTCACTCCCCACTGGCCGCACCCTCCCTCCGCGCCTGCAGGAGTCCCGCCCCCTGCCCAGCCCCGCCAATCCGCGGATCCAGACCCGCCCCTCCCGTGCCGGGAAGCGGCCTGGAGTTGCGCCAGCCCCTCCCCCTCGTCGGGAGGGCGGGCGGAAGAGCGCGCGTTCGCGGGAGGTCGGGAGGGAGTTGTAGGCTGGGAGTAGTCCCGAGGCTGCGCCTCCGCCTGCCTCATTCGACAAGTCAGGCTCCGGTTACCTCAGGGCTGTGACCCCGCAACTGAGGCCGGGGAGGGCTGGCCCACCGGAGCCGTGACGCCGCCCATCCCCTAAGCTTCCCTAGAGCGCCGACTGGGAGACCCCGAAGCTGCCCCCGCAGTCCGGGAGGCCTAAGTCCCTCCCACTCCTCAACGGGCTACCTCCTGGCTCCGCAGCAGCCGAGCGTGGCCGCCTGCCCCACCCCCACAGCCTCCTTCCCGGCACGCGGAACCCTCGGCCAGTTTCCAGGGAAACCGGAACTCGGGCCGTCATGGCAACGGTCTTATCTGGCGGGCACCCCTCTTCCCCGTACGGCCGAGAGAAGCCAATGCCCAAAGGCAGGGGACACACGGCAAGGAGGGCCCCTTGAAAAGGCTTCTTTTAAATCATGGGGGAGGCAAAACGTAAGGTTTTAGGTTCGGTGACCCCCAGGACTACCCATCATCGAGAGTGCCGCATTTCCCCTTCCCCAAGGTTTAATCCCCAAAGTCGGGAGATGGCATCTACGTGCGCTCACTTGCAAGGATCTTGATACTTTTGGGCTAAAAGTCCGGGGCGCGCAGCGGGGTGGGGCGTATTTCATGGGTTCCCCTGTGGGAAACGAGCCACGCCCAGCACCCCCCACCCCCTACGGTAGAGTCTCGGGCCGAATCCGGTTCCCGCCCAGCACTGCGGGCGCGATGGAGGCACCGGTCGCCCTACGTCCTTCCCATTCTCCGGGCAGTAGCGCGCGGCAGGCGGTAAGGCGGGGCGGATTCCGGGCTAACACCGAGTCGCGGGGGCCGTACAGATGGTAGGGCTCCGTAAGGCCGCCCGGCGGGGGAGGGGAGCAGAGCGCCAGCGCCGCGCTCCCTCGCGCACGCGCGCCGGTCACGCCGCCTCCACCCGGGTGGGGAGCCCCGCTGACGTCAGCCGGGCCATGTGCTCGGCGCCCGCGTGGAGGCGGGCGGGGCCGTGGGGGGAGAGGCGGGGCGTGCGGGGAGGCGGGGCGTGGAGGCAGCCTGCGCGGCGGCGGTCTCCCGCCCTTCTCTGGGCCTTGCTTCTCCCCCAAGCCTGCATACCTGAATGTACCGCAGCGCCGTCCGCAACACGCTCAAATTCGACGTCTTCTTGTCGTCCACGTTGGGGATGTTGCGCTTCAGGGTCTCAAAGCATTCCTTGAGATGGGCCCTCCTGGGGAAAGGGAGCAGGGCCGGTCAGCCAGCGTCAGGGGCGGGAGGGAAGGTCCAAGGAGAGCTTGGGGACCAAGGATGGGACCTTCCGGGTAGCTGGTGGGGCGGGCTGAGTCACAAGCTCACACACACACACACACACACACCTGTTCTTCTCCAGCTTGTTGTGGACTTCTCTGGTTCCGATTCTGAAATCCAGACAGACAGGGAGCTCAGGGAGGAGGGCCCAATTAGGTGGCCTTCCCACCCCCTGCCCCCACTCTCCCCAAATGCCACAGGCTTTTTGTCCCTGACATTCTCTCCCTAGAGAAGCAGTGATGAAAACTGTTGGCCCTGTGTCCTGGTGCAGACACCCTCTGGAGGGTACGGGTAGGCTCATAACTCACAACCCCTTCATATTCCACCCCACCTGTGCACCTGTGAAGGGCTCTTGGGATTGGGAGAAATAGCCAGTGGACCCTGGCCCTTACCCAGGAGGTCAAAGGCCTGGTGATGCCATTAGACCCAACCTTGGAGGGGGTCAGAGGAGCCTGAGAACAGCAGAGGGCAATGACCATCCCCCACTCCCCAGGGTGGGGATAGTCCTGCACAGTGAGAACACATCCAGATACAGGAAGGTGCGGCTCTGACAGGCTAGCTGGGAGGGCACTTTCTCTTGCACACACAGCCCCAGCTGTGGGCAGTTCTCTCCATCCCACCAGCCCCCACTCTGCCACACCTCACTCACCCCCCAGGCCTCTTTTTCTGTTCGGTGGATTTGACTTCTTCAGCGGGTGCCAGCTTCAGGGTCCCAAGTGTGGATGGAGGTGGCTGTGGGGGAGCCAGCTGGGACTGGACTCCGGGGTGTGGAGCAATAGTCAGGATCGGGGTGGGCAGGGGCTGCAAGGGCTTGGGGCTGCCAGTGGGCGGAACGGTGGCCTTGGTGTCTGGCAGTAGAGGAGCAGGAGTGGGCACCTGTGTCCTGGTGGGAAGGGGGGCAGGCTCCTTAATGCTGAGTCCAGGGGTGCTGACCAGGGCTGGCTGGCGAGGTGCCAGGGGCAGAGGCTGGGCCGTGGGGGGTAGGGGCGGGGGTGGGGGCAGAGGCTGAGGGGAGTTGGTCACTACTGGAATAGGAATGACAGTCAGTGGGGTGGGAGTGGCCAGTGGTGGCGGGGGGGCTGGCGGAGGGGCCGGCGGTGACAGAGGCAAGGGTGGTGCCTCAGTGCGGGGCTCCTCCACCGGCATGGTGTGGGCCAGCCGGGCCAGGCTGTTGGCCTTCTTCTGCTCCTGTTCCCGCTCCCGCTCCAGGCGAAGCCTTTCCTGTTCCTCTGCACAGAGAGAACACAGCTGTCTCTCAGCAGGGCCTGTGGTCCTGGGTGCCCCAGCTCCCGCTGTCCTCCAATTGTAACCCACCCTGACCCCACACCAGGGAGCACCCATTGACACCACAAATACATACACTCATCCACACCCAGCCAGGCACCGGGCACAGCAGTGAACAAATAAAACAGACTCCTGGTCCCTGCTGTTGAGGAGCTCATAGACCAGGGGAGGAGGGGCGTAGGACAAATCACAGAATTAACAACCCAGGATGTGGGAAGAGAGAGGCTATGGAAAGAGCAGAAGCTGTCAGTGAGGGTGCTGGAGGAGGCCTGGCACACTGCAGGTTGAAGTGTTAAGCAGGTGATGGGCAGGGGCAACAAGGCTGAGGAGAGGGAGTGGTAGATGAGGTGGGGAGAGGCCAGTCCACAAATGATCTCACAGGCCACCACAGGAGAAGAGAAAGTGCAAGTCACTCAGTCGTGTCCAGCTATTTGCACCCCATGGACTATACAGTCCATGGAATTCTCCAGGCCAGAATACTGGAGTAGGTAGCCTTTGCCTTCTCCAGGGGATCTTCCCAACCCCAGGGATTGAACCCAGGTCTCCCGCACTGCAGGCAGATTCTTTACCAGCTGAGCCATGAGGGAAGCCCAAGAATACTGGAGTGGGTGGCCTATCCCTTCTCCAGTGGATCTTCCCAACCCAGGAATCAAACCGGGGTCTCCTCCATTGCAGGTGGATTCTTTACCAACTAAGCTATCAAGGAAGCCCCACAGGAGAAGAGAAGAGGCAGTCAAATCCTAGATTCTGGGGCACTACCTTCTAGAGGGCAGGCATTACCTTCATTTCACAGATGAGACAGATTAGCTCTAAGAGGCAAAATGATTTGTTAAGGATCATACTGCAAATAAACACACACACACACACCCTACACCCGTGTGTCTCACAAGAGCCCCACACTGCAAGCAGGGAGGGGCCATCACCTTCAGCACACACAGGAGACAAGGCCCGGGACTCAGGACTGCCAGGCTAGGTCCCAAAGCCTGTTTCCTCAATCGAGGTCTATACCCCAAATGCTCCTGGTCCTTCTCTGCCCTTGGTTGTGCTGGAACTTATTCCACCACCACCAGCAGCAGACTAGAAAGGGAAGAGGCAAGCAGAAAGGAAAGCAGGGCTTTTTAACAGGGGTTGAACAAGGCAATGAGCTCCAACAACCCTCCATGCCTCAGTTCAGCATCTGAGGCCTGCTCAGCGGTGGGCAGAAACCAGGGCCAAGGCAGAGCCCCCCTGCATCGGGATGCCCCTCTCCATTCCCACCCTGCCCCGTCCCCTCCCAGGCCCCACCATTCCAGTTCCCTGGCTATAGGCTGGGGCCAGGGCCCTGGAGAGCCGCTGAAGCAGTCCCACCACCCCACAGGCCAGGGAGCAGGCCAGCCCTCCCCTCCTGCCCGATTCACCACACTGCTGACTAACAGAGCTGACAGCACAAGCCGGACACGCCCCAAACACACCACCACCCACAAGGGGTGGGGCTGGGGGCGGCAAGGCTGGCCAAGTGCCCCTGTGGGAGAGGACAGCATTACCCTCTCGACAGGTCTCTGGGCCAGGGACCCCAGAAAACATGTGGCCTGGGGGGGCCCTTTGGCCAATCAACCACTGGTGTGTGAGCCAGGCCTGCTCAGAGCCCCTCCCTCCTGCCGAGAAGAAGAGGCGCAGGAGGAAGTAGGGGGAAGTGTTCTGAGAGGGGAAGCGCTCAGTGGTTTCCCAGCAGCCAGCATTCAAGGGCTGGAGTCAGCAAGCGCAGCCTCTTCCGTGTCTCCCCTGGCCCCTCAGGAAGGGAAGCTGCCCAGCCTGCACCGGCCTACTTCTTTACAGCCACCATCACTGGCTTCCTTTGCGGCCCTGGAGAAAACCCGCCCTCTATGCTCCCCTTTCCACACTGGGAAAGAAACCTGCTGAGTTCAGTCAAGGAGACCTTCTCAGGCCCAGCCCAGGACACCCCCAGTCCACTCCACACCTCCCCAGACCCCAAGCCCAAGACAAGGTCCTGGAGCTTGGAGCCCAACACAGCCCTACCTCCATTCCTTTGAGCCAGGACCTGGGCTTTCACTGGCCTGGGGGCAAGTGTGCCCCTCTCCAAGCAGGGCAACAGACAGGGCCTCAAGCCCCAAGGTCAGGCACTCTGGGAACCCAGAATGGAGGCAAACCTCAGATTCCCCGTATTTCCTTTCTTGTATTCCCCATGTTTTAAGGCAACTCCAAAGCTCCACTAGAAGATGGCAACCTCCTTCTCATACCCTCTCTTCCAGCGCCAGGCAGGTGCCAGGCTCACAGGTGCCAGGAAGGGCCCAGGTGAATGGCCAAGCTCTATCACACCTGGATCAGCATGAGAAAGCTTAACTGACACTGAAGAGGGGGGCAGCCCAGGCCAGATCCAGCCCACTAAAGCCTCCTGCCTCCTCCTGGCCGGTTCTGACCCATCCCTTGCCCAGTATGGACCCTTCTCCTGTGGACTGGGAAGACGGAAACAAAGCGTGCAGAGCAAACAAGTGTCAGCAATATGGGTTTAAGCTCCTAAATGCTGCTGCACCCTTGGGCGCACCCCTCTTCTCACTCCCATACATGCACACATACACTCTGGCACCTTCCCTGGGCTCTGCCCAGAAGCTGCCCCAGAGAACTGAGCATCACCCTTCTGGGTGACCCGGGGGCCAAGGCTACAGCCCCCAATGGAGAGTACAGGCTTTGAGGTTTCCCCGAAGCCACTGTGGCCCAGCACCTCAGTCAGCACACAGCGGGGGCCAGAGGAGACCGTATCAGGGGCCTCCCAATGTCCAGGGGAGTTCTCTCCTCCTACATGTAATAGGGACATGATGCACAAGGCAGGCACAGGGTGGGACTAGCTCAGGAGAGGGTCCCATTTGAGTCAACTTCTGTGATTGACAGAAATGTCCAGGCCTCCATGCTGGCCACCAGGATGGCCTCGCCCTCTCCCCTCCTGTACCAACATGAAGGTGCACACCCATCCTTGGACTCATCATGTGAACAGAGTAGCTGGTCTAGGTCAGAAAACGGTCACTTGAGGCTTGAAGTTGAATGGGGGCCCAGACAAGAGGATCCCTGTTCAGGGGTGCCCATTGGGTACACAGTCCCTGGAAAGCAGTTCTGGTCAGCAGGCTCCCCAGCAGCACCCCCACTTCTCTTCCATTTCTCGCCACCCCAACTTAGAGAACAAAACCTCTAGTAGGAGCAAAAAATGAATTCTAGAGATTAGGCTGCTGCAGCCAAGTCAAGCTATCTGTGCATGAGTTTTGGGAGTAAATCTGGCTTTCCAGCAGCCATCCATCCATCTCCTAAGACCTCCTGCTCCACCAACAAGAAGCCTTAACTGCCTGCCTCTAGCTCTCACCACCTGGGGGAGGGGCAGGGCGCTACAACTTCTTAGCGGAGAGCCATTCCCAGGTTCCTTCCAAGTGTTGCAGACGTCATCCTTGTGATTCTTACTCTCAGCTCTGGACTGACTTATTTCGGAAAGGGTGGTAGACGCTGACAGCGACCGTTTCCTCCACTCCCTCACACGGCCAACCAGCCTGCGGGGTAAGTGAAGGTGAAGCGAGTGTTCTTTGGTCGATCCTGCCGCCTCTAGCACAGTGAGCGGTACACAGTGGGGACACAATGGGGACTCCTGAGCTGCACTGTGGATGGCGGTAGCAGGTGACTCAATCTCTCCAAATCTCGTGCACGCTCCTCCCCGAGCCGCGCTGGTCCCGCACGCAGGACAGTCTCGGTCGCCGCCTGCACTGTCCACCGCCTGACCCTGATCTGGACCTCGAAGAAAGCGGGAGGGGCGCGTGAGCCGACGTCCTGACCCCTCAGTTCCGAAAACCCAAGCGTTCTCAGTCTCGCGTATCTCAAGTGACTCTTGACCTTGAGAGGCCGGACGAACCGACTCGGCCGGCGGACCCGCGGCTCCCCCGCCCCTGGCCCGCTGCTACTCCCCCCGCCCGCCGCGGCGGCGGTACACGCTGCAGGCGCGCGCGCGCACACAACACACACTACTACCTCCTGCATGACTCATCATTGAAGCAACAATAGGCAGAAAGGAAAGGAGGGCGAAGCACTCTCTCCACCACAATCCACCCGACCGGGGGCTGGGGAGAGGGCTGGAGGGGGCAGCAGTCCCCGGATACTGCACACACGCCGCCGATCCAGGGCTGCGACCCTCGAAGCAGTCCGGAAAACGGAGGTCTTTCCCTGGCCCCTATTTCTGCAGCACCCTTAAGCTGGGGCCACCAACAAGGGCGCGTGGAGATAAGGGCATCTGAAATCTCCGTCTTCCCGCTTCGAAAGAGCACCAAAGTTTGCCCCTTCTTGCCCGGCTCATTTCACATCGCGGTCAGCGGTGCTTGCCAGGGGGTCCTGGTGAGAACGTTTGGGGGGGGGTGGGGTTAGTGGGAGCATGTGAGCTCTATATATCCTGTCGCTCGGCTATTCTGAGGGTTTCCCTTGCCCCAGGAGCAAAAACGGGAGGCTGGGGCGAGAACCGACAGGTGAGCTCGGCTCCTCCCACGTAGGGCAAAGGCTCTACCAGACAGATGCCCAGCGGCCAGAGCCAGGGCCCAACCCGGCGCAAGGCCCCTCGTCAGCCCCGCCCAGGCCCCGCCCCCAGCCGAGCGCTAGGCTGCGGGGAGGGGCTGGGCCGCGCTGTCCCCAGCGGGAGTGTCCCCCGTGCACGTGGTCGGGGGCGGGGCCGGTCCACGTCACCACCCGGTGTAACCAACGGGCTTGAAACGCAGGCACACGCAACATTCCAGCCGAGAGCGGGTTTGGAACGCGTAGACACGCCACATTCCACACCGGCTAAAGTGGGGCGCAGCAAGGGGGGCCCGGGGTCTGCCCCCGGCGACCTGCCGGCCGTCTCGCAGATGTCCAATCAGCCCGGCTCTCACCCAAACCCCTGTCGCGGGACCCAGCCCAGCTTTAGGAGGCGGGGTCAGGCGGGGCTGGCCAGGATCATAAGACACGCGATGTCATTTCATTCTGCAAAGGCCGCCTCCGCCCCAAGCGGCGCGTAGATCTGCCGGGAGCGCCCCCCGCACCCTCCCCACAGGGCCAGGGAAGCCGGGGAGCTGCTCCGCGTAGAGTAATTCCACCCCCCCACTCCGTTACACACACGCCCACTCGTGTGCACTAGACACTCGCCCGTGTACACGTCCGTCCATCCGCTCTCATCGAGGTTCACATCACACAACCCCGTGCATACACGCACACACGCGCTGGTCTACCACCCCACGCAACACCATTCTTCACCCCACCCCCCGGCTCGCACATATTCATCCCTACCGAGGGCACAGCTGACCCACAGCAAAAGAGACCCCCATGAAAGGTGCACGAGAGGTGGTAGGCAGTTGGGGTGGCGCCTACAGGAGCCGGGTCCCTCGCTGCATGTTAATGAATTCATTAATTAATTTCACTGCCCACAACACTCCTCCCCGGGCGGCGGCTCTTGCGCGGATCTTAGCACTGCCCGGCTTCGCGGGCCGCCCGGGAGCGGGTACCGCGCGCGGTTTCGCGTAGGCTTGGGTACCGGGGTCGCTCGCCTCCCCTTCCCTGGTGCCCCAGGGGCCCAGCCCGGCCGCTCACCACGTGCTCTCTGTTGTTGCTGTGCTTGCCATTCCAGGAAGCGGGCCGCCTCCAGTAGCGTCTCTATGCTCATCGCGCCGAGAGCTGCCGGGGGCGCGCCGGGGCCGAGACTGCAGCCCGCGAGCCGGGCACAGGTCAGGCTGGCGGGCGGGCAGGAGGGAGGGATCACCTCCGGGGGGCGACAGGACTGGGCGGCGCAGCGCACTCCGCAGGGAAGAACGGGGGAGCACAGGAAGAAAAATCAATGTCTCCCCAGATATTTGCAAAATGTAACTTGCAAATTTTTAGAAATCTGATGCAAAAAAAAAAAAGGCGGCACTGCCTCCCTCCTTCCCCTCCCTCTCTTCCTCCCTTCTGATGCCTCCCGCCCCGCGGCCCCCAGGAGTCCCGCCGACAAGAAAAGGCTTTGCAACAAGATGGCGAGGAGGCACAGACACACACAACAAGGGAAGGAGCCGCGCTGCCCCCGGCCGCCGCCCCCGCTACTACACCGGGGCCGCAGCCAAAGCCCGGACCGGAGCCCCCTCCCGTAGGGCCCTGGCGTCTCAAGAAGGGAGGGGCGGGGCCCCGGGCGGCCTGGCCCCGCCCACCCGAGACAGCGCGCGCACACGTGGCCTGGGTGGGGGTGGGAGAAGCTCCAGCCGGGTTCGCGCCCTGCATTTCCGCTCTCCCGCCCCGCCTCGCCCCGCCCCGATTGCAAGCCACAAGTTGAGCAACGGCTGCGTGTTTGGGTCATTCACAACGAAATTTGTCCTGCTGGAGGTAAAAAAGGGTGAAAAATTCAGGACTTAAGTTTAGCTCAAATAAGAATATTCCAGGTCAGGGAAACCTAGGTTGGTAAAGACTGGCCTGACCCCTGGGTCTCTGCTTTCTACCTACACGTGACCTAATTCCTGCAACCACCAGGCTGTCGCAATTCCCCCGGGATCCGCCCCTGGGCGGAGCTGACGGCTGGAGGCTGCCAGAGAACCCGCGAAGGGAGCGGAGTGAAAATCCGATTCCGCGTTTTGTCTCCGTTCCTCCCCCCGCAGTGCGTTCGCATCCTATTAGGCGACGTCACCGGGCCGCGGGCCAATGGGCGGGCAGGACAACACGGCATGGAGCAGCTCCACATGGACACCCCGCGCCGCCAGCCCTGTGTTTAAAGGGCCAGTGTCTAGCAGGGTCACATTCGCGGGTGCGGATGGGGCCGCTGTGTGAAGCGTGGGAGGCTGAGAGGGAAATTCTACAGTTGTGCCCTACCTGCTGTTTACTTTTCACCACCCTCCTCTTAAAACTGAGTCTCTTTCCTTCCTTCCCCTAGACTCCCATCTTCTTCCACGCGCATCTGATGCGGGTGGAGAGTCCGACTGTGTCTCCCCAGAGGCCGCCCTTTGCTCTGGGGCCGGGCTCAGGGCGGTTACGACTTAGGCGTCCACAGCCCAGACCAAGGGGGTGTGGCGCAAATCGGGAACAACAACGTGGAGGGCGGAAGCACGGCCCTCGCAATGGCTGGACTACTGAGGCCGCGGGGCGGGGCCACTCCACCAAGCCACAACCGCGCTCGCCGCTAGGGCGGGACCCGGGCTGGCACTCCCAACGGTGGCTTCTTGTGTTAGAGTTTGGGGCCGCCTGGGGTTACAGTTAACAAATTAGACCTTTGAGGTCAGCCCAGGTGGCTCAGTGGTAAACCCACCTGCCAATGCAGGAGACCCGAGTTGAATCCCTGGGTTGGGAAAGATTCCCTGGAGAAGGGATTGGCAACCCTCTTCAGTATTGTCTGGGAAATCCCACTGACCGAAGAGCCTGGTGGGCTACATTTCATTGGGTCGCAAAAAGAGTCGGAGATGACTTAACCACTAAACAACAAAATACTCCAATTCTCTCACTTTGCATTTAAGGAAACTGAGGTCCAGAGATGAGAAAGTACTTGTCTAAGGCCACTCAGTAGTCCAGTTGCTCCTTGCCGGGTAGGAGCATTTATCCCCAGACCGCACAGGTAACTCTTCTAAACACCGTTCTGGGTCAGGGACCCCAGTTAGGAAACAGTGGTGGAGGAGTATCAAACTGCTCACGTGGGAAAGGGGAGTCTGACCACTTAACACTGCTACACACATATAAAGCTGGTACAGATGCTGCTTGCTGGCTTCGTGCCTTTCCTTTGAGGGCATAATGCATCCCAGGGAAAGAAAGCCTGCACAGACTCTGGAAATTGAGAACCTAGTGAACAGGAGGAAAGGGGTGGTTTGCCCCACCAGTTTACAGAGGGCTCTTATCTTTCCACAGTTACTGCCCCAGCATCTGTAGCTGAGCAGAGAGAGGCCATTACATACAAGTGACTGGGTGACACTGGCTTTATTTATGATGAAGTTGAAAAGCAACAGGGGATCAGGGCATTAAAGAACAGTCAAGTTCGTCTTTGCAGGATGAATGCTTCTTTCCTTAGAAGGCTTGATCAGTGAACATTGCTTCTTTTAAGGTATCTGCCACCTAAGACTGTGTGTGTGTGTGTGTGTGTGTGTCTGCACACACATGCATGCTCAGTTGCTTCAGTCGGATCTGACTCTTTGCGACCCCAAGGACGCAGTAGCCTGCCAGTCTCCTCTATCCATGATTCTCCAGGCAAGAATACTGGAGTAGTTGCCATGCCCTCCAGGGGATCTTCCCGACCCAGGGGTCGAACCCAAATCTCCAGTATTGCAGGCTGATTCTTCACCCACTGGGGGGATATATTATACGTGTGTGTGTATATATATATATATATATGGACATATAAATATATGTGTGTATATATCGATATATATACATAGGCTTCCCAGGTGGCTCAGTTCTGGCCTAGAGAATCCCATGGACAGAGAAGCCTGGCAGGCTACAGTCCAGGAGAGCGCAGTCAGACACAACTGAAGCAACTTAGCACGGACACACATATACGTATACATGAAATAGTCTAATATATATCTAAGTGACTTGAGATAATGTTGTTCGCCAAGTTCTCATTTTGTTAGGGGCTAGCACTGTACCATTCTGCCCAGTGGCCCAGGATGTTCAGAGAACTACCTCCAACTGTACCCTTCTGCCTTCAAGTGGTCATGACATTCTTACAGCCCTGAAGTCTCTTCTGGCGGCTGAAGTCCAATTCTTCTGACTCATCAGGGACCCAGCTCTGTCACATCACAAAGGCAACCCTCTGAAAAGTAGTGTTCTGAAGACAGCTTTGCCTTCAGGGGTGGGGAAGCAGGAAGTAAAAGTGGGGTGAACAGAGAATTCAAATGCCAACCTCTCCCTTGTCCCCAATAACCCATCTGGTCCAGAGATTAGTGGAGATGCTCACTGTTTAAAACAAACAGTCTTCCTGGCTTCACATGATCATCTGTTTATTTGGGTCATGTGGGGACAGCAGCCAGGGGATGTTAGGCAAAAGCAAAGGTTTAGAAAGGAGGCTTTTCCTGGGCTTGTTGCTGCTTGCAGGAGCCTGAAAACGGCCAGACAGGGTTTCTCATCAACCAAGGTTACTCTAGTTGGGGAATGGACAGTGGGGGTGAGAGATCCCATTTAGGTAGTAAGGGGGAGGGTAAAAGGAGAGGAATGGATAGGGCTGTTTAATGTTTTAGCCCAACTTCCTGTTGCAAGAGGGTGGAACTCAGGTAGAAGCTGGCCATTGTTGTATTCATTCAGGGAAAAGTCTTTTTGATGTTTCAGCAGAAAGGTTAGCATGTTTTGGGTGTAAGCCAAAGCCCAGCCATTTCCAACAAGTTGTTCCTAAATGGCTTCCAGTGCTTAGTATCTTTGGGGCAGGAGGAAACCTGGCCCATCCGTCACTGTGTAATTCTCATGAGAGGATTTCTGTTTCTACTCTTCCTCCTGAAGTCTTTTGCACCCCAGTGCCCAGTTTGGCCCCCTTGATTTTTCTCTTTTGGCCAGGCTGCTCAGCTTGCGGGATCTTAAGTTCCTCAACCAGGGATCAAACCTGGGTCCATGACAGTGAAAGTGCCAGTCCTTACCACTGACGTGCATGCATGCTAAGTCACTTCAGTCGTGTCTGACTGTGCAACCCCATGGACTGTAGCCCGCCAGGCTCCTCTGTTCACGGGATGGATTCTCCTGGCAAGAATACTGGAGTGGAGTACCATGTCCGCTCCCAGGGGATCTTTCCGACCCAGGAACTGAACCTGTGTCTCATGTCTCTTGCATTGGCAGTAGACTCTTTACCACTAGCACCACCTGGGAAGCCCCCTTACCATTGGACCACCAGGGAATTCCCAACCCCCTCAATTTTTTAGTATGTGGAGCTATGACATTCCTTAATGAGACAATCTCCCATCGCCCCACCATTCATCCCAACAAAGCTCTACATATATACAGAAATCTAAGATATAGATTTGATATAGATACACACATATCTAAGAACTATGAAGATCAGTTCTCTGATCCTACAAAGCAGAAAAGTATTAAGATAGGGGAAAAGGTGTGAAGCCAAAGTACAAATATACCAGTTCCCAAGTCGCATATGCCCTAACCCTTCAGGCCTGACTTCTCAAACTATGCATGTCGTCTTCGGAGAGCTTTTCACCTACTACAGTTAAGACAAGAGCAAATGGAGAAAGTCAGCTGTGCAATGAAGAGGGAAAGACAGGAGACTAAGTACACTCAGGGACACACTGCAAGATGTTCACAAATCCTGTGTGTCAAACATGTGCCAGACACTGGGCTCTCCTTGTAGCCAAGGCCAGGGGACCTTTGGTAAGCCAGAGTGGGATAAAAGGTCAGAGTTGAACTCAACCCCACAGTGATACATGGAAAAAGTAAAGCTTTGCTCTTTCCCACCATGCTGGATGTAGCACAAGAAATCCTAGGACCATAAAAGCATCTGTGAGGGTACTGATCTACCTATTTTAGAAAGTTAGGTTCCCAGATAATCATATTTTTTTAATAAGTGAATTAATTGGATTTAAGGCTGGGTTAGCAAACTGAACCTGATACCTGATGAGATCAGTCTGAATGATGATGAGCAGGATTCCAAATTACCTTCTTAGAGGTGTATCCTATAGGGCATGCATTCAGTTGCAGTAAAGTGGGCTCCCCAGAGCTGGAAGTTTTCACCTAAGTCCTCATCTGCCTTCCTCTATTCCTGGTGAGCTGTCAAAAGACCTCTCCTAAACCTAAGAAACAGACACAGTCAAGTTTAACCTTCCCATTCACTGACTTCCTCTTCATTGGCTCACATGATGTTAGAGCTAGAAGAGTTGTGATCACCTAAATCAATCTCCCAAGTGGTGTTTTATCCAAGGTCACAATGCTGCTTAGTGTCAGCTGGGGTGAGGAGTGGTGTGGTTCTCTATGTGGGACAGCCCAGCATAGGGAAGAGGGTCCGAAAACTTCCCAGCAATAGCTGATGATGGGGAGCTGGCTGAAGACAGAAAGAATCATTGATTTTGCTTAGCAGGTGAGTGAGAAGGCAAGGAGAGAATTAAACTTAGGATCCAAGGGCTCAGATGACCTCCGGGGACGCTGTAACTGCCTCAGGCTGCTCTGAGGAATGAAGAGCTAGCCTGGGTTGACAGCCATTCCTCGCTGGTGCTGTCTGGCCTGAAAAGGTGACTGGGGGAAAGGGGCAGATTTTTATCCAGACAGACGCCCTGGGTGTGGACACTGAGTAATAAGGAAAGAAATGCAGTTCACAAGCAAATAGGGAGGAGCCACACACACTAAGCTTTTCTGAGAAACCAAAGTGGCTGGCAAGCAAGCTATGCAGCTAGAGAGATGGGGGCTGTGAATGACTAGGAAAGGAGGAAACTGATCAGAGTGGAAAGACAGATGGGAAAGGTCGAGGACTTTGGTTACTCCTTTGAAGCAAGAAAAAAAGAGGCAGCTTCATGAGAGTATGTTAATTCAGGTCATGGGAGTGAGACTGGGCAAAGTTATTAGTAAAGACAGGCGGAGTTTTTGCCATGTGAGTCAAGAGCCAGCTGGACCCAAAGGCTCCTCCCAGGGCAGAGGGGCTGGAATGCAATCAGCGCCCCATACAAAGGACTCTAGGTCTAGGTCTCAGCCAATCCCAGTTCATAGATAAACGCAAGGCTGCAGATCAAGTCTTTAAAACCCAAGGTATCAGCTGCCTGCACTAGTGACTGGTGCCCCTCAAGCCAGAAGAGGGTGTGAGGCCTGCAGCAGTGGCCTCTTACTGGCTGGACCACCCTGATCCAGGGTGCAGCTCCATGCCCACCATAGGATTTCTTACCAAGTGCCCAGGGCCCATCAGGAGAGTCTACATGGGGCAGTGCTGGGGACACCCTACACTGTCCAGGAGCCATGTTCCAGCCAGTGACTCCTCCCACTTTGAGGCTGGAGGCTGGGATAGGACAGACTCAACCTGTTCCCCAGCCCCCAGCCGCTTGAGTCCGGGTTCTCATCAGACACCTCACAGGGCAGGCAGGGCTAGAGCTCACCAGCCATCTCTCAGAAGAGTTACTCTGTGGTAACTCTAAACCGTTCACTAAACACAGTTAGGTCCTTAAAACTTCCACCACACACCAACATAAAAGCAAAACGTCAAAGGAGCCAAAATAAAATACAGGCAAACATTTTTTGGCTCCAAGGGTGGTGAAAGAGGTATCTACCCATAAAGGCAGAGAGAATATGAAAGGAACAGTTTGACACACTTGATTATCTAAACTTTTCTAAAAGCTCCTTGACTGTAAAAACAAAACCACCATAAACAAAAGGAAAAGGTAAATGACAAAACGGAGGAAGATGCTGGCAAGCTGTGCCTCCTTAATGTCAGTAACAAAATGAACACCTGGGTAGAGAAGAGAACATAGGACGTGATATAAGATTCATGAAACACAAACTACATGAACATAAATATATACAGGAAGATGTTTGGCCTTGCAAATACCATAATAAAACAAGGAAAATATTCTTGCCGATCAGTTGATAAAGGATTTTTAAAAATTAGCCTTCTGGTGCTACCAAATGTGTGGCAAAGACAAGAAATGGTAAAGGAGAACAGCTTTTTCAGTGAGCAAATTGGTAATATACGGAAAAGCCGTTAAAAGCACATTCTCTCTTCTGCTTCGGTAATTCTTACACAAATTTATCCTAAAGCAGGAAGAAAACACACAAACATTTCTGTACAAAGATATTCACTAAAGCATTATGTACAAAAGTGAAAACCAGAAAATCTCGATTTCCAGTAAGGAACAACTGGTTTCATGAAGTGCCGCTCACAATACGGCATGTGAAGAAAACAGGATATAAACCAAAATATTACTGGTGCTTGTCTTCGGGCAGTGCAACCTCTGGTAACTTTTATTTTCACAAGTTTTATGACACACAGGTTAATTTTATAACCAGAAAAAATTTATCACAACATATTGCTGAATGAAAACATTTATAAAACAGTAACACAGACCGTTGATTCTACATTTGCTGCTTAAAAATATATATGTATATAAAAATACTAAGATAACAAAATGTAAAATTCCATTTGAGTAGTGAATTGTAAACTTTTATTCCTTCTTTTCTAAATATCTTCTAATGAAAACATTGCTTTTGTAAAATGAAATTATGTTAAGGGGGGAAAGTTCTGGCATGCTTGACCAGCAAGAGCCTCACACGAGTCTTGACCTCAACTAATTTGACCTGGGGTGCTGGGTCTACTTCCCATCCTAGTCTTCCTTCCTGTTTCTTCACTCCTCTCCCCAACCCCTCCCCACCCTGCTGTTCCTGCTGCTTAATTCTGAAACCCCCCAGAAACGGTTCAGGCTACCCTCACAGTCCAGGTGAGAGACGCAGAAGGCCACTAAGGTGGTGGCACCAGGGTTGGAAGAAGAGGCTGGGCTGGAATTGGGAGGATCTTTCTCAGGTGGAAGACTTTTAGACCCTAGTGGTGAAGGAGAGGGAGGAGCAGAGATTTCTATTCTGGACAGCGGGCAGAATGTGGTGGAGAGTACGGGAGACACAGGTGCAGATCAGTTGAGTCAGCACAGCCGTGGTCCTGGGGGTGATGTCCAGTAGGAGGTGAGGCATGTGGAGGGTGAAAGTTCAGGAGAGGCCTAGATTTGTGTGTGAAGACCGCAGGAGTGGGCAGTATGAAGTCACAGAGTGGATAAGGTTGGCCACGAGTGAAAAAGCACAAGCCAGGCCCATGGCTACCGGAATCTTCGGGATTCTCCCTGTTAAGAGGTGAGAACTCTTTAAGAGGTGGGAGGCAGCAACGAGACTTCAGTGGCTGAAATAAATGAGTTTGGAGAGTGGAGGCAGCAAATATTTACGTAACTTCTAGCAGCTGGTGGTAGGAGAGGCCACAGACTGATGGTCGACCAGGTTTCTGTAGAATACTGAATTTGTTGTAAAGATTTACTGTCAAGTAAACTTCTTATAGCTCCTCTCGGCCGCGCTTAGTGAGCCGGCTCACAGCCGCCTGCGCCAGACTTCAGCAATACGTGAACCGTGAACTCCCTGATGTTCAAGCTGGTTTTAGAAAAGGCAGAGGAACCAGAGATCAAATTGCCAACATCCGCTGGATCATGGAAAAAGCAAGAGAGTTCCAGAAGAACATCTATTTCTGCTTTATTGACTATGCCAAAGCCTTTGACTGTGTGGATCACAATAAACTGTGGAAAATTCTGAAAGAGATGGGAATACCAGACCACCTAACCTGCCTCTTGAGAAAGCTGTATGCAGGTCAGGAAGCAACAGTTAGAACTGGACATGGAACAACAGACTGGTTCAAAATAGGAAAAGGAGTATGTCAAGGCTGTATATTGTCACCCTGCTTATTTAACTTATATGCAGAGTACATCATGAGAAACGCTGGACTGGAAGAAACACAAGCCGGAATCAAGATTGCCAGGAGAAATATCAATAACCTCAGATATGCAGATGACACCACCCTTATGGCAGAAAGTGAAGAGGAGCTAAAAAGCCTCTTGATGAAAGTGAAAGAGAGTGAAAAAGTTGGCTTAAAGCTCAACATTCAGAAAACGAAGATGATGGCATCTGGTCCCATCACTTCATGGGAAATAGATGGGGAAACAGTGGAAACAGTGTCAGACTTTATTTTGGGGGGCTCCAAAATCACTGCAGATGGTGACTGCAGCCATGAAATTAAAAGACGCTTACTCCTTGGAAGAAAAGTTATGACCAACCTAGATAGCATATTCAAAAGCAGAGACATTACTTTGCCGACTATGGTTTTCCCTGTGGTCATGTATGGATGTGAGAGTTGGACTGTGAAGAAGGCTGAGTGCCGAAGAATTGATGCTTTTGAACTGTGGTGTTGGAGAAAACTCTTGAGAGTCCCTTGGACTGCAAGGAGATCCAACCAGTCCACTCTGAAGGAGATCAACCCTGGGATTTCTTTCGAAGGAATGATGCTAAAGCTGAAGCTCCAGTACTTTGGACACCTCCTGCGAAGAGTTGACTCACTAGAAAAGACTCTGACGCTGGGAGGGATTGGGGGCAGGAGGAGAAGGGGACAACCCAGGATGAGATGGCTGGATGGCATCACGGACTCGATGGATGTGAGTCTGAGTGAACTCCAGGAGATGGTGATGGACAGGGAGGCCTGGCATGCTGTGATTCATGGGGTCACAAAAAGTCGGACATGACTGAGCGACTGAACTGAACTGAAGCTTCTCGTAAGTCTGGATTTCCGGCTTTCCTTAAGAAATAAGACCCAGCATCACTGGGTGCCTACTTCTGCTCGGCACTAACCAGCAGGCATCAAACACAAATTACTTGAGAGCAGCAGTGCCCCACCAGTGGGAGTGGGAGCTCCAGCCCTTCTTGTCTGGCCCCTGGGGTAGAAGATGAGGAAATACTTCCCTTTGTGAATGAAAGTGTCCATTAATAAAACAGAGGCCAGCGTTTGCTCCAGAAGCCCCACATCTGCCCCTCTGAAGGCAAACCCTGGGACAAACAGACTTCAATTAGGGATCCTGACCAGACTGGGAATGCCCACTTCCCAGCAAGAGACATGGAGCCACTGGCATCACACACGTGGGGGGGCAGGTTACCCACTGTCCCAGGCTCAGCAGTGCTCGCAGGGCAGCTTCCCCTGGGGGCAGGCTGGCTGCTGGAGCTGGCCAAGGCTCCCCCAGCTGGGAATTTCTTGGCTCCGTTTCCTCCACTCTCAGCCACACTCCTTGAATTCCCACCAGATGGCAGGCAGCCTTTCCTTTTCTCCAGAGTCACACGGTCCATTCCCTTACCTGGGGAAGACGACTTGCTATTTTTTACGATGACTGTTACCCTTCTGTAGCAAGATCTGAAAGTCTATCAGTTTTGCTTTCTGTAAGTGAAATATTTGATGCTGCCTAACATTTAAAAAAAAAGATCCTTCTTCCCCTTATTATATAATTATGCGTTGTCAAAGAGTCATTAGCTAATTATCAGTTATTTTACATTGATTCCGATCCAAAGTGTGCTTGCACTAGACTGTGGCTTCACTATCGAATTAATTATCTGTACTACTGCCAAATACAAAATTCTATAAAGACTTGGTAGTGTAAGTTAAGAACTAATTATAAGCAATTTCATTTTATTAAAGCTTGCTCACTGATCAAAGGCTGGAAAATAATATGACCTTCAAATGCTCAATGGCAGAGTTGGTTAAGACTTGATTTTCTCTTCCCTGTGTCGTATCATCCAAGCTTCCTTCCCTAAAGATGGGTCCACGGAGCCCAGGAGTCCGCTTCCATCCTAAGTGCAGCACTCGTGACGAATCGAGATTGGTATGAAACCCGTCTCCTATCTCTGGACCTGAGGTCAAGTCCCTGTAAACAACCGTAGGGCAAGTCATTTAAGGCATTTCTGAGCTGCCACTTCTTTACAAAGCACACAGGGACTCCACGCCTCTTTGCGGGGTTAAGTCAGACAACTGACATGGAGGACTGATAATCAGTATTGGTTGCCTGTTTATCCTCCCACTACACAGAAGTCTGGATTTCTGCTCTCGGTCCGAGTGGCAGTCTATACTTGCACTGACACACTTGAGGTCTTGGCTTTTTCACCTGAGTCCCTTGATATTCTGACCAGAAAGTGAAAACTCAAGAGAGACTCAGAAGCAATGAGCCTACCCCTTGTTTATGGACTCTTCCAAGGGGCTTTAGTATTCCTCTCACTTAACTGCTGTTATGACTCTTGGAAGTGAGAATCCAGCACCTTTTGCATGACGAAGTCAAGCCTCAGTGAGAATGACTGACCCTGTAAGTGGAACTGGAATGTAGACTCGGGTCTGATGAACTGTGAAGTCTGTGACCTTCTCTGTTTTCCAGGCCCCTGCACTTTCCGGCCCACTCCGCGTTATCTCAGTTCCCTGGCTCCTAATCAGCACCTGTGATCTCCCGCTTCCCTGAAGACAGCCTGGAGTCCCCAAAGGTTCTGCCAGGCTGAGAGAGGAGCAGAGAAAAGGCTGCACCTCAGAGACCATTCAGAGGTGCAAGGCCTTCAGTCACAACATGGTCCCCTGGAGTAAAAGCAAAGCCTCCAAAAGGCAGCATTAGCCATTCCGAAAGGCAGCATTAGCTGTTCCAACCAGCAATTAAAAAAATAAACTGCTGTTTTAGTCATTTGGGTGAGTCACAGCAGAGGATCTGAATGTCTTTGCAGAGCAGAGCAGGAACCCTCTGGTATGTGTGTGAGGTCCCACTGCTTGCAGGGTGAGCCCCCCGCAGCCTTGCTTAATACGGTGCTGGCACAAGCACCAAGAGGTTTGTACCCAGAAGCATGAGATGGTTCAAGACCATCAACGCCCTGCTCCAGGAGGCAGAGGCCAATCCATCCTCACTAGTAAGCCTCCTCTGGGTTTTTATTGGGCTTAATGCCCATTCAGCAAACTGATTCTCCCGAGTGCCAACTTCTCCAAGAGTTGTGGCTGTGAAAGTGTTGCACCTTTGAGACTTTCCTTCTGTCAGAGCACTCCTTAGGAATGCTGAAAGCAGCTTCTTTCTTAAGGCTCTATTATTCTTCCCGGGACACAAATAGTAGTTTTGGATAACTTACTATGTGAAATCATGAAACGTCCCCCTCCAGCACCAACTAGAGACCAATAACAAGTTGATCCAAAGGACTAACACAGCCTGGGTCTATTTTAGATTAGTAAGACAGGTGGAAAGAGAAAAATTTTAAATCATCTGGGACCATAAAGAAACATTAAAAGGTTGAAAACTTATGCCCAGACCACAGGGTGGTGAGGTTTTCCTTCTTTCTTTCATCTCTCTAAGTTTTTTAACGTAAAAACGTACTCGCTTACAAAAAATTTTTATCTGAGTAGTGACTGGCTATTTCAGGAAAATACCAAGGACACAATTTTATCCACGCCCACCGTGAAGCTGATTAAAAAAAAAAAAAAAAAGCCACATACGCCCTCGTGTGGCCGCAGCGGAAAACACCTGGATTTAAGAAAGAAGGAGGGGCTTCTTTTAGGAGGCCTAGAATTTTCTAAAGGCCTTTGCATCTTTTCCATCCCTTGCAATTTTACTACACATCAGAGCTTAGAAGCTGGTGTACTCACATGGTAAGCTTTGACAGGTTTCATGTTTTTAAAAATACATACTAAAATTATAAGTATATATCACCCACACACTCCCTTAAGACTAGCTGAAACTCCACCACAGAGACAGAGACCCTGTGAGGACAAGCAGTGATGCTCTGGTGTGTGAACAGCTGGGCAAGGATGCGGGGTGAAGGAACCCACTGCTGGAAGCAAAACAGATTCCAAAGAACAAAAGCAGCTTATTTCCCTCCTTGGAAAACAAGTCCTGCTTCTGTTCCCACTTTGGTTATCAAGAGATCAGACGCCCAGGCCAGGAACCAGAACAGAATTTAAGATAATACCACAAAGACTGAATTTCATACCAATCCATCAACATGAACTTGATCTCCAGACACTTAGGCAGTTATCACTCAACATTATGACACACAGGTCAGTAATCTATTTCTTTAAAAAAGAAAAAAAAATTCATCTTCCCCTTTTATCAGAGATATAGGCTACCCCGTATCACACAATTACAAAGTATATGTGTACGTGAAAGGATTTTTAAATGTCTTTTAAAAATGTTTCAATGTTCTCTCATTAGATAGAAATAAACTATTCTTCTCAGAGAAGGAACTGAAGACACACCAATGCAAAAACGGCACTCACAGTTTCAGCAGTGGAAGGCTCTCTCGCCACATGCCTCTTAAATTCTAAGAGCATTAGCTTAAACTACAGAACATCTTCGACTGCACCAAGCCTCAAACCCGGGGCACCAAACACACACAGACATAAGGCACCTCTTATGTGCTTCCGGGTCCACAGAGGATTCTCTGGGAATCTCTTTTAAGTACTAGACTTAACAAAGGCTAATACTGTGGCTGAAATACATCGTGAACAAGTGAGGAGGATAAATAATACACTCCTGTGACAACACGGAGGAAAAAAGCATAAAGTGAATATACAGAATGAACACAACCAAAGTTGAACCCCACACACTCACACACCCCATCTATAGAGAGAGATTAGTGACTGGAAGAAAACACTGAAATACCAACAGTGGCTATGCTCCTGATGGCTGAGACAAGGGGTGACTGAAGCTGTTTCCTCCGTTCACCTTTCCAAATCCTTAATGAGCACGTACTACTCCTTTACAGTGAAAAACATGCAGTGACGGCTTTACTGAGTGAAGAGTTGTTACCTACCTCACTTATCCTAAAATTTGACCAAGACAGAAACTAGGCTTGGGTCCAGCATACGACTCCAATGTGTCATGAGAGGTGAGGAGAGCAGGATGGTGTGGGTGGATGGAGGAGATGGCTGGCCCACTGGAATCCAAGGCCCTGTGCTGAACCTTGGACTCTATGGGACCCTGGGCATTAAGTTCGCTTTTCCTGTCAAAGGCTAACCAGCATAGCGGTTCCTAATCCCCAGTGAGTCAGTAGCTCCTCTCTCTAAGTCGGGGACCCTTCTCTCCAGGAAAAAACCCAAACATGTCCACAGAGCATTTGGAAATAACCCAGGAGGCTCTGGGTTCTCCAGAGGTCCATGGACCAGCTTAGAACACTGGTTGGTTCGTATGTTCTCTTCGGCAGCTCTGTCTCCACTGCCACGGGGAGGTATGATATGGTCCTATTTCTGTTTCCAGTATCTTTGCTAAAGGACTGGTGGTCTAGCTGCTGCTAAAGTATGCCAAGGTCATCAGTTTTATGCCCCAACCAACAGCCACCTTTCAAAAGTGTGGCTTACCTACTCCACCACAGTCTTCTTTGCAGACAGTGAGAAGCAATGGCACCATACTCAAAAATTTCAGGATAAACAGAACCCTCGGCTGCTGGTATAAAATCAAGCAGTGAAAGTCAAGCACAGAAGACGGTAACCGAGACAGCAAGAGGAAAAAAAGAGAGACACCTTTCCCAGAGGTATTCCTGCTGAGCCCTGGCAGCACAATTAGGAAACATGTTTTAAGAACATAGTTACCCTGGCCTCAGAGTTCTCCAATGGTAACAGGTAAACACAGAAGGGATTACAAACGAACTCCTGTGCCCAAACCATCTTTGATAAGCGATAACTTATCTGCCAATAGATGAGACTTTCTTAAGCAACTTACTACATGTAAGTATATCTTGCTCCATTTCTCATTTCCATCACCAATCACTTATCCATTCAAAGCCAAGAGAGTATCTTCCCCAACCCCAGGATTCAAACAAGACTGACAGTTTTCAATTCTGAATACTCTTATATTAGCACCACTTCAAACGTCAAAACAAATTAAAAAAAAAAAAAAAAATCCACACCAGTCAGACTGCTACAAAACAGTTCTTTAAACAGGCTGGAGGGACGGGTATGGCTTCATTCTGCTGCACCGCCGTTATGTCTGGCAGTTTTGCTTACCTAATTCTGTTTCTGAAACAAGCAACATCCAAAACAGACAAGAGTCAGGAATGTGCCGATTGTCTCCGATGTTTCCAGGTGCTCCCTGATCAGGCCTTCTTCCTGGCATTACTGAGCTTTCTCTCCCTGACTCTCAAGGGCTAGTTCCTGTCTCAGGACTGACATAGGGGTCATCAATCATATGTACCCAAAGTATTTAGACTTGAAAGTGACTTTAGAAGAGGGTACAGGGCTATCCACCCTGGTGTACCCCCTCCGTGGGGTGGAGGGGAAGGAGGGCAGGGGTGAGAAAGCCACCGCTTCTCAGGGAGCAGCCAAGGCTGACACAGAAGGCAGGATGCGCTGTGAAGTTCTGACCAGGATCAGACTGCAAAAACAATCCTTTTGGCCTCAGGAAACCAGTCTGAAGCCAAGGTGATCAGCTTAGTGAAGTAATCAAAGTCACTCGGTCGTGTCTGACTCTTGCGACCCCATGGACTGCAGACCACAAGGTTCCTCTGTCCGTGGGATTCTCCAGGCAAGAATACTGGAGTGGGTTGCCATTTCCTTCTCCAAAGGTGATCCGCTTAAAGTCAGGTTTAAATCCCTTATGAGTTTACCGATGGCATTTTGTTGATGCTGATCACAATTCTTTCTCTGAACTACCATACTACAATGCCCTGTAATTCATTTTTTTTTTTTTTAAAGGAGACAGGTGTTTAAAAATGGACTTATTTGTTGGTTTTTTAAGACAATTCCACATAATATTACTAGTGGGCTAATGATGGAATTCAGCTTGCCCCCCTCGCCCCCCACCCCAGGCCACTCTTCAAAGCAAGCTGCTTTATAGAACTTTCCCAACTGTGCGATAATTTTGGAATTAACTAGCAACAAGCCTGAAAATTTGGTTACGTATATAAGTACAAAGCTGGTTCATCAAATCCCTGTTCTGGCCCTCAACCCAGTGCATTTCAACTAAGGCATCATCTACTTCCTTCTTAACGTTTATCAGACACTTGAATAAGTAACGTCCAGCCACTCCTTGGAGATGGTTCCCTTTTTCAGACACTGGGCTGCTGAAGGGCTCAGAAGCCTCGTGGTCCTGGGCTCCATTACTAGAGCCTTTACAACCTTCCAGAACCTCCATGTCCCCCTTTTCCTCACTCCTTTCATCCTCCGTGGGTTCTGGGTTTTCCTCCTGGGAAAGCGAGTCCTGGCTGGAGCCGTGGCCCCCCACAGTGGCAGACTCGCCTTCTGGCGGAGCAGGGCCCTCCCGGGCACTCTCCTGGGGGCCCTGGGCAACATCCTGGCTGCTGCCAGACTCTTTGGGGGGAGCCTTTTTCTCCTCCAAGGCTTCGATCACGTCCTTGGGCGCTAGGGGCACTTCTCTCAGCTGTCTCACTCGGTCTCTTTTCTTCCTCCGTAAGTGAATCCAGGAGTTTTCTATGGCCGTTAGGAAAAGGCTGATTTCCTCCTTTCCACAAGGAACTCGTTTATGCTGGACCTGTTTGGAGGAAAAACAATTTTACAGATCACTTTTCTGCTCTGAAAACTCCTTTTAAAAAAAAAGAAAAGAAAAAAGATTATTTGTAAGTACTTCTTCAATGTGCTTATCAACCAGGTACCTTTAGATCAGTGAGGATTTTTTCAATCCATGTCGTCACCACCACGATGCCTTCCACTGTCTCAGGGCCCAGAGATGATGCTTTGAGGGCTAGTTCTTTCATCACAGACCCCAGGACTACAAATGTAATGGGCTTCCTTGGCTTCTCTAGTTTTCTTCGCTTACTGGGTGGTGACTGAAAGAAAAAGAGGGCACGGGAGAATAGGGGAAGGTCATCCAAATAATCAAATTTCATGCATTATAATGAATTCAGCTGGGGGAATCTCCATTACCTTTGCTACCAACTGCAGAGCCCTAAAAAAGAACACAGGCCTTGGCATGTTTAATACTTAAAACAACTGTGCCAAATGGGTTTATCATCTCCCCATTTTATAGACGGGAAAAACTAAGATACAGAGCAGCGATGGAATCTGCTTGAGGTCACATGGTTAATATTTGTAAAGTTAGGATTTAAATCCCAAACCCAGGTATTTTCTGCCCGTGTTTTATCAGTACGTAACTCGTCTGATTACTAAATGTCCTTCATCTACCTGCTATGCCCAAAACAGGCCTGTGCAACTATTTCTTTCAAGGCAACTCAAGGACCCCAAGGGCACTGTGTTCCTTTCTATCAAAAAAAAAAAAATGCATGGCTTAAAATCACCACCACGGAGCCCAAGTTGATACGTGCTGAGACTTGTTGAAAGAGAGCAGCTGGTGAGTGGCAGTTTGTGAGAACGACCAGGGCACCAGGATCGCACGGGCAGAAGAGGATGCTGAATCCAGGCACGTTAGGGTCAAGCCAGTGCCCACCTATGCACTGCCTCTTGGCTGGGGAGGGGACACTAGCGCCCACGAGGACAGTGGATTTGAAAGCTGATTCCACGTAGCTCAAGGCTGTCCTCTTCCTTTAAATTTCAAGCTTGGAAAGTGAATTACACTCTTACCACTAGAGGGACTCAAGTTCCATTTTAAAAACCAAATGACACTGCTGTATTTAAAGCTGATTTCTTTCAAGTAAAAGATTGCCCCCCGCCCTTTTTTTTTCCAGTTAGACTCTTAGCTAAGATCAGATAAATTATGGACACTTTAAGAGACTGACTTGTAAACAAATTTTATCAAAATTTGAAAATGAATTTAAGCTAATTCTAAAGTTAGGATCAAAATGAGCAGGATTATAAGAAAAGCTCAAAAAGAGACAATACCCAGTCAGCTTTGAAGATCTTTTCCTAAGAAGAAGCATTTGATAACTGTGTGGCTGTGAACCAGCAACAGAGCACCTAAGTACACACACAGTGAGGCCCAGTTACTGGGTGAGGCCTTGCAGGGACTAACTAGCAACTCCCTGACCCCACACACACAAGAAAATAGCCCGTTTATTCTATGCTAGAACACTTTTAGATGGTATTTCCTAGAAACAATCAACTTTTTTGCTTTATACCAGACATTAACTAATAAAAAAGGGAAGTTAAAGAATAGAAAACAAGCTTAGAAGAAAAGGACCAAAAACAAAGGGTGTGTGTATGAGTAAGAAACCTGCTCTTGAGAAATGAACGGCACACTCTAAGCCCTGAAGTCTGAACTTGCTCAATTAATGTTTCAGGCAAGATGGGACAAATTCATATGGGCACCAAAACAGCAGCATTGTTATTACCCAATTGCCCAACATAAACACTTATGAGAGCTGAAACTTTGCACTGAGGAGCTTGATATATGATTATTAAGCTGGGGGTGAAAAAAGATGGTGGTATGTAGGAGCAGGATGGGAGACAAGAATCAAATTATTCTTTTCACTTCCTGACATCCAAAGCTGTTACCATGGAAAGGTCACCGTCGCAGGGCCATCCCCGACAGCACACCAAAGGTCATCTACAAATATGGCTGGAAGGATAGCACCTCGTCTCTCTTTGGACAGAGGCGGGAATCATTTGTGCTCACGAATTCCAACCAGCAACGTGAAGATATTGCTGTATCTGTCATTTCCTGCAATAGTCTCCTCCAACAGTAAGCATGGGCTTTTCTAGAACTTAAAGGAGAGAAATGCACCCTCATCAAACTTAACAAGAGCTCTCTCAAGGACCCACTTTCAGAAACAGCAAAACAGACAGCTTGTTGCCCTGTTACACCAGAACAAAAATGAAAACTTCTCCATCTCATGTATGGCGCCTTTACCTTGCATCTGGGCTCCAATGTGCCATATATAATGGTCAATCAACAAATCTGGCATTTCTGAGGATTTTTAGTGAATTGTTTTCACTCTCTCACACACACATTCTCAGGATTTAGTTTTACTCTTGGCCATGTCTCACAGCTTAGGGATCTTAGTCCCCCAACCAGGGATTGAACCTGCACCTTTGGCAGTGAAAGTGCAGAGTCCTAACCAGGGAATTCCCTAGTTTTAGTAAAACTAGGTAAGCACTCAAGAGACAGATAATTTATACTTTAGAAACTCTAAAAGCTTTTAAATGATTAAAGATTAACTTAAGTCTGGCTTACAGCAATCATTCCTCATCCTTTCTTGCTCATACTGAAAATTCTCGGTAGGCAGGGCCAGAGTAAAATACAGGAGCAAGTCCTAATAAATTAATAGTTAAATTCAACCCCACAGGTTCAACAGCAGGTAGTTTTATACCCTGCCACAACACTATTAAATAGAAGATGTCTGTTTTTCCCCAACTGAGATGATCTTAATTTGCTAATATGCTTTAAAATCTCAAACCACATATATTTTCAATGAAGAGTGCTATACTCAAACTGTCATAGTTTAGAAGACAAAGTAACAATTTAACATTTTAGAGCATAGTTTAAAAAAATCAATAATGGTTAATTCAGTTTAATGTAAAAAACTAGAAGGTGAATTTACAACTGATTTTGGGTTAGAAGATGAACTACTATATCACCCAGCTGAAATTACAATGTGAAAGAAGTTTGGTGGGGAGTTATAAATTCTGCAGAGAACACAGGCTTTGTATCTTTTACACTGCCAGGATTCCATGAATAATTATCAAAATGGTAGGAGCTTCAAGTGTTACCACACTGAAACCATGAATTGGACAAAAATAGTTCTTACATTTTTAAAATATGCTTTACCTAGCAGAGCTGTCTTTTTTTTTTTCTTTTAAAATATTTATATGGCTGCACTTGTCCTAGTTGTAACATGCAAATTCAGCATGTGGGATCTAGTTCCCTGACCAGGGATCAAACTCAGGCCCCGTGCATTGGGAGTGTGGAGTCTTAAGAGCTGTCTTTAAATTGCTTAAATCTTCACTCTTCCTTTAATTTCTAGACCTCAGTGGTGCAACCAGTCAGAAGACTTTCAAATCAGGTGTTTTTGCTGATACAAATCTGTATAGCATTTGCATTCTGCTAAAGCTCTGCTGCTAACTATGGCTAGGGTAGAACACAGATCTCCCTCATATCTGCAGGACAAGAAAAGGGTCATTCACTAAGATCTGCTGAGCATGAAGCCACAGCTTTCTCGATAAGACAGAGCAGCTTCCAGAATGGTCTAGAGGGGAAAGGTGTGCTCCTGCCCACCACATGGGGATCTTCCCTGCTCTGCTACATTCTAAATGGCTACCGCTCCAGGTCCTCCAGAAACAAGCCGAGTGTCTGTGAGCTGTTACTCAGCACAGGCTACTATTTATGGAAAAACAAAGCCAAGGGGCCAACACTGACACCTGGCTGGAATACACACAAGAAGTACACTGGGATGGACAGTCAGATCATCTTGCCTTTTACATATGTGTATCAGCCCTGCTGCCATGAAGTGGACTAAGTATTTTGCTCTCCAGAAGTGTGGCTTCTTTATTAACAGCCCAGTGGCATTTCTGTTGTTATCTAATCTGACTGGTTGCTGTTTTTAAAATGTCCTGTAATCATTCCTAGATATATGTAAAAACAATACAAAGCAAAAAAAAAGGGAAAAAGTTTATGTAGAATGCTACCTATCTAAGAAAGTAACTGTGTATTTTCTTATATTAACACAACCAACTTCACTATAAACAATGAGAGGATAAATCAGGAAATCATTTAAAAAGTGCCCAAGGAGAAGAGGAATTGACCGGGGTGAAAGAGACAAGAGAATAGAGCTAGACCTCTAGCAGCATCCTTTTCGAGATTTGATTTTGAAACCACGTATGAGTATCTTTTACAATTACCAAACAAAACTAAATAGCACATACAAAAAAAGGCAATCCCTAAAAATACAGAGTAAAATGAAACACCTTTTGTAAATAAATACAAGAATAGTTATAGATGAAATAATACACTCTAAGATTTACTTTAGAATCATCAGGGCAGCTCAACATTACTGGGACATCAAATACAGAGGCGGTGAGAAGGAATGGTGGGAAATGATAATATAATATATTTTACTGAGAACCTACTATATATATCAGGCACTGTGTTATGTACATTTAATCCTCAAAACCTGGTGTGGTAGGTACTATCAGTAACCCCCAACTTACAGATGAAGAAACAAAAACTTAGAGAAGTAACCGGCTCAACCTAAAGATAGACAGTTTCTATATACTCTGCAATAGTTTTAGGGTAACCCACCATGCCACCGTTAAATAAAATACCAGAACAAACTATGTCAGAAGTAAGTTCATGCAGAATACAAATGACTGAAAGAGATAAATCCAGGGACATCCCTGGTGGTCCAGTAGTTAAGGTTCTGTGCTGCCAATGCAGGAGGCCGCGGTTCCATCAATGATCAGGGAACCAGATCCCGCACGCAGCAACTAAGATCCTGAATGCTGCAACTAAAGATCCTGCACACCGCAATTAAGACCAGCACAGACAAACAAATAAATATATACAAAGACAGGTCCAGAGAGATGTCTGTGGGCTGCCTGGTTAAGAAGGCTTTATGCAGAAGCTGGAACTGAACTGGGCTGCAGTGAAGGGAAGTCCACAGAAAGGATCAGACAGACAAAGGCTGTGAGCAAAGGCTGTAATGACAGTCAGCAAAGACCCTGGCATCATGAGAAGACTGTTTAACTTCTAATACCGTAGAAGGCAGCACAATCAGGAAAACAGGGAGTGATTAGGATGGGTGAAGGTGAAGTCGCTCAGTCGTGTCTGACTCTTTGCGACCCCATGGACTGTAGCCTACCAGGCTTCTCCGTCCATGGGATTCTCCAGGCAAGAATACTGGAGTGGGTTACCATTTCCTTCTCCAGGGGATCTTCCCAACCCAGTGAACGAACCCGGGTCTCCCGCATTGGAGGCAGACGCTTTAACCTCTGAGCCACCAGGGAACGGAAGGGATGGAAGGGAAGTCAAAGACAGATTTGGGAGGAACAAGGAGCCACTGAGGAGCCATCCTTTCTTTGAAAGGCGAGCTCAGGATGAATCCAGGTGACCGTTGCATGAAAGGTGGCTGGGATGGGTTTACAGCAAGGTGCTGAGGGGCTGCTGAGTAGGTAATACCTGGTTAGACTGGAACAAAGGGCAGTCCTTGGGCAGCACAGTGACTTAGAACTTAGGCTGTGAAATTGGACTAAGCAAGGCCTCAACCTGACTTTTTAGAGTCTCCAGTTTCGTCATCTAATAAGTGAGGATAATACCACCCACTTGATTATTGTCAGGTTTGAATAAAATAACATAACGTGTGTGAAGCATTCACATCACAACAAAGACTATCTCTGGTGCTTGAAATCTACTATACCAATTAACATTATGCTTGCAATGCTGTTCCTTAGTAGAAGTTCTACACCATATTCCTTTTAACTCTCAACAGATACTCTATGCACCAACTATGAGTCAGACATTGACAATTCCTCCTCCATGAAGTCCTCCCAGGCTGAACCATTTTCTTTTCTGAATGGCCTAATTCTCCACCATTCTGGTTCCTACCATTCATTTCAGTACTGACTCATATGAACTTTTGTATCCATACTTCTCTTTCGTAAAACTAATCATCGTAAGCGATAGGAAATGGTATCTTATTTCTTTGGTATTATCACAGTGAACGTCACAATAAGAAAAGTAACAAGAGAAGGAGCCTTAGCTTTGGTTTTGCTAAACAGCTCAGATCCCTAACCATCACATCTGTTTTAGAGCATAGTTTATAGTCTGGTATAGTACTGGTTTTTGAACCATGTCCTTCCCACCCCCGCCCTTTGCCACACTGAGCAGCTTATGGGATCTTAGTTCCCCAACAGGGGACTGAACCGGCACCCTCAGCAGTGAAAACACAGAGTCCTAAACATTGGACTGCCAGAGAATCCCCTCTGACCATGTCTTAACAGGAGAATTCTCTCAATAAATAAAATCAATACATAATACTGACAAAAGCAGATCAGAGATCTGCTGATGAGATCTCTAAAATGAGAGAGAGCCCTGAAGTACCACCCTGAAACCTGTCTCCAAGTGTCATCCCCTGAGCACCTACACGGAATCCCTCCTTTATCTGGAATTAGTTTGAAAACATGTGGACTAGGAAGTGGAGCACTGTCAGAAGAACCCCATTGTGACACTAACAAGGCTACCTAATTAATTTGACCCCTTCCCTCCATCTGTTCTCCAGAAAGCCCTCTAGTTATGACTCCCTGGACAAGAAAGACCCAGGCTCAGAGGAAATGTTTTGAACAGAGGGAGCTCATTTTTAAAACCAGAGTTCCTGGGCAATGCTCAAACCAAGAGTACATACCATTCCATTTACTAGAGTCACATCATTTCCCCTTTTTCTTTTAACAAGTGTCAAACTTCTGAAAGCAAAGCAAAGCTAAAATAATGCCTTGAGCAATGCAAGAACCTCGGACAAAGATGCATTCTAAATGGCTTGTTAAAATTCTGTAAGGAACAGTCCTTATGATATGCTTCCTTATATTTGTCATCAGTCGGAAATGAACAGACACAATTTTATCAACACTAGGACTCGTCTTTTGGCTGTTAAAATAAATCCAAACAAGAGGAATGGGCTTAGTGTGGGCACTTGAATCAGCAGCAAATTAGAATTTTTCAGCATTCAGCATCAACAGAAGCAAGCCAGTAGGCCTGAGATAAGTGAAAACAGAAGTTGCCATAGTAACTTGCACATTTACCCTAAAAAGGCGGGAATGGGGGTGGGGCGGGGAAGTAGGTCAATGTTTCTGCTTAACCAGCTCCAGTCCTTGGCTTCCTCTCCTCACCTAAAGCAGCATGCTCCTCCCTCCCCGCCACAGCAAGGAGCAAGAGGAGAGAATGAGGTGACCACTTCAAAAAGCAGGGAGCAGGGAGAGGTCCAGGTAGCGAGAGGGAGAACCAAGAGGGCAGCCCACTGAAGCCCTCCTGAGTGCCCTGGGACCCCTGGGAGAGCAGCTGCTGATCACGGCCACCAGTGCTAAGAAACGGTTGCTGGGCTACCACAAATCAGAAATTGCTGTTTTCCCTGTAGCAGTTTAAGTGCACCTAATGGAGCACTTGGGAATGCGTTATTAACAGCTTTGGGTTGGGGGCAGTGTGGAGGGGTGAGTACTCTGGCGTGGCAGAAGCCTGGGGCCCTTAGCAAGAGGCAGTCTTTCATGGCTGAAACTATGAACAGGGCTCGAGGATGACCTAAAAGACAGGGAGGGAGGGAGGAAGGCTTAGCTGATTCCTTTTCAAAGTAAGCTGGTTTTACTACCACAGAAACACAGTGCTCTTTGATACTCTGATCTGAAATAGCTGTTAATCCAAGAGGGCAAGGGTGTCGCTGGTCCCCGAGATGGCCTGGAGGGTGCCAGAGCTCATTATCAGCGCTTCTGCCTGCGGTGTCAACAAGTGCGGAAAGCAGGTTCAACAGAAAGCACTGGGAAACAGGTGCAGTTCCATTTTCCTGCAGCTGTTAGTGTCTGCATAGGGATAAGCTAGGGCATTACTAACGATTTTAACCATTTGGTGGGAAAGCCCTGGTATTCTTATTCTAGATGATGACAGAAAGGATAATCCCTCAGGGAGGTCAAAAAAAGCACAACCATCTTTGGTAATCAGTGAGTATTTCAAACACTAACCTCTGGACACCCTATTGCAAGGCACAGAGGCAAGTCTGGACTTCCATCAGACAGGCCATCCAGACTTGACTGGGAAAACTTATTTCAAGCCAGCAGCACGCCTAGCTGCAGAGTACAGGAAGGGAAGGCTCAGTTTCAAATCTGAGCTCATGTATTCAGAAACATCTGCAAATGGCCCCCTCATACTTCCACACATCTCTACTCCTCTGCCCTACAGGAGAAGGAAAGAGGCTCACAGTTACAGCAACACTTAAGAGACTCTGGAGAGAAAGCGTGGCCAAGACCTTGGGAGAGGAGCACCCAGGACAAACCTATGGTGTGGACAGGGGACTGGAGACAGTGAACAAGACCAGGTATGAGGCCTCCATAAATACTGTGGGCAGCAGCAGTTCAAGCTGAGCAACGTGTGCATGAACGTTAAGGCGGACCACTCCAGGCAACAAGAAGTCAATCCTTCTTCCAGGGGAAAAGTGAGAACAAACAGATGCTATTCGATTACCACCTCTTACGTAGCCTAGAAAAATTATTCCGGCTAACCAGTTCAGAAACATTTTTCTTTTGCATATAGTAGCAAGCACAGAGGACAACGAGAATTTTGTGGATCATAAAATCACAGAAGAATGTTCACGGTCAAGCACATGCAAAGTAGACAAAATAAGCTAATGAACTATATCACCCAGCTTCAAAACTCATCAATATTCCAGTGCTCATCTGAAAGTCAAGACAGGACCCTTTACGCAAATGATCTCTGAGTTTTACACATCAAAAGCCTGCAATCCCAAATGGCAATTTCTACATCCACAGGAACCCTGGGAGACAGCTACTCTAGGAAAACAGCAGTGATAAAAGAGAACAGACTTCAGTTTCAATTCAGGAATGTCCAACAGAAAAATCATACCCACAAGGTGTTTGTATTTGAATTTTTTAATTGCTAAATATGCATTTCCAACTCATTTACATTTCCTGATTCAGAATCACTGAGTTGCACAGATTCAGAGAGAAAGGTTTTATGGTCACCAGAGACAGCCTTCCAGGACTGTGCCTGGTATACAACCACTCTCCATTGTGATGTAAGCATTTGGGGCAAACTTCAGGGAAACAAGACAGTACAGATTTAATTGATTTATGACCTACTAAAACCCACCATGTACTGGATTTCAGCAAAGCTAAAGGAAGGTCTCAACTTACTGGTACTGTTACGTCATCATAAAAACTCCAAGCCAAAGCCCATCTCATTGTCCGACCCTGGCAGAATTCAGTATAGGTGACTTTAGGAACCTGAAACCAAAAATCACAGCATCGAATCATTCTATTAGTTCCACTAATATGTTTCTGGCTGCTGCCTCATTTTAAATTATAGGTTGGTCTTTCTTTTTATCAGTTAACAAAGGCTAACATCCAAAAACAGCTATGCCCAGCTGCCTAATAACCAATGAGTAAATCATTGTTGTCCAGTTGCCCAGTCATGTCCGACTCTTTGTGACCCCATGGACTGCAGCACACCAGGCACCCCGTCCCTCACCATCTCCTGGAGTTTGCCCAAGTTCATGTTCATTGCATCAGTGATGCCGTCCAGCCATCTCAACAAAGTTGTAAGCTTCTTCCTTCCCATGAAACACGGGAGACAATTTATAGTTCCAGCTTCAAGGTTAGATATATAAAACACTCAAAATGCAGCCCTTCAGAGAATAATTCAAACGTTCTCGTTTTCTTTTTTTTAGGAAAGAGAGCCTGAAAAGCCTAGCTAGACACAGCTATGTAGTCTCCATTTTAAGGCCTTAAAAATAAAAAAAAAAGGCCTTATTTTAATGATTTGCAAAAAGTCCCTATTAGCCCCAAAATTACATCATTAAAAAAACTAAACAAGCAATGGACAAGCAAAAATAAACAAAAAGCACATTTAGGGTTTTTTGGTATACAGGAAAGTTCTATACTTCAAGTGTTCTACACTATCAAAAGTGGTTCACACTGGAATAGTAAGGACAAAGCCTTACCCCTTGTATGCGAAGTTCTTCCTTCAGAGGAGCCAGGCTGCATTTCTTTCCCAGCATACAGCTATACCATCTGGGGGGAAAAAAAAAAAGCAGCCAAGTCAAACATTGTTTATGTGGTTACATTTTTAAACCAAGCATTACTCAAGCCAACAAGATGAGAAGAGTAGCAAACAAATACTGAGTCAAGTTACAAGTGACAGAAACAAGAACTGTATATAATGGATTTAGGCAGAGAATAAATCTAGAGAAGGAAAACATACCCACAGCAACTGAAACAAAAAGTCACTTAGTTTCTCCAGTTATTTCAAGGCTATATGTATGTAGAAAGAGAGAGGGGTATCACTTATAATGCTCAGAATGAAGGCCATTCAGCTCTGGGACAGAAATTAGTTAATAAATAACAAAAATAAGGATACACACCCCTCTACAACATATTAAGACAAACTGTAAAACCTAGCATAACCTGTACTTTGAGATATGCAATCACCTGCAAATAACTTAAGAATATATATTGCACTAAAATTTCAACAGAACATTAAATCAGTTTTCTCTATAGCAAATACAAATCCAAAAGAGGGAGTATGAAGATGAAGCGAACTGGTTAAAACATAAAAGGACAGACTTTATCTCTTCTGATTATTCTAGAAAGTTTGCAAAGTATAAAATTTATACAGAGTTTCTGCTTCAGGCTATGACAGATTAATTAGTAAGACAATTGCCAAAAGGAAACTAGACAAAATATATGAAACGATTTTTCAGAACTGGACAACTGCAGTGAAGACCTATGATCTCAGAGAGGAAAACAAGGTGAGTCCCACAACTGCCAGAGCTTACTGCCTGCGGAAATTTCCAAGCTGCAATGCAGGGAAGGGAAACTAAAATAGAACCCCCAAATCCTGCTGAATTGTTGAGACAGACTGGAGCTCAGAGAGTCTGAGGCAGTAAGAATTTGAAGAGCCCAAGAGAACAGAAGGAGCTGCACAGGGAGAGAATTCTGGACGTCTGCAGAGGAGTTCCCTGGAATATTCTGCAGAATAACGATCTTGATCTTGCGGGGCAGGGGGATGGGGGGGGAGGGGGGGCGGGTAGAGGCTGGGGAAAGAATTCTCAGAAAACAGTAAGCTGAACTCCCGGATTCCAGACAGCGAGGACTTAGTTTTGTGGTTAGACAGCTAGTTTGTGGTTCTACTATCTACAGCAGAAAGCCCTTGTTAAAAAAAGCAGCAAGTAGAAGAATCCTGAAAAGGAGGCTGCTTTTAAGGGGGTGAGAGGCTGTTCTGTATCTGCACTAATAAAGCTTACAAAAACAAGACCTGAAAAAGGATCCAACTGATCACAAGTAATCTAAGTAAGCAGTAAAACAAAGTCCAAAACTCATTAAAGGAATACAATGAAACAGAGCACCCCCACACATCAGATACACAATGTCCAGCATTTACTAAAAAAACTATCAGCTATTAAAGAAGCAGGAAAATGACTCACAACCAGGATTTTAAAATCAATCATTAGAAACAGACGAAGAAATAGGATGATGGAATTAGTAGACGAGGACATCAAAACAGCTATTAGAAATATGTCCCATAATAAAACATAGACATGAAGAGGCAAAGAGGGAAGGTATAAAAACTAACCAAACAAAACTGTAAGACATGAAAATTACAATATCTCAAATAAAAAATTCACTGGATTGGATTAACAGCATATTAGACTCTGCAAAAGAAAAGATGTATGAACCTGAAGACACAGAAAAAAAAAATCTGAAACAAAGCACAGAGGGGGGAAAAAAAGAAAAAGATGAAAAAAATAACATAGCACCAGTGACCAATGGGACAGTATCAAGCTGTACACACAATTTGAGTTTCAAAAAAGAGACAAATGGGGGACAAAAAGTATTTGGAAAAAAAGATCAAAATTTTTCCCAAACTGATAAAAACTATAAACATATATAAGTTCAATGAACTTCACACATTAGAAACATAAAACCGTATTATATATTTAAAATACATAACCAACAAGGACCCACTGCATAGCACAAAGACCTTTGCTCAATACTCTGTAACAACCTAAATGGGAAAATAATTTATCCTTGCTTGGGGAACTAAGATCCCATAAGCCATGTAAGAAGCAGCAAGTCACCACTTTGTCTTAACAAGAGCTGAACAAACTAAAAATCAACTCTTCTTAAATCCATGACAGAAGTACTCATAGGGCCTCTAAAATTGGACACAGGCAGACAAATACAAAGAAGCAACAACTTACTAAAGCAGAAACCCACCAGCAAACATCTCCGTGGGAACAACCAGTGCTGAGGTAGAGAAACCTGCGCTGAAACTGACAACTTGCCAGAGACTCAGCACTGACGAGTCTGAGAAATAAAAACTCCAGGGGTACCCACTCATCAGGGACCCCATGCTTTTGTAAATATTATCTGGGAGCTTGACCAGGGTCTTATAGTGAGTAAAAGGAAAAATTCCCTTACGCTTCTGGCTGGGGGAGAGGAAAAGGAACCATTTTGAATTAGACTAGGGCATCCTGTTCTTTAAAAAGTCTGCCCCCAGGAGAAACCAATTAGCCAGAGTCTGACCTCTTGGGGTTTTATCAGATCCTGACTGACCCAGAGGAGGGATATCATCCAACTCCAGCATACTCTAGGCATCCTTTCCCACCAAAGCAGGGGAAAAAACTGAGAAGCATGTGTGTAGATCACAACCCAGAGGTACAGGGTCACTGAAGGGCTAAAACCTACTCAGGGGACTACAGAATGCTTTGGCATTACTGAAGACCTGTAAGAGCAGTTCCTTCGACCAAGGACATCATGTCTTCCTATTTTAATTATAAAACACACTAAAAGGCAAAAAAACCTCTAACAGTCTGACAGGCAGAGAAACCATCAGAACCAGACATGGCAAGGATATTGGGTGTTATCAAACTAGGAATATAATAACTATGATTAAGATGCTAAGGGCCCTAACGGCTAAAGTAGACAGCATGTAAGAACAGATGCATAATGTAAGCAGACGGAGATTCTAAGAACCGAAGAAAAATGAAAGATCAAAAACGCTGTAATGGAAAGGAACAAGGCCTTTGATGGGCTGATTAGTAGATTAGACACAGCTGAGCAAAGACTTTAGCCTGGGGATACCTCAATAGAAACTGCCAAAAGTGAAAAACAGAGAGAAAAAAAAAAAACAACCAGAATATAATATTCAGGAACTGTGGGACAACTACAAAAGATGTCAAATCTGTGTAACGGAAATCTAGAAGGAAAAGAAAGAGAAAAAAACAGAAGAAATACCTGAAACAATAATGACCGAGAATTTCCCCAAACTAATTCGGTTAGATACTGAACCACAGATCCAGAAAGCTAACAGAACACTGAGCAGAAAAAAAATATTCAGAAACTGCACCTAGGTGCATGACTTTTAATAAAATCAAAGATTAAAAAAATCCTCAAAGAAGCCAGAAAAAGATACACCTTACCTATAAATAAGAATTACATACAACTTGTGTTAAGAAACTATGCAAGCAAGAAGAGAGAAGTGAAATACTTATTTCAGACACAGCTGACTTCAGAGCAAGGCAAGTTATCAAGAATAAAGAGGGGCATTATTCTAAGCTAAAATGGGGACAGTCCTCCAAGACGACGTAACAATCCTTAATGTGTTCGTACTTAACAGAGCATCAAGCTACATGAGGCAAAAACTGACAGAGCTGCAAGAAGAAATAGATGAATCTTCTTTTAGAGATGGAAATTTCAATAACCCTCTATCAGAACGGACAGATCTGGCTGGCAAAAATAAGACAAGACATAGTTGAATTCAACAACACCATCAATCAATTGGATATAACTGACATATATAAACTATTCATCTTCTCAAGATCACACAGAATATTCACCAAGATAGACTGCTCTGAGCCCTAAAATACATCTTAACAAAGTTTAAAGGAATAAAAATCATACAACATCTGCTCTTAGTCCACAAGGGAATTAAACTTGAACTCAGTAACAGAAAGAGAGCTAGAAAATCCCCAAGTACTTGGAGATTAAACAATACACTTCTATATAACACATGGGTCAAAGAAGCTATCTCAAGAGAAATTAAACAGCATTTTGAACTAAATGAAAACGAAAATACAATTTGTTAAAGTCTGTGTAGTGAAAGCGGTGCTTAGAGGGAAATTTATAGCACTGAATGAATACATAAGAAAAGAAAAATCTAAAATCAATCATCTAAGCTTCTACCTCAGGAAGCTAAAAGAGTAAATTAAATCCAAAGCAAACAGAAGAAATAATAAAAATTGAAATCAGGAAATCAATAGAGAAAAATCAATTATGTCAAAAGTTGGTCCTTTAAAAAGATCAATAAATTCAATAAGCCTCTAGCCAGGCTAAGGAAAAAAGAAAAAAACAAAAAGAGAGGACACAGATTCCTAATATCAGACATGAAAAGGTGCAAAGATAATCTTTTCAACAAGTGGTGCTGGAACTGGACATCATATGCAAAAAAACCCCCAGAACCCAAAACTATACACAAACCTTGTATTACTTACAAAAATTAACTCAAAATGGATCACAGACCTAAATGTAAAACATAAAACCTAGACAATAATATAAGAGAAAATCTAGATGACCTTGGATTTGGCAGTAACAATGATTTAGATACGAACACCAAAGGGAGGATCCATGAAAGAAATAATTGACAATCTCGACGTCATTAAACTTTGTGAAAGATATGTCAAGAGCGTGAAAAGACAAGTCACAGACTGGGAGAAAATACAGAGCACCTATCTGTTATCTGAAACATACAAAGAACACTTATAAATCAACAATATGAAAACAACCAATCTGATTAAAATAAGCCAAAGACCCTAACAAGATACCCATCAAAGAAGAAATACAGTTGACAAACAGGCATTTGAAAAGACGCTCCATATCATATGTCATCAAGGAAACAGAAACTAACAAGATACCCCTACACACCTATCAGAATGGCAAAAATCCAGGACACTGACAACACCAAATGCTGGTGAGCATGCAGGGCAACAGAAACTCTCATTCTGTCAGTTCAAAGACAAAAAAGGTCAAGCCACTTCCAAATGTACTCTTACCATGTGATCCAGCAATCGTGCTGCTTGGCATTTACTCAAAGAAGCTGAAAACTTACGTCCGCACAAATATATGCACACTGATGTCTATAGCAGCTTTGTTCGTAACCGTCAAAACTTGGAGGCAATCAAGATGCCCTTCAGCAGGTGAATGGATAAATAAACTGTGGTATGTTCAGACAACGTAATATTGCTGCTGCTGCTAAGTCGCTTCAGTCGTGTCCAACTCTGTGTGACCCAATAGACGGGAGCCCACCAGGCTCCCCTGTCCCTGGGATTCTCCAGGCAAGAACACTGGAGTGGGCTGCCATTTCCTTCTCCAATGCATGAAAGTGAAAAGTGAAAGTGAAGTCGCTCAGTCCAACTCTTAGCGACCCCATGGACTGCAGCCTACCAGGCTCCTCCGTCCATGGGATTTTCCAGGCAAGAGTACTGGAGTGGGGTGCAATTGCCTTTTATTTGGCACTAAAAAGAAATGAGCTGTTAAGTTAAGCCATGAAAAGACATGGAGAAAACATATACACATTCCTAAGATAAAGAAGCCAATCTGAAAATGCTACATAGTGCACAATTCCAAGTATACAGCATCTGGAAAAGGCAAAACTATAGAGATGGTAAAAGATTAGTAGTTGGGAGGGATGGTGAACAGGTAGAGCACAGAGGATTTTTTAAAGCAGTAGAAATATTATGTATATTATAATGATGCATAAATGTAAATATACATGTGTCCAAACTCACAGAATATACAACACCAGGATAAATCCAAATGTAAACAATGGACTCTGGGTGGTAACAAAGTGTCAAAGTAGGCTCATCAAATTTAACAAATGTCCCACTCTGGTGAGGGATACTGAGTGTTGGGGAGGTATAGGGGCAGGAGTAAATGGGAACTCTGTAATTTCCCCTCAATTTTGCTGTACCTCAAACTACTCTAAGAAATAAACCATGTACACCTGAAATTAACACAACATTGTAAATCAACTAGAATCCATTATATATACATATATATATATATATAAAAGTCTAACACAAAAGAGAGAGACAAGAATGACCAACAAGCACACGCAAAGATGCCCCGCGTCACTGGTCATCAGGAAAATGCAACTTAAAACTAAAACAATGTATCACTATAAAACCAATAGAATGGATACATTTTAAAGCAATGGCAACATCAAATGGAGTCAGCTGGAACTCTCATACGTGGCTGGTGAGAATGGGAAACAGTACAGCCACTTGAGAACAGCCTGGCAACCTGACTCAGGAATCCTATTCCCAGGTATTTACTGAAGATAGAGGAAAACTTAAGTCCACGCAGACTTGTTTGCAAATGTTCACAGCGGTGTTATCCATACTAGCCAAAACCTGAAAAGGGTCCAAACATCCATCAACTGGTGTGTGGATTAACCAATTCTGATAGATTCACACAATGGCATACTAAGCAATACAAAGGGAGACACTATGGATACAATGCATGTTACATGAAAGCCTGTTTTGCACTGGGTCATTTACAGTAACGAGGAAACAGCCTCAGAAAAAAAGTTTATTGTACTAACAAATCCTAGAGACAAGCAGAAATCGCCATGCAGGGTCACATGAAGAAGACACTAGGGTGGTTAGGAGGCAGACAACAGGAGTGAAGGGAGTGCTTAGGCCACGGCCTCTATTGGGGTTTTCTCAGGACAGGCAAGGCATGGGGTACAGTTTAGGATCAGCTAATGTGAATAACCTCCAAGGGCTCTGGGCTGTGAAGGGGTCCCCAGGCACCTAGCATCTGGCCCTGGGATGATCAGGCAAAGGAAGATGGCTTCCTCGGCTGAGGGGGCAGATAGAGTAGGGATCTCTCTGCCTTGCAGATCCAAGGCTCACTCAGGCTGGGTCCTTTGCTGTATCTAAGAATCGGTGAGCCCAGGGAGGGGCAATCTCCCCTAGCGAGAACAGTCAAAACCTCATAACACATAGAAAATTAAAAATATTTACAATACAAAGCTAGACACAAAAATCCATTTATTTAGAAGTCTAGAACAGGCAAAACTACTGTGATAGAAAAACCAGTGATGACTAGAGGTTAGATAGGGTAGGAAGAGACCGCAAAGAGCCACTAGGGAACTTTTTCATAGTGACGGAAAAGTTTTGTATCTTGACTATGGTGGTGGTGATATATACATTTGTCAAGATGCAACAAATCATACACTTGAATTGGAGAAAGTAACCATATGCAAGTTATACCTCAATAAAGCTTATTTAAATATACAAACTTAAATATGATCTAGCTTGTATCTTCAGACATAAATACTAGTAAACAATGCAGTAATGCTTTGCATAGTTCTGGCTTTATAACACAGCTTAGTTACACTAGCAATACATAATCTGTATCCTCCTTTTTTCACCAAGCATCATAATTATTCCTGTGTCATTTGAAGTTCATCCAACTGCACATTATTTTTAAAGAGAAATTTCAGACTAAGGGGATACACACTCAACATTTACTTGTTTATATGCAAAGTAGCTATTGCTGCTGCTGCTGCTAAGTCGCTTCAGTCATGTATGACTCTGTGCGACCCCAGAGACGGCAGCCCACCAGGCTACCCCGTCCCTGGGATTCTCCAGGCAAGAACACTGGAGTGGGTTGCCATTTCCTTCTCCAATGCATGGAAGTGAAAAGTGAAAGTGAAGTCGCTCAGTCGTGTCCAACTCTTCGCGACCCCATGGACTGCAGCCTACCAGGCTCCTCCGTCCATGGGATTTTCCAGGCAAGAGTACTGGAGTGGGTTGCCATTGCCTTCTCTGCAAGTATCTACTGTGAAGGTGAATTTATAGTCACTAAAACTCAAGTGGATTTAAGAGCCTCTAAAATCACATGCCAGGTTATACTTATAAATTGTTTTGTTTTGTTTTTTCTGCCATTTTTATAAGTTGAAAATGGTTGAAGATTGGCAATTTCATATGGTTCATCTTACATTAAGTAATATAAATGAAAATCTTTATTATAAAAGCATGATAAATACTATTATACTGCTTTAGAAGTAGTATACATTAACCAGTACTTTGTTTTTATTGTTTATGGGTTCAAGAACAGGTAACAATCCTTATTTTTATATCATCAATCCTCTTCCAGATTTGAAAACACAAATAAATAGTTGTTCTACCTAAACTGCTTTAAACAAACCTGGGTAAATTTACTTAGAGCCTAATCTATTTCATTTGGCAGCGTTACAAGGTTTGGAAGAAAAAAAATTTGGTCCCTTTAAGAAGGCAGTGTATAAATGGAGAAATCATTAAGCAGGAATTAAAAGCCTTTTGTAAGTTAGGAGTAAGATGGAGAAATTAAAAGCAATTCGTGCTTACACAGTAACAGTATAAAATAAGTTGATTAACACCTTTCCTTTAAAATTAGCATTCCTGAACAGATTAAAAAATTTTTTTCATTGAAGTATAGTTGATTTACAATGTCTTAATTTCTGCAGTACAGCAAAGTGACTCAGTTATATACATATATATTCTTTTTTATATTATTTTCATTGTGGTTTATCCCAGGATACTGACTATAGTGTCCTGTGCTATACAGTGGTATTTTGTTGTTTATCCGCTTTGTAATAGTTGGCATCTACTACCCCGAAACTCCGACTCCATCCCTCTTCCACCCTCCTGCCCCATGACAACCACTGTCCTGTTCTCTGTGTCTGTGAGTCTGTTTCTGTTTCCTAAGTAGGTTCGTCTGCGCCATATTTTAGGTTTCACATGTAAGTGATATCATACGGTGTTTGTCTTTCTGACTTACTCCACTTAGTTGAAGTACTCTCTAGTTGCATCCATGTCCTTGAGACATGAGATGAGAATCACCAGAAGCCAAGAGAAGTTCAACAGCAGAGAGAAAAGAAAGATGTTACAAACCTCCTCAGGTGATGAAAGGAAGCAAGTATTTAGACAACTAAGGCTCACAGAACTTCCCTGGTGACTCAGATGGTAAAGAATCTGCCTACCAATGCAGGAGACACAGGAGACGCAGGTTCGATCCCTGGGTTGGGAAGATCCCTGGACAAGGGAATGGCAACCCACTCCAGTATTCCTGCCTGGAGAATTCCATAGACAGAGGAACCCGGCAGGCTATAATCTTTGGGGTCGCAGAGTCAGACATGACTGAGCAACTAACACGTTTGACAAGGCTTGTAATATGTCATTGGTACTTAATATAAGCTTGGCAGAGTTCATATTTCTTTTAACCCTTACTGTAACTTAAATGGGGTTCTCAAGGCAAAAATACTGAAGTGGTTTGCCATTCCCTTCTCCAGCGGACCACGCTTTGTCAGAACTCTCCACTACGAATACACTATGAATACAAGAATACACAGAAGAACTATATAAAAAAGATCCTAATGACGCACCCAGATAACCACAATGGTGTGATCACTCACCTAGAACCAGACATCCTGGAATGCAAAGTCAAGTGGGCCTTAGGAACCATCACTACAAACAAAGCTAGTGGAGGTGATGGAATTCCAGTTGAGCTATTTCAAATCCTGAAAGATGATGCTGTGAAAGTGCTGCACTCAATACACTAGCAAATGTGAAAAACTCAGCAGTGGCCACAGGACTGGAAAAGGTCAGTTTTCATCCTAATCCCAAAGGAAGGCAATGCTAAAGAATGCTCAAACTACCATACAACTTTTATACACTAGTAAAGTAATGCTCAAAACTCTCCAAGCCAGGCTTCAACAAAATGTGAACTGAGAATTTCCAGATGTTCAAGCTGGATTTAGAAAAGGCAAAGGAACTAGAGATGAAATTGCCAACATCTATTGTATCATAGAAAAAGCAAGAGAGTTCCAGAAAAAAAATCTACTTCTGCTTTACTGATTACACCAAAGCTTTTGACTATGTGGATCACAATAAACTGTGGAAAATTCTGAAAGAGATGGGAATACCAGACCACCTGACCTGCCTCTGAGAAATTCATATGCAGGTCAAGAAGCAACAGTTAGAACTGGACATGGAACAACAGACTGGTTCCAAATCAGGAAAGGAGTACAGCAAGGCTGTATATTGTCACCTCGCTTATTTAACTTATATGCAAGTACATCATGAGAAACACTGGGCTGCAAGAAGCATAAGCTGGAATCAAGATTGCCAAGAGAAATATCAATAACCTCAGATATGCAGACGACACCACCCTTATGGCAGAAAGCGAAGAACTGAAGAGCCTTTTGATGAGAGTGAAAAAGAGTAAATAAGTTGGCTTAAAACTCAACATTCAAAAAATGAAGATCATGGCAGGTGGTCCTATCAGTAAATGGCAAATACATGGGCAAACAATGGAAACAGTGACAGATTTTATTTTCTTGGCTCCAAAGTCAATGCAGATGGTGACTGCAGCCATGAAATTAAAAGATGCTTGTTCCTTGGAAGAAAAGCTATGACAAACCTAGACAGCATATTAAAAAGCAGAGACTTTGCCAACAAAGGTCCGTCTAGTCAAAGCTATGGTTTTTCCAGTAGCCATGTATGGATATAAGAGTTGGACTATAAAGAAAGCTGAGCGCCGAAGAATTGATGCTTTTGAACTGTGGTGTTGGAGAAGACTTCTTGAGAGTCCCTTGGACTGGAAGGAGATCAAACCAATCAGTCTTGAAGGAAATCAATTCTGAATATTCACTGGAAGGACTGATGCTAAAGCTGAAACTCCAATACTTTGGCCACCTGATATGAAGAACTGACTCATTAGAAAAGACCCTGATGCTGGGAAAGATTGAAGGCAGGAGGAAAAGAGGACAAGAGAGAATGAGATGGTTGGATGGCATCACTGACTCAATGAACATGAGTCTGAGCAAGCTCTGGGAGTTGGTAATAGACAGAGAAGCCTGGCATGCTGCAGTCAATGGGGTCACAAAGAGTCAGACACGACTGAGTGACTGGACTGAACTGAACTATAACCCAAATACTGTATCATGAATCTTTTTTTTCCTTTCAGGCTGCATGGTGTGGCATGAGGAACATCCCCAACCAGGGATCAAACCTGCACCCTCTGCAGTGAGTAGAAGCGTGATATCTTAACCACTGGCCTGCTAGGAAGTCCCTTAGCTTCACTTAAAAAAAAAATTATTTATTTGGCTGTGTCAAGTCTTAGTTGCAGCTCACAGGATCTTTAGTTGTGGCATGCAAACTCTTCCTTAGCTTCACTTTTTAAAAACATGTCTGCCCATTAGATCCTAACTACTCTCAACAGGCATCTTGTGACAACTAATCAAAATGTAAGTAGCAAAAAAAAAAAAAAGAAAGAAAAGGATGATCTAGCTACCCAAGAGACTTTGAACCCATTATACTATTTTAATGATAAAAGCAGCACTCCACTCATTACAGCATTTAGTAATTCTTTTGGGACAGCAGGTTTCCAGAAAAATTATTTTGAAATTATTTCAAACGTACAGGAACTGCAAGATTAGTGCAAATAATTCCAGCATACTGTTCACCTCGATTCACTGCATTTTCCCCCATTTGCTTGCTGTGTGTGTTTTTTCTAAACCATTTGAGAGTTAGCTACAGACATTATCATGCCCCGAACCTTAAATATTTTGGCATGTACATTTTAAAAACAAGGGCATTCTCTCTTATAACCACAGAACAACGATCAAATTATGAAAATTTAACACTCATACAGTACTATTATCTGGAATATGGTCCATACTCAAATTTCGCCAATTATCCCAGTAACGTCCTTCATGTCAATTTTCTCCCCTGATATAAGATCCAATCTAGGATCATGCATTTCATTTACGTGTCAAGTCTCTTTAGTTTCTTTCAATCTGGAACAGTTCTGCGGTCTGTTTTTTTTTGTTTTTTAACATTCATGACCTTAATATTTTTCAAAAACTGTCTTACAAAATCTCTCAAGTTTGGTATGTCTGAAATTATCCTTAGTCAGATTCAGGGTAAACATTTTGGGCCGGAAGAATAAAGAGATGCTGTGTGTCCTTCTAGGCAACTTGTATCACACGGTGATCATCTGGTCAAGGTGGTAACCCTCAATCTCTCCACTATAAAGTTACTATGTATTTCTTTGTCATTGAGAAATGCTTTGTGATTAGGGAAATATTTTGAAACTATGAAAAATACCTTCTCTACAAATTCTCCATTGTTGACTCCTCCATGAATCAATTACTATAATGATTGCAAAATGGTGATTTTTCTAACTTGATTATTCTTTCTGCATTTATTAGTTGGCATTCTAATGTAATAAAGAGCTTTCCCTTTACCCCTTATGTACTTCATTTGTTTACCTTATTCAATGTGTTACAATCCATTATCATCATTATTCATCCTAACCTTGCACTATATTGTCCCATATTTTGCTTGAGCTGTCTCCCTGTTCTTTTAACATTTAATACCATAAAAGGTATTTCTCAGCTTACAGATAAGGAAAATGAAGTGGCTTACACTTTTATAAAGGCAAGTGTGTAGAAAGTTTACAGTAGAACCAAACAGCCTATCAGTTGGAAAATTAACTACAAGGTCAGCTATGAAATTTACAGTTGTTCCTTGCAACTACCAGGTATAGAACCTTGTAACTATACTAGCATCTAGTTGTTAAAACCAGAAAAGGAGGCTGGCTCCACATTAGAATAAAGTAACAAAGTACTTTTAATGTTTCCTTTCATTATAGCAGACCACTGCAGTTAAATCTGCTGGGTCACTAAAAAGGACAAGAGTTAAAATTACCCTATTTACTATTCATTATTATTATTTACTAGTATTATTAGTTACATCAGATATATATTTATTTAATTATATGACTACCCCATGAGGCATAATGTAGCTATCATTATTTCACTTTATCAATGAGAAAACAACTTTTAAAATTCAAAGAACCACATTCCAAAAGGCCCAGGTTGTTAAATTTATTACCCAGCACCTGGTGATGATCACCAGATATGTGGATTTTACCCACATCCAAGAAGTCTCCACCATATGGCAGAGGGCAGCGGATGGAAAGAAAAAAGCAAAAACGGGGAGTTAAACCAGCACTAAGTTGGAACTTCGTAACTCTGGTTCCTGGAAAAATCAGAGAATCACTGCCATAAAGGGTGTCAGTTATAGTCAGTAATGAGAGTTGAACCCAGGCCATGAGGAGTTTGATAAAGTCTGCTGATTTATTTAGGTTAGGTAAGTGAGTCTCTAAAAAGGAAAATGCTATTAAGTAAGCTCAAGTCACAGGCACAAAGAATGAAAGGCAAAGATGACAAGCACTTGTAAATCTTCATCAACGATAAAAAGGCTGTCTAATAATGACAATATGTCAATTATATCTCAACAGTAAAGAAAAAGCTGTGCACTTAGAAATCTAACTGCAGGGTGGGCTACAGCGGCTGCGTGGGGTGGTGGAAAGGGGACGAGAGCAGAATTAGAAGATCTAGGGCCCAGATTTCTAACCTGTACATCTAAGAGGCTGGATAACCTTCTCTCCCAAGGGCCTCCCAGCTGCAAAATTCCTTCAGATACAAAACTGCAGTTGCTGCCGAGCGTGGCTCAGGTGAGGCACCTGGAGAGCCACCACTGAAGGTCAGTCCAACAAGTACAGCTTATTTCACCCTGCAATGTTTACACATTAGGCTTATTTTCTGCACTTCTTTGGGAACAAGAAGAGGGTTAAGAAGCAGATGGTGGAGTTTAAATACTTATTTTTAACCTCTCATTTTTTCATAGCTTCAAAATATGCAGTTTCCACAGCAATTTAAAATTTGAGAGTTGCATAGTGGTATAAACTTTATGTCAACAATAAAAATAAGCAAGAGGACATGAACTGATACCTTTCTTCCTTTTATCTTCCCTCTGAACCTGCCTGAGTTCTAACAGAGCAGACAAGACTGCTGAAACCCTTTCTTTAAGTGGACTGTACCTGGTAACTTTTCCCACATATGACACCAATCTTGAAATGGTTGACTCTTTAGAAACATAATTTGTTGTTTTCAGTCCCTCAGTCATGTCTGACTCTTTGCAACCGCATGGACTGCAGCACACCAGGCTTCCCTGTCCTTCACCATCTTCCGGAGCTTGCTCAAACTCACGTCCACTGAGTTGGTGATGCTATCTAATCATCTGGCACTAGCAATTTATCCTTCGCAGCAAACATTCACCTTTCATTCAATCTGAGGGCAGCCACAGAGCCAGGTACAGGCAGACTTGGAATATATTGACCAATTTCTCTCCCTTAGAATGGTGTTCCTTTACAACATACTTTTTGTAGTTCAAATGGAACTTTGGAAATAATAGAAATTTACTGATTAAAAGGCCCCTGAAAATGACCTTCTCCATTTTCCTGAGTGGCTCCAGTTCCCTCAAAAGCTGACAGACACTGAAGTGGCCACAAGGCCCTGTTTACCTGCTGTCATGAGTTTCAGTGCTGTTACTTTCTCCCAGTTTGATTTACTTACTCACACTCTTCTTAATACCCAGTATAATTTAAGTCTCTTTCTTCCTCACACCCTAATGTAGCATTAAAGAAATCGATTAAGGTAAAAATATATTAACCTTTGGCTTTAATATTGTGTCAATTTTCTGAGAGGCAGATCATCCAACTGCCTTCCATGTTTAAATAAAATCACATTTAACAAATCAGGGTATGTGTTGACTTTGGAATTGGCCTTCTACTAAAATAAACAACTTTAAATGCCTGTTAAGTCCAAAATTAGGAATTCTAGTTCTGAATTCAAAGTCAGGTCTTAAAAAATATTTGCACATTCATGTTCCTAGCAACATTATCCACAACAGCCAAAACATGGAAGTAACCCAAGTGTCCATCAACAGATGAATAGATAAACAAAATGTAGTATATACATATAAAGGAATATTAATATTATTCAGCCCTAAAAAGGAAGGAAATTCTGAAACCTGCTATAAGATGGATGCATATCGATGACACGATGCTAAGTAAAAGATGCCAGTCATAAATCATATATGATTCCATTTATATAAGGTACCTAGAACAGTCAAATTCAGAGAGACAGACAGAAAAGTAGTGGTTGCCAGGGGAACCACTATGGAAAGAGAGAGAATAGGGAGTAGTTGTTAATAGGTACAGAATTTTTTTAGTTTAGTTTTTTAGTTTTACAAAAAGAAAGAGTTCTGGAGGTTAGCAGCACAACTATATGAATGTATTTAATGCTACTGAACTGTACACTTAATAAAATGGTTACAAAGGCAAATTTTACATTATGTGTATTTTACCACAATTTCAAAAAATTCTTATGTCACAAAGCTAAATCCCAGGGCTGAAAGTCCTTTCAGTTTGAACCAGCACATTATCCATCATTTCAACAACACTTGGCAGGGTGATAAGTCAAGCAAGACAAATAGCTCTCTCTGAGTACCTTACGTTGCTTAATGACAGGTGTGTTGTCCGAAATAATTAGCTTTTAAAAAGGAGTAGCCTTAACTGTCCTCTGGAACTGGTTAGGGATCTCAGTTTCCCTTCATTAAGTTCCTGACAGCTCAATGTCCTCACATCTGTCACTGTTTGGGAGACTGATTCCAAGAACATAAACTGCTTCGAGGACTGGGCAACAAATTTATTCTGGTTCACAGGACAGAGCTGAACCCATCTGTTTTCTAATCAAAAGCCATATTTGAGTCAGTTTTGCTCCATCACAGGACCACACTAATGGGAGCAGTACAATCATATGGTATTTTCCTCCTTTCTATCCATGTAGTACACATGATTATGGGAAACACAAATTAATTAGAGGCATGACAACACCCTCAGAAACAGGGTCTCTGCAGACTGTAGGACCTTCAACCAATTCCATTTTTATCTGTTAATTCTTCAGACCACAGTGATTCATTTCCTCCAAGTGACATGGTTTCTTTCTGAATTACACACGGGAAAATATTCTTACCAACTTACCTTAATCTTTTTTTAAGCTGTAAACTGTCATGGATGATCCTTTTAACAAACTCTAGTTCACCTCCTTCTGCCATGATCTCTGTGATTCCTCCTGTATTTACAGAACTGGGTGGGGGTCTTCGAGGATTTCGAGAATTTACTCCCTTAACAACAACAACAACAAAAACTCTGGTGAAAAATTTTTACACCTTAAGACCAGGTCTCTGTAACCTAGTTCTAAGTAAGAATACTTAGACATAATTTCAATTTCCAAGTACTATGCTAGACTTAGGATTTTAAAAATCATATAACCACAGCATTTGAAACAACTACATTCATGTTAATATTCCTTCCTTAAAGGGTCTTTACCTTCCATCTTTGTGATTAAACATACTAACATTGTAATTTTTTATGTAACTTTTTCTTTACGTTTTCTGTCTTGGTATTATATACTGAAAATATTCCGCCCAAAGACTATAAAAACATTGAATTTTGTTTTCTTCTAGTCCAGTTTCACTTTTAAATTTTAAATATTTAATCCACTCCTACCTCACATCATATTTTTTTTAAATCTAAGTAGAACAAAGATTTAAATATAAATAGCTAAAACAATAAAGAAGAAAATATAGGAGTAAATATGCTTCTTAGCTATGATACCAAAAGCATAAGCAACAACAAAAACTGGATAAACTGATAAAAGTAAAACAAAAGAAAGGAAAAACTTCCAAGCTGCAAAAGACACTGCCAAGAAAGTACAAAGACAACCCACAGAATGGGAGAGAATATTTGCAAATAATATACCTAATAAGGGGCTTCCCTGATAGCTCAGTTGGTAAAGAATCCGCCTGCAATGCAGGAGACCCTGGTTCAATTCCTGGGTCAGGAAGATCTGCTGGAGAAGGTATAGGCTACCCACTCCAGTATTCTTGGGCTTCCCTTGTGGCTCAGGTGGTAAAGAATCTGCCTCCAATGTGGGAGACCTGGATTTGATTCCTGGGTTGGGATGACTCCCTGGAGAAAGGAAAGGCTATACCCACTCCAAGGGACTTGCATACAGAATAAAGAATTCTTAAAATAGTCAGAAGAAAAATAGCTCAATTCAACTGGGCAAAGGATCTGAACAGGCCTTTATCCAAAGAAGATACACAAATGATCAAAAAGTACGTGAAAAGATGTTCAATATCATTAGCCATCAGGGATATGCACATTCAAACCACAATGAGCTACCACTCCATTCCTCCTAGGATAGCTGTAACCAAGAAGATAACAACAAGTGCTGACAAAGATGTGGACAAACTGGAAGTCCCACACACTAGTTATAATCAAAAATGATGCAGCCACTGTGGAAAACATTCTGGCAGTTCCTCAAACAATTAAACACACAGTTACCAGATGACCTAGTAATTCCGCTCCTAGGTATATACCTACAAGAAGTGAAAACATGTTCATGCAAACACTTGCACAAGAATACTTGCAGCAGCTTTGTTCATAATAGCCAAAAAGTGCCTAAAACCCAAATGTCCATTCATGAACGAATGGCTTGATAAAAAGGGTATTTCCATACAATGGAATATTTATTCGGCAATAGAAAGAAACTAATACATGGTACGATATGGGTGAACCCTGAAAACATACTATGTTTAGTGAAAGAAGTTAGCTACAACAGACCACAGATTTTATAATTCCATTGTAATGAAATGTTCAAAATAGGCAACTCCAGAAACAGAAAGCAGACTAGGACTAAGGGGGCTGCAAGGGAACCAAGAGTAACTGTTAATGGACGTGGGGCTTTTTCGGGGGGAGGGAATGATCAAAATGTTCTAAAATTAATTGGGTAATGGTTGCACAATTCGGTGAATATACTGCTGCTGCTGCTGCTATGTCACTTCAATCGTGTCTGACTCTGTGCGACTCCATGGACAGCAGCCCACCAGGCTCCCCCGTCCCTGGGATTCTCCAGGCGAGAACACTGGAGTGGGTTGCCATTTCCTTCTCCGATGCATGAAAGTGAAAGTGAAGTCGCTCAGTTGTCCAACTCTTAGCGACCCTATGGACTGCAGCCTACCAGGCTCCTCCGTTCATGGGATCTTCCAGGCAAGAGTACTGGAGTGGGGTGCCATTGCCTTCTCTGGTGAATATACTAAAAATAATAAAAGTCTACCCTTTAAGTAGGTGAACTGATGGCATGAAAATTACATTTCAGTAAAGCTGATGTAAAAAGATATTTAATTCTGGTGCCAGTAATAGTCTATTTCTTCACCTGGAAGCTCGTTCTACAAGAACATTCACTTTGGAAAATCCAGCTTATACTTATGGCCTGTGTATTTTTACATATATATAGAATATCTCAATATTTTTCTTAAAAATGTACTCTAGGATGTGACTATTTTAGTTCTTAGATCTATTTGCATCAAGAGCCAAAATTTAATTCCCTAAATCCTGCTTGACTTCATGCTCCAATCTAGAATATGTTATTGCTAATAAATTTCTGTCCACCTTACCTCTAACTCAAATTTGATCCATGTGGAATTTATTGTTATGAGGTATGTAAATGGCATTTTAGAGCATCTGAGTGATTCTAAAAATAATTTATTCTCTCAAAGTTTTAAGCATACATACCATCCCTTGTTTCCTCTAATATTTCTATTAATTTTTCTTTAGATGAGGAAAAATTAGGTTAAATCAATAATATTTTATTGATTTTCAACAGCTTAGCTGTTTTCAGCTAACGTATAAGCTGTTTTAAGCCAATATATGAGCTGTTTTTAGCCATTTTCATGAGCAAATATATTTTATTTCATAAAATCAATATACTCATTTCAAGTTGGAACACTAAATCAGCCATTTGTTTACTATCAAATGATAGCTGGCTGTAAAAACAGTGATCTTTCCTTAGGCCAAAAAGCCCAATGCAGGAGTAGACTGTAACCTAAGTTGGTCCAGTCAGAAGAAATCCAAATGTTCAATGGTTTAAGAAAGAAAAGAGTTCCCTCCTCACCCTCTCCCCCTCCCCATACATTACTCTGCCACAAGTAAACCAACTTGAGAACAGAACCAACCAAGGGTCAGATCAGAGCCAAAGGGAACTTGAAAAAAGTCTCAGCCTTGATATTATGATGAACTCCTTGATCAAACTGTTCCTGAAGTTCATGCTATTGCTGGATTTCTTAGAAACATAAGCCAATAAACCTTTTTGGAAAGTCAATCTGAATTAGATTTTCAGGTGCTTGATACCAGAAGCATCCTAACTGATACAGCTTCCAAAAGAAATGTTGCTCTTATCTTTGCAAACAAGGAAAACTTAGATAAATATTCAGCTACTTTAAAGGAGAAGATATTTTACCTTGGCTTCCAACTGATTGGCAAAAAAGGGAGGGTTGCACATGCAAAAGTCATAAATTATCTCAGACTCTTCTTTAAGAGCATCCATCAGGAGTGTCTTCTGTGGTACTTTAACCACTAGGAAAAAAAAAGAGAGACTTAACTACTATTAATACTGTGACAGTTTTCAAATATATCCACAAATTCTTCGGCACTAGTCCCTTCAAGAGGTGGTGTTTGATTTCCCTTTCCTTGAGAGCAGCTTCACTCAATGACTTGCTTTTATTGAAAAGAATATGATAGAAGTAAAAAGGTATCACTTCTGAGGCTAGGTCATAAGAAGCAATATGGCTTCCTCCTTGCCCTATCACTTAAGCAACTTGCTCCATGAGAAGCCAGTTGACATGCTCCAAGGATGCTTAAGTAGTCCTGAGGAGAGATCCACAAGGCAGTGAACTAAAGCTTCCTGCCTACAGCCACGTAAGTGAGCCATCTTGGAAACAAATCTCTATCCCCAATCTTTCAGACTACAACCTCATCAAAGACTCTGAACCAGAACCACCTGGCTAGGCCACACCCAAATTCCTGACCCACATGAATAATGAGATAATAAATGTTTACTGCCTAAACTGCCAGATTTGGGGGTAATTTGTAATACAGGAATGGATAACTAAAAAACTCATTAATAATATACTAAGGGACTTCCTTGGTGGTCTAGTGGCTAAAACTCCACACTCCCAATGACCATGGGCTCAGGTTCGATCTCTGGTCAGAGAACTAGATACCACATGCTGCAATGAACTGCAACTAAGAGTTCACATGCCATAACAGAAGACCCACATGCCACAAGAAAGATCGAAGATTAGAAAAAAAAAAAAAAAAATTGAAGATCCTGTGAGCTGTAGCTAAGACCCAGTGCAGTCAAATAAATAAATATTTAATATATATATTAACATCTTCACTTATGATACATTTAACACTAGTAAGAAGAGCCGATTTCTTAGACAGCCAGTGTAAATTTGCTGCATGACTCAGGGAGCTCAAACTGGGGCTCTGTGACAAACTAGAGGGGTGGGATGGAATAGGAGGGAGGTCCAAAAGAGGGGACATTTGTTTACCAATGGCAGGCTCATTTGATATATGGCAGAAACCAACACAATACTTTAAGGCAATTATCCTTCAATTAAAAATAAATAATTTTTAAAAAAGAAAAGTCTATTTCTTCCAAAGAGAGACATAAAGTATCTTTAATGCCAAAAAAAAAAAGAACTGTCAACTGCCTTTTATGTAGACAGTAAGCACAGAAATAAAAATAAAAGCTCTACTTGGATACACTGTTTAAGTCAGGGTGCCCCATCAGTCTCATGGTACTTATATAACTTGAAGGGGCTTCCCCAGTGGCTCAGTGGTTAAGAATCTGCCTGCAATACAGCAAACACAGGAGACAAGGGTTCGACCCCTGGGTCGGGAAGATCTCCTGAGGGAGGAAATGGCAACCCACTCCAATATTTTGGTCAGGATAATCCTATGGAGCCTGGCAGACTATAGTTGGTGGGGTCGCAGAGTTGGAAATGACTGACCAACTTAGCACAAAGGAGATTTGACTATTTGTAGCACAGTTCCATGTAATGAAATTAAAAAGATGGTACAGTTTAATCAACACCAGGATTTTCTTCCTTTTAAAGTCTTGGTAACTAGGTTACTTCATATACAGTTGGTTCTCATTAGCAGTAAAGTCACCACAAACACTAAATTAGTGCCTACTGAACCACTGACTCCTAAGAGAAATACAGGGTTAGGTAGCTTCAAGCCTCTGATCACATTTTCATCACCCAATCAATACATATCCTATTTTATGTATCTCTGTTTAAAGACACCTTATTTAACATGCATTACTGACTCAACACTGAACTCATGGCCAAAGTACTATAATATGTCTGAAGAAAAGTTATCTGACACACGTATTTTCTGTTAGGCACATCACAGCCTTCTTGTACTTAGGAACGCTAGTACTCAAGTACTATGTTTAGGGGCCATTAAAAACAGCAAAATCACCAAGAAAAAGCACAGAACTGCAACAACAACAAAAGTGGTAGTAAGTAGACCATGAAAAGAACACTTGTTTACAGTGTGTGAGCTGAAAGGAGACAGCAGGGAAAAGAAAAAGAAAAGACAGCAGGGAACACACACACCGGGTGATTCCAATTTTTTCCCATTTTGCACATGTCTGTGAATGACCACAAAAGTACCACAAGTATTGATCTGGGGGCTAGAAATAGACACAGGTAAGCAAACTTTAGCAAGGAGGCAAATTCACAACACAGAATCTACAAAGTATGCTGCGTTCACTCTATTTCTGAGTTGATTCTGATAACAAAGCAGCAAACCCAATTACAACTGTACCAAATTTTTAAAAATTACCAAAGGTTGTATGTTAAAGCAAAAGATCACAGGATGTGTTAAATTAGAAAAACAGGTTAACAAACAAAACTTAAAAGGAATATTGATTGTGCAGAGCTAACCTTTTATAAGATCAGATAAGTTATTCTGCTCCACATTCTTCTTTGCGTAGTTGAAGCACATATCATCTACTTCTGTTGCAAGGAAATACCAGCCGTTTAAGGTTGTTCCAAGTAAAGGATAGATGCAGGATGCCCCAGTACCTAGTGAAATAAGAATTCAAAACACATTGCACACACCTGAGCAGAAGGTGAGACCAACCAGCAAAAACACCATTCTTCTTTCCTTAGAATCCTTACAGCCTTAACAGCTTAAAACAACAAGCTGGTACTGATTATGCACACATTGCAGCTACTGGTTTCATGTATGTTAGTCTTACATCATAATTAGTTTCAAATTTCCTAAAGAAGAGAAACCTTCCTTCACTCATTGTATGCTGTATGTAAAATGAAGTATGGCTGGTGATCAAGAAATACAAGACTGACTAACTGAAAACTGTCAAAACAATTTACTTTATAAAAAGTCTTCATTTTAAATCTCTTATGAAACTTAATTTTCTTGAAAGAAATCAATGTAATTTGTTAAAACAGCATAGGAATATCTTACAAAGATCAACGTACATATCCCACTCTACAGAAGCAGGAAAAAATACAGAGAGTATAAGATTTTTATAATATTAAATCACCCAATTTCCCACATATCTATCTGTAAGTTGTTACCTGAAGGAAACCAGAAGTAAAAAGGATTTATTTCTCAGATGTGGAAGCATGGAAAAACATTTAATCCAGGTCCAAAACATCAGTCATAAACTGGTCCCACCACAGTTTCAAGGGAGACCTTCAAAAGCAAATGCTCCAGGCAAATATCTCTGACAATTAGGGTTTGGTCCTAAACTTGCATGTAGAACCTCTAACCATAGACTGGACAAGCATATACTAACCACAAATAATTGCCACTCACTGATCTTGGCCAATGAAATCCTAAAGAGTATATTCAAGAGAAGAAAAGCCGGTGTTTTTCTCAGAGGCTCACAGTAGTCAGCCCACTTTCCAGGACCACATTTTGGTGCCAGTCTAGCCTTAGAAGGATTTGGCAGGAAGAACTAGAGGCCAGAGTAATGCCTAACTCAGAGGAAAGCGAGGGTCCTCTTACTGCTTCCTCATTAAGTACTCAGAACAGGAGAGTAAAAGACACGACAGTGACTGATGGCTGGAACATTTACGATCTTTTGACAGTCACAGTGATGCTACATTTATTGTCATGTTTACTAACAACATCCTGCCCTGATGCTACTTGGCAAACATCTCTGGGGGATGTGAGAGGTGGTAAGGGAAGGACTGGTAAAAGGTACTCAAGCCCCTCTCAGAATCCACAATTATGTAGACCCTGCTAGTCATTCTGGAAAGATAGTCACTCAAATAAGGAAATTAAGGAAATTTAAGTAGCACTTCCAGCTCTGTAGGAAAAAAAAAAAACAACTCAGAGCAGATCCCAGGCCCTTGGGTCTCACATAACGGCCCCTCTCTTCGTACTTCAATTTCATTTAAAAGCGAAAAGAAAAAGGACATCTCCCTTCAGCTGTCCAAAGATCAGGTGTCATCAGGGTAATAAAGGTGAAAGACCTGCCCTCTGCCAAAAAAATCAAGTTTCTCAATTCTTAAGACCAGAAGACTTGCATTCTAACATTCTAATCCCCTCAGAAAGCTGAATGACATTTTTAAATAGGTAATAATCCTTCCAATGATAAATAAAAATGGAAAGTGTATAACTATAGAATTAGAGCAAACTAATGGAGTCTGGGGTAGGAATTTATATAAAACCCTAATTAGAATAAATGTGATTTCAGCAAGAGTGCCCCTTGTGAAGAGCTAAAATCCATTAACCTCCTATATCCCCAAGTGCTATTTTAGAGGGTTTGGGGCATAATTAAAATAAATTAGTACTAAATAGGCTCTCAAGCTTTTTTAGCTTTTTATAACCCATCAGGCAAACTTCTGCAAGGAACATAAAAGAAACTTTTTTTAAACCCCATTATTTTTACCTATTGCTTAGTTCATATCATGTGTTCAGAATTTTGTATGTTGAAAGAATGATGTATTTATTCATCAACATTCAACAAATCATTTACTGAGCACCTACCTTGTGCCAAAAACTTTGCTAAGACTTTGAATGTTAAAGTATTAATAACAGACTTGGTACTTTGCAATTGGGTGGCAGAGAAAAACATTAATCAATCAGACAAGTGAATATGGTTTTTAAAAAATTACATGAAGAAAAATACACAGTTTTCTAAAGTTCATACTGAAGGAACGTATCTTATGCTGCAAAGTCAGAGGCTTTCTTACAAAATAAGGCTTCAGTTGACAGTTCAGTTCAGTCGCTCAGTCGTGCCCAACTCTTTGGGACCCCATGGACTGCAGCAAGCCAGGTCTCCCTGTCCATCACCAACTCCTAGAGTCCGCCCAAACCCATGTCCATTGAGTCAGTGATGCCATCCAACCATCTCATCCTCTGTCATCCCCTTCTCCTGTCTTCAATCCTTCCCAGCATCAGGGTCTTTTCCAATAAGTCAGTTCTTCGCATCAGGTGGCCGAAGTATTAGAGTTTCAGCTTCAACATCAGTCCTTCCAATGAATATTCAGGACTGATTTCCTTCAGGACTGACTGGTTGGATCGCTTTACAGCCCAGGGGACTCTGAAGAGTCTTCTCCAACACCACAGTTCAAAAGCATCAATTGTTCAGCGCTCAGCTTTCTTTATAGTCCAACTCTCACATCCATACACGACTACTGGAAAAAACATAGCTTTGACTAGACAGACCTTTTTTGGCAAAGTAATGTCTCTGCTTTTTAACATGCTGCTAGGGTGGTCACAGCTTTTCTTCCAAGGAGTGTCTTTTAATTTCATGGCTGCAGTCACCACTTGCAGTGATTTTGGAGCCCCCAAAAATAAAGTCTGACACTTTTTTCACTGTTTCCTCAACTATTTGCCATGAAGTGATGGGACCAGATGCCATGACCTTAGTTTTCTGAAATGTTGAGTTTTAAGCCAACTTTTTCACTCTCCTCTTTTACTTTCATCAAGAAGCTCTTTAGTTCTTCTTCCCTTTCTGCCTCAAGGGTGGTGTCATCTGCGTATCTGAGGTTATTGATATTTCTCCCGGCAATCTTGATTCCAGCTTGTGTTTCATTCAGTCCAGCATTTCTCATGATGTACTCTGCATATAAGTTAAATAAGCAGAGTGACAATATATAGCCTTGACGTACTCCTTTCCTGATCTGGAACCAGTCTGTTGTTCCATGTGCAGTTCTAACTGTTGTTTCTTGACATGCATACAGATTTCTCAGAGGCAGGTCAGGTGGTCTGGTATTCCCATCTTTTTCAGAATTTTCCACAGTTTATTGTGATCCACACAATCAAAGGCTTTGGCACAGTCAATAAAGCAGAAATAGATTTTTTTCTGGAACTCTCTTGCTTTTTCTATGATCCAACGGATGTTGGCAATTTGATCTCTGGTTCCTCTGACTTTTCTAAATCCAACTTGAACATCTGGAAGTTCATGGTTCATGTACTGTTGAAGTATGGCCTGGAGAATTTTGAGCATTACTTTACTACTGTGTGAGATAAGTGCAATTGTGCAGTAGTTTGAACATTCTTTGGCATTGCTTTTCTTTGGGATTAGAATGAAAACTGACCTTTTCCAGTCCAGTGGCCACTGCTGAGTTTTCTAATTTGCTGGCATACTGAGTGCAGCACTTTCACAGCATCATCTTTTAGGATTTGAAATGGCTCAACTGGAATTTCATCACCTGCACTAGCTTTGTTCATAGTGATGCTTCCTAAGGCCCACTTGACTTTGCATCCCAGGATGTATGGCTCTAGGTGAATGATCACACCGTTGTGATTATCTAGGTCGTGAAGATCTTTTCTGTACAGTTCTTCTATGTATTCTTGCAACCTCTTCTTAATATCTTCTGCTTCTGTTAGGTCCATACCATTTCTGTCCTTTATTGTGTCCATCTTTGAATGAAATGTTCCCTTGGTAGCTCTAATTTTCTTGAAAAGATCTCTAGTCTTTCCCATTCTATTGTTTTCCTCTATTTCTTTGCATTGATCACTGAGGTAGGCTTTCTTATCTCTCCTTGCTATTCTTTGGAACTCTGCATTCAAATGGGTATATCTTTCCTTGTCTCCTTTGCCTTTCACATTTCTTCTTTTCACAGCTATTTGTAAGGCCTCCTCAGACAACCATTTTGCCTTTTTGCATTTCTTTTTCTTGGGGATGGTCTTGACAAGTACAAGTATGGGGGAGAGTTGGCAAGTACAGTAGAAATGAGAAATAATGAGGTGAAGGTGGGAAACCCCAGGCAGGGGGAACAACATGTACAAAGAATCATAATGTCTGATTAGAAGAACTAAAGACAACTGTAGAAACCAAAGGAAAAGAACATAATGTAAGGGTTAGGGAGACCTAGAGGGGCAAGAATCAGACAATGAAAATTCTAATAGGCCTACTAAAGGTTTTGGCTGTTTATCAGAGAAGCAAGAGAAAGTCATTAAAATGGTCAATGTAATAATCAGACATAAGTTTATACACACTTTCTGGAATGGAAAGGCAACAGAGCAGATGAGAACAGAGTAGCTGAGAAGCTATTCTGCAGACAGGGAGACATGATGGTGACTTGGGCTGGGATGGTGGGAACTGAGATGGAGAAAAGTAGATGATTTAAGAAATATTTCAGAAAGGAAAACTATTTAAGGGTACCAGGTGATAGACAATGTCAGTGAGAATGGAGAGAAGCAAAAACGAAGGATGACAGGGTGGACTGTGAGGGAGCTGCTGAAACAAGGAACAAAGGAAGAGGACCCAGGTTCGGAAGGAAGAATCTGAGTTTGGTCTTGGACTTGCAAAATCTGAGATGTCTTTGATATATCCAAGTTTCTTGTATATTTTGGACCAGAGTTCAAGAAAAGTAATCTGAGTTGGAGGAATAAACAATCTGTAGGTTATCTGCATGGAGGTAGAAAATGAAGTCGTAGACATGGATGAAATTGCCTAGAGGTAGAGTGCCAAACAGGAAAAGCGTTAAGACTGAGCTTCAGAAATTCTCAATATTTAACAGCCAGATACAAGAAAGGAAGCCAGAAAAGGGGAGAAGAGTGACTAAAAATGAAAAGAGAAAAACAGAGTCTGGTGTCGTGGAAGCTAACGGAGGAGACTGCATTTAAAAGAGAAAGGAGAGGTAGGTAAACGCTGCTGGAAAGGTCATGTACTATGAGCCTTGAAAATGTAGAACATTTACTATCACCTAGAAACTGTCTCCTCTTAACTATATTTAGAAATAGAGTACACAATTTTTAATTCTTCATTCTTTCTATAAAGAATTAATAAAGTCCAACAGATTAACAAATTTTAAACTCTACCAAAATGAAAACACTGGCTATGACAAACATACATTTATAATCGCAAAACACAGCCTGGCTTCATTTCCTTCTGTTTCTCTACTTATTTCCCCAAATGAATCAAACAGGACAGTTTTCTCCATTGTAGAAGTTTACAATTAAGTGAACATCTTAAAGCCTTTTTCTTTCCTTTTAATTTTGGATTAAATACTCTCTATGAATAATCATCTAAGAGATTTCTAAAAGTATTCAGGCCCACATGATCTTTTATTAAATGGCCATCACCACAACATCCCAATATGGGGACTTCTGTACTAATACCAAATAATTCAGGGTAAAAATAGTGTCCAACAGACACAGATGTAAACATGGTGATCTGAAAAGCTAAAAAAACAGGTGCCCTACTTTCATCCTGCACTCTCTTACTCCCTTGTGCCGTTTGGGGCTGACAATCCCTTCTCAGAGAGACTGACAGCAGAAAAGCCCAGGTGTACCAAAACAGGACAATGATATCTGTAGCCAGTTTCTTTTACACAACATCCAGGAGTTTTCAAAGAACTTGCAAAGACTTCACAAAATTTATGAAACTTAACAGTTAGCCAAGGAAGAATTTTAAGCCATGTACCTATGTCAATTCCTCTTCGGAGGGTACTTTTGTCAGAGTTCTGATGACCGATCAGATCTTCTACCCAATGAATATAGTTGAGTCTCAAGGGAACTGTAGGAATCAGTCTCTCCAGCGGAATATCGATAGAAAGTCCAAAATCTTCCCTTAGCAGAGTACAAGTCAGAGCTCTGACTGCTTCAGGGTCTTTAAAATTAAGACTGAAAGGTGGAGAAAAAGAAGTAAAACTGATTAGTAAGATGCACTATGTTGCAAAAGCTCTATGGCAACCAGGCAGTACCAAACACCCATTTGAATTTCCTAGGAGAGCATGCATAAATAGTTATGCAGGAGCATTCAGGGCAGTGGCAAACACACATGGGCGTGAAACAATCACAGTATATGAGAGGCAGCGTAAATTTCCTCCAAAAATACTGCATCCTCATACATGAAGCATACAGGACCAGAGTACCTCAGTTCCAGTTCCTGCCGAGTTGTCTCCTTACTTAGTTATGTAACTTTGGACAAGTTATTTAGCCTCTCTGAGGCCATTTTCTCCACTGTAAAATGGGGATAATAATACCTACATGTAGAGCTGCTGTGTGATAATCTGTGAAAAGTACTAGCATAATGCCTAAATGCTGGCTATTTTTACTATCACCAATTAACATGATTTGATAGTAGCATTCTTTGAAAATCATACTTAAAAGTGGAAAGAAACCAATATAAGATGTTTTATAATGAAAACAGGTTAACATATTTAAATACAACAAATATTACAAATATTAAAATTTAAATGTGACTAATTTTAGCAGGCTTCCTGAGTAGTAATTTACATACTATAAATTCACTTATAAAGACACAATCGTTTCTTGTGTATTCATGGAGTCATGCAACCATCACCACAAGCCAATCCCATCACCCTCAAAAAAAACCCCTGCACCCATTTGCAAGTCATTCCTCATTTCTGCCCTCAGCTCTGGGCAACCACTAATGTAACTGTCTCCAGAGATTTGCCTTTTGTGAACATTTCATACAAATGAATCATAAACATGTGGTCTCTGCATCTGGATTCTTTCACTTAGCACAATGTTTGTGAGGTTTATCCACGGTGTAGCATGTATCAGCACTTCATTTCTTTTTATGACCAAATAATACTCCATTGTATGGACGACCACATTGCAGTTTAGGTACTGGATGAATAACCACATTAGCGTTTTGTTTACCCACTTACCACTTGATGGCCATTGGGATTGTTTCTATTTTTTGGCTGTCATGAACAATGCCGCTAATAAATATCCACATACAAGACTTCACATGGATGGGTTATTATTTCTCTTGAGTAGATATGGAGGAATATGTCATATGACATATTTACATTTAACTTCTTAAGAACTGGTGTCAATGTAACTATTTTGAGAGGCAGGAAAAGTGTTAAATGAGAGGAAGTAACTTTGCAGCAACAAAATGCTGGAACGGAATCAGGAGGATAAATAACTTCAAAAGTGACTGACTTCACATTAGGTGGGGATTTATGATCTTTTAAAGACAAGTTTCCATAAAACAGTGGGAGTGGAAGTTTGCTGCATAAATATATGCTAGCAATAAAAAGTCTCATTAAAATATGTTAAGCCTATTTAATGGGATATTAATGAGGTCTACTCCTAGGCATCAGAGGTAGATATATATTAATTTTGTCAATTGTGGAGGCTGATAAAAGAGAGTTAATCCACGGGCAAGCAACCATGAACACAGTTTTGCTTCACTCAATAGCACAGCAATTGCCTCAATCAATTTTCACATTAAAAAATAAAAAAGAAGAAGACTAGCACTACCTTTGTATTCCTTCCTTAATGAAAAGCAGCACAAAAGCAGGTTCAACAAGAGAAATTATGTAGCAAAAAAAAAATCTATAAAAACTTAATCTTTAACTCTAACAAGAATATCCTATTTTATTCCTGTGAAATCAGTAAAGTGTTCAAAAAAGATGGGCCAACTCCACTTCAGCCCTTTGACTGTGTGGATCACAATAAACTATGGAAAATTCTGAAAGAGATGGGAATACCAGACCACCTGACTGCCTCTTGAGAAACCTGTACGCAGGTCAGGAAGCAACAGTCAGAACTGGACATGGAACAACAGACTGGTTCCAAATCGGGAAAGGTGTACGTCAAGGCTGTATATTGTCACCCTGCTTATTTAACTTAAATGCAGAGTACATCATGAGAGATGCTGGGCTGAAAGAAGCACAAGCTGGAATCAAGACTGCTGGGAGAACTATCAATACCCTCAGATATGCAGATGACACCTCCCTTGAGGCAGAAAGGTAAGAAGAACTAAAGAGCCTCTCGATGAAAGTGAAAGAAGAGAGTAAAAAAGTTGGCTTAAAGCTCAACATTTCAGAAAACTAAGATCATGGCATCTGGTCCCGTCACTTCATGGCAAATAGATGGGGAAACAGTGGCTGACTTTATTTTTTTTTGGCTTCAACTCACTGCAGATGGTGATTGCAGCCATGAAATTAAAAGACGCTTACTCCTTGGAAGGAAAGTTATGACCAACCTAGACAGCATATTCAAAAGCAGCGACATTACTTTGCCAAAAAGGTCTGTCTAGTCAAGGCTATGGTTTTTCCAGTAGTAATGTATGGATATGAGAGTTGGACTATAAAGAAAGCTGAGCGCAGAAGAACTGATGCTTTTGAACTGTGGTGTTGGAGAAGGCTCTTGAGAGTCCCTTGGACTGAAAGGAGATCCAACCAGTCCATCCTGAAGGAGATCAGTCCTGGGTGTTCACTGGAAGGACTGATGCTGAAGCTCAAACTCCAATATTTTGGCCACCGGATGCGAAGAACTGACTCATCTGAAAAGACCCCGATGCTGGGAAAGATTGAGGGCAGGAGGTGAAGTGGACGACAGAGGATGAGATAGTTGGATGGCATCACCGACTCAATGGACATGAGTTTGGGTAAACTCCGGGAGTCAGTGATGGACAGGGAGACCTGACATGCTGCAGTTCACAGGGTCGCAGAGTCGGACACGACTGAGCAACTGAACTGAACTGAACTCCACTTCCTTCAATGACAGTGACGACAGTCAATTTTTACACATGGAAAAGAAGTTCACATCAGAGTACCATACTAAAAACATTCAAATAAGTTCACGTTCTTTATTCTACAACAGCAGCCCAATCTATTACTAATCTAGCCCAGTCACTGGTAGACACACAAAAGGAATATAAACCATTCTGATGTCTATGTCCAAGCCTTACACCCTGAAATGCAAAATTTCAGAATTTTTCTATCGAACCAAGAATAACCTAGATACCTTATAAAATAAACGATGGAAAATATTCTCTAAGAGCAGCAGTACCTACTGACAGAATCGCTTACCTAACATTTCTCAATGTTATTATGTACTGGCATTTTGAATAAAATTGTGAAAATCGGGAACTGCAAACTCAAATATTTACCAGCTACTACTCAAAATGCCAATCCTTGACAAGATATGTCCTTGTGCCAGAATGTAAATCAACACACACCGAGGAGAGTCACATACAAAGACATGTCTGCTGAACCACACCTGTGGCACAGGTCCTCGCCTTGGTGGTCAGCAACAAGTAGTTTGTGGTCGAGCAGCCAGGCCAATGGCTACACTAGTGGCACTAAACCAGATGGCACAAACCACCATTTCAAAGGGGACGGTCACCAGGCAGTTCTAGGTAATTAATATCAAGTGGGTTTGCCAGCCCACCTTTGCCAAATCTCTAAAATTTCAAATGAAACCAGGAACCCATATCTTTATATAAAATTTTTCTGATTCTTAAAATCTACGTTGACAATAAATAACTGCAAGTCTCATACAATTCACAGGCTAAAAGGTGGCAATCTCTATTGTAGAAAGTGGAATAACAAAGTTGGGTACTTGGCTACTCTGCACTTTTAAAGTAGTATAATACTGTTTCACTCTTTTTAAATACTACTTTGCTCAAATGAGCTATATAGACCAGGTCAGAATTTTTTTTTTTTTTTAATTTTTTTTAGGTCAGAATTGAGAGGCTGTGATTGCTTCATTCCTTTATTTATTCAACAGATATTATATGTCAGCTATGTGCTTGGCCATTGTGCAAAATATTGGAGACGCTGCAGTACGCAAATACAATCTCTCCCTTCATGAAGCTGACAGTCTGGTAGGTATTAATTACCAGAATCATTCAAATATACATAAAATTGTCACTGTGATGAATACTATAAAAGTATAGGTACACTGTGCTATGAAACATACATACTAAGTGGAACTGCCTTGGGAAGGTCAAAGAAGGCTTCCCTGAGGACTAAAAGTAGAATAAAAGTTTAACAAAGGAAAGAACTGAGAGAAGGGAACGTGGATGGCATTTTAGGGTCCTAAGTAAAGAGAAGAGCAAGTACAAAGACCCTGAGGCAGGAGAGAACTTACGGGGCATCCCTGGTACTGAGAGACAGCCACTGTGTCTAACATGCAGAAAGCAAGGTAAGCACGCATGGTTTAAAATGAGGCTGGAGAGGAAGAGAGAAGCTGGATTATGGAGGACCTTATAATTATGGTAACCATAAAACTTTATCAATTAATTCAGGACTCTTCTGAAAGTGAAAGAGCTATTAATCACATCAGGATAATTATAATCTATGTTAAGGAGTTAGGTCTAGTACGGAATAAAGATGGGCCAAGTGGAAGCAAAGATGCCAATTAGAGAGCTACTGCCGTAAAAGGCTGGACAATGGCAGCAGTGGCAAAGACAGGGAAAAGTGACAGTAATTTAGACATGTTTACGAAAGAAAACTTACAAGATTTGCTGATGGACCGACACGCAAAGTAAGGGAGGGTGTGTTTACAGGTGTCTCCTGGTTCTGGCTTGCTCAACAGGACAGACAGTGCTATTTGCTGAATTTGGGAACTCTGGTAGAGAACCATTTTTGAGGAAACATCATATTTGAGAGCCATGTTTGAGACACCTCAGTGCAGATATTGAGTAAACATGATCTCTAGGTATAGAACTCAGAAAACTGGCCTGCACAAATGTATAAGCTATCTGCAAACAAACAAATGAGACCCTAGCACAGGTGACAGTGTCTAAGGAGAAAACACCAAGTGAGAGGAAAAGAGCTTCCCACTAAGCCCAGAAGAGTCCTTTAATGGCTGTATGCACAACTGTTACAGAGGAAGCTACGTCAGGAAACAGAGGGCGGAAGAAGGAAAACCAGGAAAGTGTGATGCAATGCCAGCGACACCAAAGGAAAAAGGTGTCCACGAAGGGTTAAGAGTGTCAGCAGAGAAAACTGCTTCTCAGAAGTCAACTGAAAACTGAAACTGGATTTAGTAATGTGACACCTTTTCAGGAGCTGCTTTTGGAGTGGTGGAATTTAGAATCTACCATGAAATGTGCTAAAGATTAAGTATGGTATGAAAAAAATTGACTGGATAAATAGACAATTCTTCAAGAAGGTGAGTTATGCAAGGGAGAGAGGGGGCACAGTGACAGAGCTGATGGAGAGGTTTATTAATTTTTTAATAGAAGACTTAAACATGTTTAAAAGTCAATGAAAAGTCACACAGGCCACATACTCTGATTCGATTTATTAGAAACATCCAAAATAGGCAAAGTTTTAGAGACAGAAAGCAGATTAGTGGTTTCTAGGAGTTGAGGAGACAGAGCCGTGGGGGATGACTGCTCAATGTGTTACAGGGTTTCTTTCGGGGGTGATGAAAATGTTCTGGAATTAGACAGTGGTGATGTTTGCACAACCTGTGAACCTAGTAAGAACTGAATTGTACACTTTAAAATGAAGATTTTATGATATGTGAATTATATCTCAATTTTTTAAAAACTCAAAAGGAAGAAGCTAGTTGATAAGACTTTAAGTAAAGGAATTTACTGGACTATGTAAGGTTCTTGAGGTGGGGGAGGGTAGGGAAGCCAAAGTGCACATGGCAAATTTAATTGAATTAGGATATAATAATAACAGTTATAAAGATAATAACAGGGTGTCAAACAGAAACAAAAGCCAAATGTATGGCTTTTTGTTGAGTTTCCACCAACTCATACCTACCCACAACTAAATTTAAGAATTTTTTTTAACTTATCACACCTATGGTCAAATAAGCAATGAGACAGTAGTATCATATAAAAACAAAGATTCTGGAGCAGTTGTAAATGACCTTCACTGTTAACCCTTTATTAGCCAAAGAACCAAACTCCTACTTACAAAATAGTAAGAGACTACCTCGATCAATCAAGTTGATCTTTTAAATGGAGATTCCTATTTTAGCTGACGAACAAATGACAGGGAAGAAAAACTTAATCATCCAAACTCTCATCTGCTCTTTCCAAGTACAGTTAAGAGTACTCCAATTTTTCTAGCTAAGGCCAGTGACTTACCCTAAATTTGGTGAAATGTAAAAAAAAGAAAAAAGTCCAAGAGTAAGGGAAACAGTTATATATAATTAAGCTTTACAGAAAAATCAGGAACAACCTGAAAGTAGTCAGCAGAAATGCATCCAAACAAGAGAACACTTTTCAGTTGTGAAAAGCAGGAAGACTGGGCTGATCCACAGGTTTGTACGAGGAGGGTTCTTTAATATATTAAACTAACAACAACAAAAACAAAATCCCAAGTTTGGGAAAAAGCATATGTGTACATTATAATCACATTCTTGTAAAAATAAAAATAAGACAAAAAGACCCTCTACATGAATACACACAGAAAACAATCTGGAAGGGTGAGAACCACCTCGGGATGTGGACAGTCTCATATTTTTGTAGTATCTGCATATATGTTACACAATATCACCTTCAAAACAACAGTAAGTGTTTTGTAACTATAAGGAAAATGCTCAAGTCAAGTGGGAGTTAAAAAGAAGTCCTTTGGTTATACCTGTATCAAAATCACAGCCACAAAAATTACCATATTATTAGTAAGTCAGGGCTTAGAAAGGAAAAAACAAAGTAATTTGGTCTCTAGGGTGGAAGAACATTTTTTGACCTTTTTTCTTTTATGTATGCCACATTACCACTATAAATGTAGGTAAGAAGGATATATTTCCATAATTTCCCCATTAATGTAATGGGAAATGTTTGTATAATATATAAATGTTTGTATAATAGTTTCAAAAATATCTTTTTCAAACAAGGAAAACAGATCCTTGGTTCCAGAGTACCTGTTTTCTGTGAAAGTGGGCCAATTCTTTCGGAGACCAAACCAGAGTATTTCCCACACTGACAGCAATCACCAAGAGAGAGTTGTACAGCTTGAGCATTAATTACATGGCTTCATGAAACACTTGGAGCAAGAGAAACAGCAGTATAATTAATATTTTCTTAGTGCCTTCAAACAGAGTTGTTGTTTATATAAACAATTCTCATTATTTAAAAAAATGTACTTACTTTGATGGGATAGAACATATAACTTATTAATAAGGAACTACATCCTAATCAACAAAAAGTATAAGACATCAAGCAAAAGCTAGTCTAATTGAAGAAAATAAACAGAAGTCAATGAAGAGCTGATTCTCAGACTTTGTTAGCCACACGAGTGGTTGTTTACTTACTTCTAAGAAAATACAGACACTAATCTGAGGGTTGGAAATCTTTTTGTAGGACAGAAGTGAAGTCATCCGAGTTGTCTAGTTAATTATCTAGGTCACTTTAGTACCCTGGGACATTCAAAATTCCTGAACACAGGCAAGATCTTTTTTCATTCTCATTTCTGAGAGCACAGGGAGGCACAGGGACTAAAATTAGCTCTCATGTGGAAATTAGCAATTTATTCCATCAGTCTTTGTTGTTCGCTTAACACATCCAGCTCCATAAAACAAAACAGCCTATTGTCAACATGCTCATGCCTGATTTCCCCAGGATGACTCTTGCTCTGCTATTGATGAATACAGTATCACCATTATGGATGGAGTCTGGAAAGATACATTCTGTGACCATGGTTAAAGTAACAAGCATTGTAACACTGTATAGGCTGAACCTTATGTAACAACAGAGGCTGAAGCCTCCCCACCTCACTCCAACACAGGTTTCTATTCATTAGGTCTTCACTGAGGTGCTAAAAATGGTACAGTCATAAACTATGACACAGCCCTTCAATGCTGGGACTTTGGTTTTGAAAACAAATCAGTTAAGTGTCATACTCTATTCAGACTCAACTGACAGGGCTCAAGTAGACTGCAGGATGTTCCTATGGGGCTGGTTACTGTGAAAAAGCAAACTGAAATCTAATTGCAATGGTCAGATATGATTACAACAAAGCAGTGACAGATGCAGGGAAGAGAGAGAGAGACAAAGGAAGAGAGATCACACCAGCAATCCTTGATACCTTATCAAGTATACCAGGCTTAATAACAATAATAAATACCCTTTACTAAGTGTCTCGAATGTGTTAGGTCACTTTGCACTTGTTGCTTACCTTTATGACAAACATGCAAAGTATGCCCTTTTATCCCTCCTTTTTAGATGAGGAAATTCAGTCTCAGTAAAGCTAAGAAAATTATCCAAAACCTCACAGCTGATAAGTAGCACTCTCAAGACTGGTCCTTAGGATGACTCATTCAGAAGTGCCCCTCTTTCCACACCACACCCTGGTTGCCTTCAGAGAGTACTTCAGGGCTCAACAAATAAATGACACTTCAATCCATCTCAAGTCTAATGTTCTATCTGGTATTCCTTTTCCATCACTAGCTGGATTTGTATTTTGGCCATTCTTTTTTGTGTATCTTCTTGAGTTAAGTTAAAGTAGGTAAGTGTTAGTTGCTCAGTTGCGCCTGACTCTTTGCGACCCCATGGACTGCAGCCCACCAGGCTCCTGTGTCCATGAAATTTTCCAGGCAAGAATACTGGAGTGGGTTGCCATTTCCTTCTCCAGGGGATCTTCCCAACCCAGGGATCGAACCCAGGTCTCCTGTACTGCAGGTAGATTCTTTACCAACTGAGCTACAAGGGAAGCCCGTTAAGTTAAAAAGCCACTATAAAAATAAAGAATATGCTACTGATGCATATAATCATAAATGACTCTTACCTAAGTAAGCAGAAAGGGGGGTGATGTCCAAAAGGAGGTAGGTCGTTTACCCTAAAAAAAAGGACATCTCCTTCTATCGTGTGTGCGTGTGTTAGTCACTCAGTTGTGTCCAGCGCTATGTGACCCGTGGACTGTAGCCCACCAGGCTCCTCTGTCCATGGAATTCTCCAGGCAAGTAAACTGGAGTGGGTTGCCATTCCCTTCTCCAGGGGACCTTCCCAACCTAGGGATCAAACCTGGGGTCATCTGCATTGCAGGCAGATTCCTTACCATCTGAACCACCAAATCATAGACCCCTTATGTGCTTATTGCCAACCTAAAGTTGGCATAAACTCATACTCTCCCATTGTTAAAGTAAGAGAAGTTCTTCTCAAGTTTGCTTCAATCTCTTTCCATCCTCTCACAGACAAATTTGCTTCTCCTTGCAAAAACTTTTTAAATTACCTTTGCCTATCACGAAACAATCACTATGAACACCAGGTTCATGATTTTAAGTCCTTTTCTATGCACAGCATATCTGCAGATACTTTGGTTTCAGTCTGAAACAAAATCATGTTTTATAATCTGCAATACCCATTCCCTGGGCTACGTGGTAGTCCACTGTAGGAAACTGCACTGTAAGAATACACAATTTTGGAAATATAAATTATTTCCAATTTTCCTTGTTATAAACAGCTCTGGAATAAACATCTTAAAACATACATTATTTCATTTAAGTATGCTTTTAGAACTGTCAAAGCTGCAATCCTACCAGCATTTTATCACTATGCCTATTCAACTACATTTTTGCCATTGATGAATAATGTATATTTTATCTTTGCTAATTTGGTCCATTTGTCTTTCTTCTTTTGTAAATTGCCTATTTTTATCCTTAACCTATATATTAAGGTTTTTTTCCTTTTTCTTATTGTCTTCTAAGAGTTTTTCATATTAAGGGAGCTATATGCTGTAAATACTTAGACTGTACGTATTATCACTTTTTACCGTTTCTTGATATGTAAAAGTTTTTATTTCTTAGGCAGTTGAATTCATAAAATTTCTTTTATGCATTCTATCTTTGAGTTTAGAAAGACTATTCCTATACCCAAAATTCAACAGTTCACCTATACATTTTTTCCTAGTATTTAAATAAAATAAATATACTGAAATCATTAAACCATCAGGAATTTAGCTTGTATAATACATAGGAAAGGGAATCTAATGCACTTTGCCCACAGCTGTTCCAACTGCATCTATTAAAAATCCATTACTAAAATAAATAATAAATAAAAATCCATTACTTAAAAAAAAAAAGTTTCTGTCTAGTTCCACCCTTAACAACCTGAAATGCTCTTATTCTACGTTATAGTCTTTACATGGTGGGGTGGTATCTTTTACCTAGGAGTCAGGTTCTAAAGTAAGCCTGTAAAGTGAAAATCCAAAATAACACTGTGACATCTCTTTAATCATTCACAGCACTGTAATGTTCACATTATGAGGAACACACAGGAGTCAGGACTGATTAAGAAAGGAAGATTCACCCTGTCCATTCTACACTCCCTCTGGGAGGTTCAGTACTGAGTAGAGTGCAGGCTGGACTCACTCTATTTAATGTGCACATGCTGTTTAGACTTGAACGCCACTTTGTGCCAGACAATGGGGGCCCATTCCTGTGGCAATACGTCTCTAATGTTTTAATTCCTTGAACTTCACAGTATACTAAATACCCATCTGGGAGAGTTTACACTCCTTCACCTTTCCATCATCCATTTAGAACATTTGCTTTGAGCATCTTTTCTTTGAACAAAAGAAATGTCATGTCATTTTCTTTCACAAAAACCTCAGGAGGATTCTGATTTGGAGAAGAATTGACATATTAACTTTATTGAGCTCTCCCATCCAGAAACATACTGTGTCCCTAGATTCACTGTCTCCCCTGGACCCCTGAGAGCAATGCTGTTGCTTTATGCACACGGGCTTAACGTATTTCTTTGCCGAGTGTCTGCCTATTTCTCTTTGTTACTGTGTACAGGATCTTTTATTGTAATTATATTTTCCGACTAGTATCTGGAAGGCTATCAATTTTCCTTTATTTATATACATTTAAAATATATACATGTATGTATATTTTATTCAGTAATCATTTGAAAATTCTTAGGTGATTCTCAAATGTTTCTTCAGGTAGACAATAATCAAGCCATCTGTAAAACTGCAATTCTTTTTCTTTCTAATCTTTGAACTCAATAAATAAGAGAAGCGGAAGACTGCGTTAAAGAGTTGCAACTCAGTCACTTCTAGTGTTAGACGCTTGTGCAAGCTATTTAAAAAGAATGTGTGTTCATGTTTGTAGATTAAAAAGTTCAAAATATATCATTAAATCAAACCCATATTATTTAGGCTCTCTATCAGTAGTTCTTAACCTTTTCTGGGTCAACTACTCTTTTAAATGTGAAGTTCTAAATTATAGGTTAAAGCTTTAAGCCCTTCATGGACACAGGAACCTGGTGGGCTAGTCCATGGGGTCATAAAGATTTGGACATGACTTAGCGACTGAACAACAACTTCAAGAAAAAGAGCGTATATATAGAATATTTTTGCCTAATTGTCTTTGAAGCATTCACTGATCCTCTGAAAATCCCTAGGCCATTGTTGTTTATTTTTATCTACTTGGTTCGAACTACAAAGAAAAATGTCTCTGAATTACATCAAACACTTAAGTCTTCTGAAAGTTATTCCTTTCAGAAGACAAAAGACAAACTTGTTTTCTTTTTTTAATAAATTGAGGCTTTTTGTCTTCTATTTTACTTTAATTTGGAGGGAAGTCTCATTTCTAACAAGATTTTGCCCATCCCTTTATTTTTTATCAGCAATTTTAAGTTTTGAGCATGGCATCTATAAATGGCATATAGTTAAGATTTTAAAGAATTATTCTCATGCATTCAACAAACATTTATTGAATGTCTATTACTTGTCAGACACCCTTAAACCATTTGGATATGTTGTGATAATAAAGTTTGTGGTCTGCTCTGAGTGATTTTCTTAAAAAATATAAATCTTAAACACATCTTAAAAATCTAACCATTTAAAAAATCCTCCTCTGGTTCCTTAAAGTATGAGCAATCAAGTTCATTCTTATTTGCATGCTATGAAAGGCTCTTTGTAACCTGTTCTTTGTCTTCCTTTCAGTCTCACCTCCCAGTATTCCCTAAGCTGTTATCCTATATCCACTTCAGCCCCATCTAATGCAGCTCTGCAAATGTACCAGGCCTTTCACAAAATTCTGTTCTTTATACTTGGAACTCTTCCGCCCTTCTATTAAGCCATCAGAATTCAGTTCAAAGACCAAGGTCTTCACTAACACCATTTCCAAATCACCATGGGTCCTTCTCTTCAGACTTCCGTTTTCAATTGTCTACCCAATACCCCACCTTGGATACTGCATAGACTTTTCAGATTCAATGCGCCCCCAAATGAAAATATATATCTCCCCTAAACCAGCTCATTCTGCTTTATTCCTTACTGCAGTAAACAGCACTATCACCTAATCTCTTGCTAAATTGAGGTCACTTGGCTCATTCTTAATTTCTATCATGTCCTGCTAATCCTATTCATCAGTTTCTCTCAAATTCATCCAGTGATCTATATCCCTCCTCCCTCTACCGAGTCAGGCCATCAATATATCTAATGTGGATTACTGAAACCAGTCCCTACTCACTCACTTATACTTCCAGTCTTAATTCCCCCTGCAATCCATGTTCTACAGTGCTCCTAGATTACACCTATCTAAACAATTCTGGTCCATCCTAAAGGAGGTCAGTCCTGGGTGTTCATTAGAAGGACTGATGTTGAAGCTGAAACTCCAATACTTTGGCCACCTGATGTGAAGAGCTGACTCATTTGAAAAAACCCTGATGCTGGCAGGAGGAGAAGGGGACGACAGAGGATGAGATGGCTGGATGGCATCACCGACTCGATGGACATGAGTTTAAGTAAACTCCAGGAGTTCATGATGGACAGGGAGGCCTGGCGTGCTGTGGTTCACGGGATCGCACAGAGTCGGACACGACTGAGTGACTAAACTGAACTGAAACAATTCTGAATGCTACTGACTTGCTTTAAAACTTAAGTAGATAAGGATGGGGATGGGTAATTCTGAAGACACAAGAACTCACCGCACATGAGCCTAAGATAAATTCCAAACTCACAGCCTTATACAGCACTGCAAGCGTCGCCCTCTCAGCCTCACCTCCGGTCATGTGTCCACCATACCCCAGCAGCTTTTCCAGTCCCCCACAACTCTGTGCTCTTCGCACATGCCACTCCCTCTGCCTGTAACACACTTCTTTCTACCTGGCTCATTCTTCAGAACACAGCTGAGACCACCTTTCTGTTTCAAATTATTCTCTAAATCCCAAGGTTGGGGTCAGGTTTCCCCTCTGTGAGATTCCACCGTGTGCTCCACAGGCTCGTCCACACTGCAGGCTAACTGTTTATTTGCCCACTTCCTCCACTAGTGTGTCAACTCCAAATATCGCCGTGACCAGGTCTTTCTTGTTTACTACAGCTTTCCTAGAACCTGGCACAAAATAGTTTTAAAAAACCAATAGATATTTAATAATTAAGTACGTAATAAAAAAAGCAAAAGAAAAAAAGTAAGTACAAAAATAAGTATAGAGAAGAAACAAAGAATAACAAAACTGTAGTTGTTCTAAAGCTACTAGGATAAATAAACCTCCACAGACATAATTATGAAATAAAGGTTTAAGAACAATGGTAGAGGTGATCTAAACACAGAGAAACACCAACTCAGTATTTTCAGAGTGATCTCCGAAGGTGCCAAAGATGAATCTTTAGAACTCTATTTAAATATATTTTTAATTTCCAGTTTGTTTTCTAAGATGCTTAATATAGTAACATGGTAAGTAATATAAGCATTCATACATGGAACTGTGCTCAACTTTCACTGAGTGAAATAGACAATAAAGCTTGGAATTACAGCTCTAGGGTATTTGACTTAACCTTGTGTATTGGTGGGGGGGGTGGTGTCACAGATCTCTTTGAGAAACTGGTGAAAACCAAGGATTATATCCCAGAAAAATAATATAAATACATATATATGTATTTTTTATATATATATATATAAATATATATATAAAGTTTTAGGATTTTTAGGATACTTTGGCCCCACGTTAAGTCCTGCCCTGGGGCCTCCACGCCTACAAGAAGTCCTCCAGGAGGAAGGCTGAGGTCAGCAAAACGCCTCAAGCCTTCTGATCCTATTGTTCCTGACCTTCCCACTTCTCCCCAAATCCTGCTCTTCTTCCTCCCAACAGGTGAATCAACACATTTACCCCACGCAGGCTTGAAATTTCCACCCTCCTCTGTAACTCACACAGAATTTAGGATGGCAGTTAAAGATCTCCTTCTCAAGCGGGTAACACAATCAGTTATTCCCATACCATTATCATCATCTCTGCCACTTCCTGAAGCATCATACCTATTATTAATTTTTAATAATTAACTTTTAAACTTGAATTTAGTGACATCCTAAGTAATACTGAAGTGAAATCAGTTTTGAGGTCCTGGTTATTATTCACCTACCTCACAACAAAATAAATATACGCTTAAAATAAGGACCTCAGACCCCCACCAGGTCTGAGAGCACAATCCTAAGGTTTCTGCAGTTACCCTGCTGAGTAAGCAACAATCTGGACATCAAGAGGTTTTTCTTGTTGTTGCTTTCTGGGGTTTTTTTAGTCAGAAGGAAATTTATAAGCCTTTGGTCCAGTCTGCTTATTTAATAGATTAAAAAGCTAAAACAGAGAAGTGATTTGTCCAAGGTCAGATGAGAAGTTTACGGAAAAGTCTAGAATTAGTATTCAGGTCTACTATCAGTCCAGTATACTTTCTACTACACAGGGTCCATTCAAATTATACTAGAATAATACTGTATCAAGAATTCTTCATCTGTTACCTACCTCACTCTTCCATTCAGATTTATCTGAACGTGCTGCTTAAAATCTGGATATTTGGTTGCCAGATATGCAAAGTCAGGAGGTTTGTCCTTGTATCTATTTCTTGCATGCATTGATTTACTCAGAGCCATCTTTAAAAAGAAAAAAAAAGGGGGGGAATCAGCATATTTAGTTAAACAAAATCAACAAGAAAAGTTGTGGTTGCCAAGTCAACAGTTACAGCCAACACATCTTCACTAATCAAGTGAGAAAGAAGAAGCTATATTTTTTAAAGTATACAACAAATAAGCACATGAAAAGATGTTCTATGTCATTAGGGAAACACAAATCAAAACCATAAGCTATCAATTCATACACATTAGGATGGCTATTATTAAAAAAGAGAGAGAGAGAAAATAGCAAGTACCGGAGAGCATACGAAGAAACTGGAGCCCTCAGGCATTGCAAGTGGGAACAAACATGTGTATGACTGCTGTGGAAAAGTTTGGTGGTTCTTTAAAAAATTAAACATTACCATATGATTCAGCAATTCCAATCCCATGTATAGATCCAAAGGAACTGAAAACAGAGATTCAAATAAGTAACTTGGAATGTTCACAGCCTTTCCATACTGTTCATGGGGGGAAAGCTGGCTTAAAACTCAATCTTCAAAAAACGAGGATCATGGCATCCAGTCCCATCACTTCATGGCAAATAGATGGGGAAACAATGGAAACAATGACAGACTTTATTTTCTTGGGCTCCAAAATCACTGCAGATGGTGACTGCAGCCATGAAATTAAAAGATGCTTGCTCCCTGGAAGAAAAGCTATGACCAACCGAGACAGCATATTACAAAGCAAAGACATTACTTTGCCAACAAAGGTCTGTATAGTCAAAGCTATGGTTTCTCCAGTGGACATATATGGATGTGAGAGTTGGACCATAAAGAAAGCTGAGCGCCAAAGAATTGATGCTTTTGAACTGTGGTGTTGGAGAAGATTCTTGAGTGTCCCCCGGACAGCAAGGAGATCAAACCAGTCAATCCTGAAGGAAATCAGTCCTGAATATTCATTGGAAGGACTGATGCGGAAGCTGAAGCTCCAATACTTTGGCCACCTGATGGGAAGAACTGACTCATCTGAAAAGACCCTGATGCTGGGAAAGATTTAATGAAGGGAACGACAGAGGATGAGATGGTTGGATGGTATCACTGACTCAATGGACCTGAGTTTGAGCAAGCCTCAGGAGTTGGGGAAGCCTGGTGGGCTGCAGTTCATGGGGTCGCAAGGAGTTGGACATGACTGAGCAACTGAACTGAACTGACTGAGTGCTCATGGCAGAGTTATTCACAATGCAACTTCAGGTATCCACAAGCAGACAAATCATCAAAATGTGGGAAGTATATACATTGGAATATTATTCAGCCCTAAAGGGATGAATTCAGACACATGCTACAACATGTATGAACCTTAAAAACATTATGCTAAGGGCAATAAGCCACATACAGGAGGGCAAATACTATATTATTACACTTATATGAAGAGCCAACAATAGGCAAATTCATATAGAGTAGAATGGAGGTTACTGGGGGTGGGAGGAGGGTGGAACGGTGAATTACTGTTTAATGGTATATGGTTTGTGTTTAGAATAATGAAAAACTTACAGAAATGGATGGTAGTAATGGTTGCACAACACTGTGAATATACTTAAAGCCACTGAATGGTATACTTGAAAAAGGTTAAAATGGTAAATTTTGTTACATGTATTTTAAAAAACCTTTCTGCAACATATGATGAATCTTTTTCTTTTAAACCAAGGGAAGAAAATTGAAACTATTCCCTTTCAAAGCATCAAAGTGGGACTTCCCTGGTGGTCCAGTGGCTAAGACTCCAGGCTCCCAGTGCAGGGGCCCCACGTTCAATCCCTGGTCAGGGAACCAGATCCCATATGCTGCAACTAAGACCTGGTGCCGCCAAATAAATAAATAAATAATAAAAGCATCAACATGGCCGAAGGCAATATAATCTACCACCAAGAATACTACAGTAAGAGGTTAGTTTTTACAGTGGTCTTGAGTGGACTATTTGGTTGTGAACCATGAAGTCACTAAAGTTTCAAAACACATCTTTTTCTTTTTTTAACTTCCTGATTTCAAACTCTACCAAAAACACATCTTCTATTCCAACTTCTTTTATAAATTTCAGTCTTGCCATTTCTAGGTAGCTAAAACCAATTGAAAACAAAAATTCTGTTTTCCTTGAGAATACACAGAAGAAAAAAGTTAACACATTTATAGCAAGAGAAAAGTCACTGCAGTAGCTGAGTAAATCTCTAAGCAGGTGGTAATTCTATTCAGTGTATATCTCTAGATGGTAGGTGATTTTTCTCTTTATATCACTCTGCATTTTCTACTTTTTTCCTAACACACATTCATCTAAATGGTCCTATGTAAGAATCCTAAGAGTCACCTGATAGTTCTCTATCCCTCTTGTATTTCAAAAAATTAAGTCATATGGATTTTACCTGGTGAATATCTCTCAGATCCAATTATTTCTCCCCAGGCTCACCTATAGCAGCCCATACAAGTCTGCCCATACTGCTCCAACGGCCTCTTAATTGGTCTCCATGAACCCACACTTTTTCTCTCCATGCCTTTTTCCACCATGCAGTGACCATTTCTAAACACAAATTTCACTGTGTCCACCTCCCATGCTCGCTTGCTCAAAACTTTACTTTTAGGAGAAAAACAAAAAGCATTACTTCAGCATACATACAAGACCCAGCACAGTGTGGCTTCAGCATGAGCTGAAGTCTCACCCTTGCTCTTCTTTCTCTCCCTCCACTCTGGCAATAGGGTCTTTACACAGATTACCCCTTTCATCTGTAATGGTCTTTCCTCCCCGTCTTCACCTGATTCCTACTCATCCTTACTACCACAATTCAAGCATCTCCTCTTCAGGAAGGTCTTTCCTTCCTTAATTTCCCCAGGTCAGCCATAGCAGCTACTGTAAACTCTTAGGGCGTCCCTGGTGGCTCAGTGCTAAAGAATTCACCTGCCAAGAAGGAAACACGGGTTCGATCCCTGGGTCGGGAGGATCCCCTGGAGACGGAAATGGCAACCCACTCCAGTATTCTTGCCTAAGAAATCGCAAGGATGGAGAAGCATGAACGCTACAATCCAAGGGGCTGCAAGAGTCGACATGACTTAGCAACTAAACAACAACAGAATCTCCTAGCAATAAGCACATTTCTTTTGCAGGCTTTGTTGGAGATATAACTTTACATGGTTATAAATGCTAACACTCTAACTCAGGTTTTTGATAGCTTTTCACATTTAAGAACCATTTTCAGAATTGTTTTCATCACAGACAATCGAAATCATGCAGCTAACTGCCCCCCAGACCACTCACGTGATAGGCTCAAAAGCACTTCATGCACAACATGTCCAAAATGAAACCATTTCTACCCACCCCAAATAGGTCCTCCTCTAATCTTCCCTATTTTGCTGAATGACACCCAGATCTTCCTCATGGCACAAAAGCAAGAAATCTTCAGCACCTTTTTACCCCACCTCCTCCATTCCAAACACACTATGTCCTGAATATTCTGTCTCCTAGTGATTTCTTGGCCCATTTTTTGGATCTTCCTTCTCCAAAAGGATACTTCCAAAGTATCCTTTTCTTTTCGAGAATTTTATTTTATTGTATTTCATTTTTTAAAATTTCAATCTCATTTATTTTTTAATTGAAGGATAATTGCTTTACAGACACTCCAATTTTCTTGCCTAGACAATTCCATGGACACAGGAGCCTGGGGAGCTACAGTCCATGGGATCACAGAGTCTCATGGGACATGACTGAGCGTCTAACACCTTCACTTCACTTTCATCCATTTTTCACCCTTCGCAACTTCACATCTCTAGGCCAGAGATCATAATCATCTCTTTCTTGGCTGACTACAACAGCCTCTAACTGATGTCTCTCTAACCACTCTTAACCCCAACAATCCACTTCATCCTGGTGACAACATACCCCTCCTCCCACCCCAATGCAAAACTGAACATTCCTAGCTAAATCCCTTCAGCGGCTTCCTAAAGCTTTCAGGCTGATAAAACTCAAAATAATTAACAAGACACACATAAATCTATCCCTCCAAACTCATTTGTTGCCACTTTCTCCTCCCTGTCTAGTGTACATCACAGAACACACATGACACTCTGAACACACATGGACAAATTAAATTACAGATATGGTAAAAATCACTTCCTTCATTATTCAACCCTCTTGATCAGAACAGATACACATCGAATCAATAAAGCCACTTCTTTGCTAACGGAGCTCCCTATACAGGCAATGGGTTCTTAGCTAAATCTACCCCATTCCTCAGAGTTTAACTGACTGTCAGCCCTTACCTGGCATCAGCCTTGTCATTCTCCACTTCTCTGCAAACTTTTCTCTTTCTGGCTCATTCTGCTGTAGCCACACAGGCTTCCTTATCGTTTCTCTGTCAAGTATGCCACACTCCTGCCTCAGGGGTTCTGTACTTGCTGTTTAGCCTGCATGGGTTTCTCTTCCCCCAGAAATACATACATGCAAGGTACCCTCCTCTTGTTCAGGTCTTTGATCAAACCTCACTTTCTTACTGATACCTTTTCTGAGTACCCCCATTTAAATGAGCAGCGAGTGAACCCTTTGTCTCCTTTAGTTGCTTCAGTCTTCTTCATAGAACTTACCCATCTGATAACATATACTTTACTTTTTAAAATTTGCCTTGCCAGTAAGCTTCATGAGGGAAAATACTTTGTCTATCTTTTTCACTGCGATATCCCAGAGCCTAAAGTAGGAACTGGAGAGCAGGTAAGCAATAAGTGCTTTTTGGTTGAAAGCAAGATGGAACTCTTACACTGTCCAGGGCACTTAAAACACAGAACTCTCATTCTTGATAAGCAGCCCCCATCTTGAATCTCTAAAAGGTTCAGGCCTAGGACTGAATCTTTTTCTTCCGGGTTGCCCAAGTCAGTGCAGAAAGCCAAAGTGGTAGGCCTTCATTTAAGTAAGCTGACGCTTCCACTTTCTTTAATCTTTTCCATCTCCATGCTTCTGTTTCCTTGGTTCCTCCTGACCCTCAGCATACCTCTTCAACTATCACTGGTTACTTAATACGTAATTCTGTAAAATAATCTAAATTCTGCTCTCAGAACTTTTAATTCCTTCTGCACAGATCTCTACCACTTCTAATTTCTATTTTCTCTCGTCTCCCTTTCTCATAAACCCGACTTTTTCCACAGTTCCGCCATTGCCAGTTCTCCATCTCTTCCACTCCTTTCACGTGCTCACCTTACCCCCTCATACTGTCTTCCCGCCTCAGTTTTGGATCTCTCTAAACCGCCTCCGCTTTCCTGGTGGTTCAGACGGTAAAGCGTCTGTATACAATGTAGGAGACATGGGTTCGATCCCTGGGTCGGGAAGTTTCCTGGAGAAGGAAAAGGCAACCCACTCCAGTACTCTTGCCTAGAAAATCCCATGGACGGAGGAGCCTGGTGTCCACGGGGTCGCAAAGAGTCGGACGCGAATGAGCGACTTCACTTTCACTTTTCAAATCGCCTCCGTCAAGGGGGTCTTTCCTACTCAATACTAGTCTCCATTCTATTTGCCAACTCCCCCACCCATCCCACCACACATACGCCCCCGCGCACGCACGCACGCACACACACACACACACACACACAATCAGGTCTAGACCCGACGATCCCAAAGCCAGCACCTCACAGGCCCAGAAACTGGGAATAGGGAACCTGGGTGCTACAAAGGTTAAGTGGACTCGCAACCCGTATGAGTGATATTAAGTGACTCACCTCTGAAGTCAAAGTTCCTGCCAGACGACTAGTATAGTGTGGACCTCTACAACCCCGGAGTCTTAACCACCCGCTGCGCGAAGATTCCTAGAAACGCAGATGTTACGCTCCCAGTGCGCCGCCATCTTGGGCCTCCATTCAGCTTCGTGATTGGACAAGTAATTCTCGCGAGATCTGTAGCAGTTTCCGAGGAAAAAAGAAACTGTCGCGAGACCTGGAGTTTGCGGCTCTTTCTGTTAGAGGGTGGGGGGCGTGCTAGCAAGCTTTTTCAGAATGTTGTGTTAGTTTCGGGTGTATAGCATAATGAAGCAGTTATCCCTATAAATATATCCACTCTTTTTAAGATTCTTTCCGCATATAGGCCATTCCAGAGTATTGACTAGAGGTCTTTGTGCTGTACAGTAGGTTCTTACTAGTTATCTATTGATTTTTTCTATAGAGAAGGCAAAAATTGTTTTTAAAAAAAAAACAAAACACTCCAGTATTCTTGCCTGGCAGATCTCATTCATAGAGGAGACCGGTGGACTACAATCCATGGGGCTGCAAAAGAGTCAGACACAACTTAGCGACTAAACAACAACAACAAATTGATCTTAAAGAAATTTAAATTAAAATATCATCATAAATATTTTATCTAAGGGAACTGGATTGGTCGTAAATGGAGACCAGTTAGGTAGAACCTGGTAATGCAGCCATGAAAATAGTGTTCTTAGAATGTTCTAAAATGACGTGGGGAAAATATTTATGTTCTAGTGTTAACTGTGGAGGAAAAGGGATTATCAATAGCCTGGGAAATCAACTGTGGAAAATGTGTGTGCTGCTGCTAAGTCGCTTCAGTCGTGTCCGACTCTGTGCGACCCCATAGACGGCAGCCCACCAGGCTACCCCGTTCCTGGGATTCTCCAGGCAAGAACACTGGAGTGGGTTGCCATTTCCTTCTCCAATGCATGAAAGTGAAAAGTGAAAGTGAAGTCGCTCAGTCATGTCCGACTCTTCGCGACCCCATGGGCTGCAGCCCACCAGGCTCCTTTGTCCATGGGATTTGCCAGGCAAGAGTACTGGAGTGGGGTGCCATTGCCTTCTCCGGGAAAATGTGTGTATATATACATATAAATAAAACTAGAAAGAAGCATAACTGAAAATAAAAATAGTGAGAGTTAAAAAAAAAAAGTTTTAAAACAACCATATAATTAGCTCACTGTGAAACCTGGTCTGAGATTAGCCCTGCCATTTTTCTGCTGGCCTTACTGTAGGTCATAGCATCAGCTGGGGACTGGTTCAACAGGAATGATTGGGCCTCTCTCTTCCCACAGACTTAAATTCTCTCCTTCTCCATGTGACTTTTCTACATAATCTGTCCAACAGAATAGCCAGATTTCTTACATGTTGGATTGCATGCGTGCATGCTGAGTCGCTTCAGTCACGTCCAACTCTTTGCTACCCTAAGGGCTGTAGCCCACTATGCTCCTCTGTCCATGGGATTCTCTAGGCAAGAATGCTAGAGTGGGTTGCCATGCCCTCCTCCAGGGGATCTTCCTGACTCAGGGATCAAATCCGTGTCTCCTGTGGCTCCTGCATTTCAGGTTTTTTTTTTTGTTTTTTTTTACCACTGAGCCACCAAGGAAGCCCCCCATGGTGGCTTCCAAAAAAAGGCAAAAGTGGAAGCTGCAAGATAGCCTCAAGACTGGTGCTTTCCCATATTCAATTGGTTAAAGCAAATCAAAGGGCCAGCCCAAATTCAGGAGTAGGGGACTGTGTCAGGGTATCTTCCTGATACCCTGGAAGGTATCATACACAGGAAGGTATGGTTCACTGGGTCCCCTGGTGGAACAGAATACTACAGAAAGTTTGATGTCTTTAGCTGGTAGTGACTTTTAAATTTTAAATTATCTAGTGCTTGCTTCTGGAAAGGTAAACACAGTAGATGGCCTTGGAGGTATGACTAGTAAAGTTGAAAGTGGATTGCTGGTAAATTTCTCTGTTAGCATCAAACAGATTGCCAACCCCTCTGTGGGTCACACCAGAAAGATCATAGCTCTGCAGACAGGGATTTTCAAGCCTTGATTTGCTCATTGTGCAAATCTCATAGGGTTGCTGTGAGAAGTAAATTAAAAAAAATATATATAAAACATTTAGCACAGGGACTTCCCTGGAGGTCCAGTGACTATTTATCCCCCCCACCCCCCCACCACCACAGCTTGGAGAATTTCTGTTACCTCACCAGGGATCAAACCCAGGCCCCTGGCAGTCAAAGGGCAGAGTCCTAACCACTGGATTATCAGGGAATTCCATGTACCGTTAAAAAAATAAAAACTGTATTAGAGCAACAGGTCTTATGTAGGTGTGTACATCAGAATCCAGGGAAAGATTTTTTGAAAATCCACATACTTTGATCCCACTCCAGGAAATTCTAACCCAGTGTGTCTGAGGTGTGACTGACAGCAATATTCTGCACAGATATTCTTAAAAATCTCCACAGGTATGCTGTGTACCTTTCCTTGAGAATCGCTGTTTTTAGATAAACCTCTTGAGCTCCTAAATATCCTATATATAAACCTAATGTCCTGGTGGTCTAGGGGCTAAGACTTCATACTCCCAATGCAAGTGGCCTGGATTTGATCCCTGGTCAGGGAACTAGGTCCCATAACTAAGAGTTGGGATACCAAAACTAAAGATTCTGAGTGCTACAACTAAGACCCAGCACAGCCAAATAAATAAATATAAATATTAAAGCTAATGTCCTACCAAGTTTTTGCTCCCCGAGTGCAAGTCCTATGTCTCACTCATCAGCTCACCCTCCTCTCCAAGTACATAGCCCTATAAAGGGTTGGCAAGTACACCTGCATTGAATCAAGCTTGGACTGGTATTAAATGACAACTTTGTTCTATTTTAATATCTTTACCAACATTCCACCTACTATTGACTGCAGTCACCAGCCCAGGGACCCCTCCTTGCACCCTGCAGCCCTGAAATCTGCAGCAGGCAAAAGGAAAAGCAGGAGAAATGCCAGCCCTCCTGGCATCAGTAGCTACAAGCCTGGTGCAGGAGCTCTCGGAAGGCTGGCCTCAGAAAGCAGGCAAGGCTGGGTTCTACCTAACTTCTGGCTCCGAACCTCATTTTTCTCACCTGTGAAATGAGAATTACAGCATTAGCCATACCTACTTCCCAAGGATAGTGTGAGGCTCAGAAGAGGGAAGAGAAATGAGTGTGCTCTGACATCGTCCACCAGCACACAACACTTAGAACAGTGTGTTAAAAAGCAGAGATATCACTTTGCTGACAAAGGTTCACATAGTCAAAGCTGTGGTTTTTCCAGTAGTCATGTGCAGGTGTGAGAACTGGACGGTAGAGAAAGTTGAGCACCAAAGAATTAATGCTTTTGAATTGTGTTGTCGGAGAATACTCTTGAGTCCCTTGGACACCAAGGAAATCAAGCTGAAGGGAGATAGATAGACTCCAGGTTAGACATTTACAACTGGCCTCCTTTTTCCATTTCAGGAGGCATGAAGAAGTGGGCTTCAAGCTGGATTGTTAACAATTGTTAGCATTTCCTGAGACAAGAGATAGATGGGCTCCAGTTAAGGCATTTACAATTAGCCTCCTGTTTGACCTCCAAAATGGATGTAACAACAGACACAGGGTAAATAGCCCGTGTTTGTCTCTTGTAAACATGTTAAGGTAGTAGTCATAGCAAGGACAAAGAAAGGCAAAACCCTGTTTGAGTAAAGGATTAAGGGCTCTCCACTCCTCCCTTTTTTGGGACAAGGGAGACACAATACACGTGCAGAAAGATTCCCTGTAGGTAAAAAGTCAAGTGATAATGCCAGGCCATCAGGAGTCTTGCTCCTCCCAGAAGCCTTCACTTCAAGATCCATCTTGGCAGAGGAGTTCGTGCACACCCAGAAGAGGATCCCAGGGGAAAAGAAGCCAGATAATTGGCCTGAAGGAAGACAAAGGCCCGGAAGAACTGACCTGTATAAATGACTTAACAGCCTCTTTACAGTGCTCTTCCTCACTCCTCAGGGTATGGAGGGGACATCCATGCCCTTTCTCTCCGGGTGTGCATCTTTGTCTTGCTTCTGTCTTAACAAATTGTTTCTCCATGTGCTCTCCCACTTGTTGTTCTGCTATGTTTCTAGAAATAAACTTTGTACCTGCATTTACAGTTTTGTCTCCGTGATAAATGCATTTTTCACTGGGGACAAAGATCCAGGGGAAAATAGCTTCTAGCCTCTAACCCTGGCTAGGATTCCTGCTTTTCATCCAGGCTCAATTCAGTCGCTCAGTCTTGTCAGACTCTTGCAACCCCATGGACTGCAGCATGCCGCTTCCCTGTGCATCACCAACTCCCAGAGCTTGCTCAAACTCATGTCCACCGAGTTGGTGATGCCATCTAACCATTCAGGCTACCCAGGTTCAATTCCTGGGCAGAAAAGTAAGATCACACTTTACACCACTGCTCATTACTGCCTCGCCATTGATCAAAATGAGTCAATTCCTAAAGGAAATCAACCCTGAATATTCACTGGAAGGACTATTGCTGAAGCTGAAGCTGAAGCTGCAATATTTTGGCCACCTGATGCGAAAAGCCTGATTCATTGGAAAAGATCCTGATGCTGGGAAAGATTGAAAGCAAAAGGAGAAGGGAGCGGCAGAGGATGAGATGGTTAGAGGGCATCACCAACTCAATGGAAACGAATTTGAGTCAACTCCAAGAAATAGCGGGGGACAGAGGAGCCTGGCCTGTTGCAGGCCATGGGGTCACAAAGAGTCAGACACGACTTTGCCACTGAGCAACAACACACACCTAAGGGAGTGTAGTAGCTCTTAGTACTTCTGAGCCAGGGTCGTTCCCATAGTCCCTCCACCTCTGCTTCTAGAGTCCCAAGGGTGCAATATGCCTCCCAGCAAAGGCAGTTCAATCAGGCAACCATTCATTATGTACTCACCCACCAACTGCGGAGAGGTTACCCTGTGCCAGGCACTGGAGATGTGAAAATAGACCAGGCCTGCTCTCAAGGAGCCCCGAGGTCTCTGCTGAAGTGCAAAAGAGGGACACAGTTTTGATCCTGTGTGCACTGTTTAAAACGAAGTAAAAACAACTTCGAAAACAATCGCAGACCAGTGGAAGAGACTAGCGAGTAATCAGAGTCTTGTGAACAGGGAGGGTTCGCGCGGAGCCCAAAGCGTGGGCTTTAAGGGAAGGGCGCAGAGCTCGGTCAAGGGCGTTTCGTGGAGGCGGGGCCGGCGGATGGCAACTCCCCTTTGGTTCGCTTAACCCTCTAATCCACCTCCCCCCACCCCCCCCACTCGGGTTCCTTCAGATCCCAGCTTCCTCTGGCTCCTCGTCCCCGCCCGCCCACCCCCAGGGCCCGGCACCCTTCGCCCCGCGCCTTGGCATCTCCCAGTTCCCTTGCGCCTCAGCCGCGTCCTCAAGTTCCTCCAGGCCGTTAAGCTCGGTTTTCCCCGCAGGCCGCACCGCGCTGCGCCGGGCGAAGGCCTCGGGTTCTCCCCGGCCTTCGCCCACCCTCGCCGCCCCGCCCGGGACCAGAAGGCCAGCAAGGCCGCAGACCACTGCCCGCATTTCTCCGCCCCAAGGCTGCCCCCTCCTCGCCGCTGGGACGGGGCTGCGGCCGCCCGCGTCTTTGGTCCCCAGCGCATCTCTGCCAGGGGCGGGTGGGCAGGCGGGGTGGGTAGCGAGATGGAACTCACTCGAGGAAGGGCCTGGGAACCTGCCGCTGAGACAGCTCCCAGAAAAGATGAGCTACTGTTGCTTTTCTCTGAAATCCTCTCCTACCTGCCCTGCTTCATTAGGCTTAATTAAACTGCTCAGTCTGGGAGCTGGAGGGCAGTTCCCATTAGTCCGCGTTCAAGACGTTGTCCTCTTCTAATATTAAACAGCTGATCTAAGTGTTTATTACTGCCAGGCGCTGTGTCTGGGGCTTCAAAGACGTTCTCTCTTCTTCACAAGCACCGAATGAGATGGGGACTGTGATTGCCCCATTTTAGAGAGGAGGAAGACTAGAAATTCTGCAGAAGTTGCAGCAGTAAGTTAGTGGTGGGGCCAGAGCTGGAACCCCGGACTATCTGGCTCTCAGGCATCTATTTACCTCCACTATGTGCTGTCCCCACAGCACCTCTCCAGAGCTTCTGAGCAAGGGTCTTGGAGCAAAGCGGGTTTGCGGCCCTTGAGAAATGGAAGTAAAATGTGCACATTGGGTAGTTTTTGTTTTTAAGTACCTTCAACTCAAAACACATATTTTTTTAATTGTTTAAGGCAGTTTGAATTGGATGTTACAATTGAACGTGTCCTTATTGAGACCTAATTTACATAAAGCTATTTGACCATTTTAAAGTCTGCAATTCAGTTTTTATTATATTCACAATATTGTACATCCATTACCAGAACATTTTCATCACCCCCAAGAGAAACCTCATAACCCTTAAGCAGTCACTCCTCACCTCCCTCTGCCCCTAGCCCCAGGCAACCACTAATATACTTTCCATCTCTATGGATTTGCCTATTCTGGAAATTTCATATAAATGGAATCATACAATATGTGACCTTTTGTGTCCAGCATCTTTCTTTTAGGGTAATGTTTTCAACATTTATCCATGTTGCAGCAGGTATCAATACTTCATTCCTTCTTATGACTGAATAATAATATTCCACTACACGGATATATCACATTTTACTAACCCATTCATCAGTTGGACATTTGGGTTGTTTCTGTGTTTTGGCTATTGTGAGTAGCACTAAACTATTCCTGCACAAGATTTTGTCTGAATACCTATTTTCAGTTCCATTAAAGTCGAGATGCAATGATAAAGACATAAAGTCTCTCTTAATAATTGCATAGCATTCTTCTGGAAAATGTACTGTAATGAAACTGACTGGGTCTCTACCAACAGGCACCCGTTTGCAGTTTGTCTTTACTGTGAACAGGGGTGGGATCCACATCTGGTCCACACAGATGCTACAATTTAAGTGTTCTTATCCCTGCTGCCCTGGGGTATAGTGGGAAGTAGAAGGGTCATGAGAAGATGGGATTTAACTCTTTGTTTTTAAAAATATTACATATTTATTTAGTTGGGACTTCCCAGGTGGCGCTAGTGGTAAAGAACCCACCTGCCAATGCAGGAGACATAAGAGACAAGGGTTCCATCCCTGGTTGGGGAAGATCTCCTGGAGGAGGGCATGGCAACCCAATTCTCCAGTATTCTTGCCTGGAGAATCGCATGGACAGAGGAACCTGGTGGGCTACAGTCCGTGGGAGTCACAAAGACACACTACTGAAGCAACTTAGCACAGCACAGCATTTATTTAGTTATTTATTTGGTTCCACGTGGTCTTAGCTGTGGCATGTGGGATGGAGTTCCCTGACCAGGAGTGGAACCCGGGTTCCCTGCATTGGGAGTGTGGTGTCTTAGTCACTGAACCACCAGGGAAGTCCCTCAACTCATTCTTTCTGGAGGAGGTATTGAGAGAGTGTCTGAACTTGCCTAGAGATGACCTTGGCTTGACCTCCCTGATGACAGTGCTTACAGCAGCGGCTCTCAAACCTCACTGTGCACATAGATCACCTGGGGAACTTGTTACAGAGCAGGTTCCTGAGCTGAACCCCAGAGGATCTGCTTCAGTAGGAGGAGGGCTCTGAGAATCTGCTTTTTTTTAATAACGTTATTTGTATTTTTTAACTTTTATTGGGGTATAAAATACCCCAATGTTACAAATCACAGTTGATCTACAATGTTGTGATAGTTTCAGGTGTACAGCAAAGCGAATCAGTTGTACCTATACACATAACCACTCTCTTTTAGATTCTGAGAATCTGCATTTTTAACAAGCATCCCAGCTGATTCGCATGTAGCTGGCTGGTAGACCACACCTGGAGAAATACTGACAGTGGAAGAGAAAGTGGAGGGAGGTAAATAGTGTTCACTTGAGAAACAGGGGAGGCTGTTGGGGGCCAGATAGGGACGGAAATTAACCAGCCTTTTTCAGTTACCCCAGGGCTCCAGTGTGCTTTGTGTTAGGACAGAACTAACAAATCTATCCAGTGGCCTTCATTCTCCAAAATGATCCAGGAATTCTGATGGTCACGTGGACCCAGTCTATCTCTAACCTGTCGTTTCCTCTCTTGTGCTCAGCTAGGAGCATAGGGATGCACAGAAACATCTCGCACATTCACTGGGGCTTTAAAAACATCATGGGGTCAGGCTGGGAAAGATGGGAGTGCCCCCATGGTCACTAGCAGAGATAACCGAGGTTAGGGATGCTGCTGGAAAGTGGGAGAACACCTCCGCACCTCAGTGAGGGGGTGGAATGCAACAGGAACTCTAATGAGTGAAACGTAAATGGGTCTAACCACTCAGAAAAACAATTTGACCCAATAACTCCACTTCAGGGTATATATTCCATAGAAAGTCGTATGCTTTAACTCCAGGAAACATAAATATCCAGGATGTTCTCAGCAGAATTTCCAAAAGAGCAAAGAAAAAAAAAAAACTTGAAAGAATCCAAATGCCCTTGGACAAAAGAATGGACGTATTAATTGTGGCATAGTCACACAGTGGAACACTATGCATATTTCAGACGAGTGAACTGTATACACATCAGCGTGGATGAGTCTTGGAAACATAATAAATGAAAACAGTCATCACGGAAAAAAAGGCATTCTTGTTAAATTAAAAAATAAGCAAAACTACACAATTCATTGGGGATTTACGTGTGGGTAAATATAAAGGAAAGCAAAAGACTGTGGGATGGGCTTCTCTGAGGCTCCAGTGGTTAAGAACCTGCCTGCTGATGCAGAGGAAACGGGTTTGATCTCTAGGCCGAGAAGATACCACTTGCCAAAGGGCAACTAAGCCCTTGTCCCACAACTACTGAAGCCCGTGACCTAGAGCCTGTGTTCCTCCAAGAAAAGTTACCGCAACTAGAACAAGCCCGTGTGCAGCCGTGGAGACCCAGTGCAGCCTAAAGTAAATAAGTAAAAAGATCACAGGATAAATTCAGATTAGTGGTCACCTCTGGGCAAGGTAGGGGATGAGAGCTTTGAATAACAGTGGTGTGTTCTAGCTCTTAAGTTGGATGGCGAGTTCATAGGTGTTTGTTTTATTATTATGCATATGACTCTATATGGGCTTCCCAAGCGGCACTAGTGGTTAAGAACCTGCCCACCAATACAGGAGACATAAGAGACATTGGTTCGATCCCTGGGTCGGGAAGAACCCCTGGAGGAGGGCATAGCAACTTATGCCAGTGCTCTTGCCTGGAGAATCCCATGGAGAGAGGAGCCTGATGGGCTACAGTCCATAGCGTTGTAAAGAGTCGAACACAACTGAAGCGACTTAGCATATATAACTCTATAACATATATTCTTTTGGCTATATCAAACATCTTGAAATTTTTAAAATGAAGAGAGAGAAAGATGAAATCCTCTAGCCGCTACTGTGTTCTCTCAAGGTTATTTAATTCTTGGATTCCCCCCCATCTCTCCTCCGACAGGCACTGTAGACCAGAAAGCAAGATCTCAGGCCTAAAGAGACCACACAGGAACGTTGCTCAAACCAACTTCCATCTCAGCATTCGGACCAGAGCAAGCCCCTCTTCTGCCCCTTCCCAGTCTGTTTCTCATAGACCGTGTCTATCACTAAGTAATGGCTTTTTATTTTAGACTTGGTCAGGCTGACTCCATGCTTAGCTAATAGGGCATTTTTTTCTCTGCTAACAGCAGGACTACACTTGGGACATTGTTCTCCTAAACAAGCAAGCCAGCCTACCACCTACTTTTCTTATCTGAATGCATCCCTAGCAGTCACTCTGTTGAATCTGCCGGTTTCACATCTGTCTGCTTCTCCAGGCTTCCTTTTGCATCCCCGATGAGGCGCTTTCTCTCTTCCTTTCTTCCCTGCTTGTGAGCTCAGCACATCTGGAGCTCTCCAAGGCCTTGATTGTTCTCCTTTTGCCATGTTTCCTAATTCAAGACCACTCATCCGTCAGAAGAGGGCAGAGCTCCTGAGACAAAGTTTTGCCTTGAACAAAGCAGTTGAATGGGTTAGGTGGGTTTCAATGTCCCATCTTCCTCCTACCTGACTGTGTGGCCTGGGGTAGGCCCCTTATCTTCACAGATGCTATTGGTTTGCCTGTAAGATACAGTTGTTGTTGTTGTTGTTGTTGTTGTTGGTTTTGCTGCACAGCATGTGGCATCTTAGTTCCCTGACTAGGGATTGAACCTTGCCCCCTGTGTGGGAAGTGTGAAATTTTAAACCCTGGACCATAAGGGAAGTCCCCAAAGATTTTCTTCTTTCTTCTTTTTTTAAAAATTCCTTATTTGACTGCACTAGGTCTTAGTTTTGGGGCTTCCCAGGTGGCGCTAGTGGTAAAGAACCTGCCTTCCCATGCAGGAGACATACGAGATACAGGTTCGGTCTCTGGGTAGGGATGATCCCCTGGAGGAGGGCGTGGCAATCCATACCAGGATTCTTGCCTGGAGAATCTCAGGGAAAGACAAGCCTGGCGGGCTACGGTCCATAGGGTCGTATAGAGTCAGACACGACTGAAGCAACTTAGCAACAGCAGCAGGCCTTAATTGCAACACAAAGGATCTTTCAGTCATAGCATGGGAATTCTTCCTTGCAGCATGTGGGATCTAATTCCCTTCCCTGGGATCAAACCCATGCCCCCCTGCACTGGGAGCTCAGAGTCTTAGCTGTTGGACTAGGGAAGTCCAAGAGAGTCTTGTCTTTGGGGATGCTGATAATGTGTGAGAACCATTAAAAGATGGAAAGGATGTTAAAGTCCATCTAGTTTCACCCACTTGTCTTCGATGAAAAAACTAAGCTGAAGGTGAGGAGGAGACCTGGGACATTTGATTGGCAGGTACCTAGAACCCAGGCCTTGCACCTCTCCATTACCTTGCCTCCCTGATCCTTGCTGAGACACAGAGGTGAGGCAGGAGGAACCTAAAGCCAGTTGCCTAGCCCTGCCCCAGCTCCACCCAAGGTCCAGGTGTTCAACCTTAGAAGATGTTGCTTTTCAAACTACTGACACTATCTGGGGGCGGGAAGAGCTTGCCTCAGCTGTCAGCTGGTCCATTGCACAACTTGGCAAGTTGAGGCCTGAGACTTTTCTTCCCACACCAGGCTCAGCTGTAGGACAGGTCAGGTTGTAGGGAACAACAAAAGAGTTGGGGACTTCCCTGGTGGTCCAGTGGTTAAGACTCCACCCTCCCAGTGCAGAGGGCCTGGGTTCACTCTCTGGTCTGGGAACTAGATCCCACATGTTGCAACTAAGAGTCTGAAGGCCACAACTAAGACGAGTTGCAGCCAAAAAAAAAATGTGAACGCTACGCCTACCTTTCCCTCAGATCGTACTCCCTACTCCCTGCGGGGGTTGTGGTACATTGAGGGTAAAAGAGACCCGAGGAGAGGAAACAGGAGTGGGGAAAGCAAGCTCTCTGTGACAGCTAAAGGGGCAGGTCTAGTCCTCCTCCTCGCCCCTAAATGGATCTTCAATTTGGGGGAGGAAATTTGTGGACAAGGTAGAAAGGAAGTGGAAGCTTTTGGCCTGGTCCTGCTTTCACTCCATGAGCTGAGAATTTATCTTCAAAATGGAGAAAGGTAAGACATTCTCCATTTCAAAACGGAAAAAGAGGTGAGACAGAGAGCTGAGTTGGTCTGTAAGGCTGCCAGCGTGGATTCTAATGGAGGCCTTGGAAACTGGACTTGATGCAAAGATGTCTGGAGTCCCAGTTTGATCCCCTGACTCATGAGGCAGCAAACATGGAGGCCAGAATTGTGCACAGCCTCTCCAACCTCTGGACTCACACAGGCTGCCATACTTCAGCCTCAGTCTGAAACAGAGGCCCTCTTCAGGAATTTCAGCAAAGGCACTCAGCAGTCCAACTAGAGATTGTTTTTTCTCTTCTATTTTTTTTAAAATTATTCAGCTGTCATACATGACTATAGCACAAAAGGGAGTTCTTTTTTCGTTTAAAATTACAGTACACACAGCAAGTCTGGGCTAGATCTTCCAATCTGAAGATCTAGAAAAAGTATTAACTTTTTCTGTGCTGTTCCTGTCTACAGTGCACAGAAGTCCTGTAATTGAAGCCATGCCTTTCAGTCACTAGAGGAGTCTTTGTAGCTGCCAGAGACTTCAGCTCCCAAACTCAATTGTATTAGAACTGGAGCTCAGTTTTGGGGAAGTCTCCCATTTCCATAGATGATGTACAGTTTGGGGGTGGTGGTTTAGTTGCTAAGTCATATCTGACTCTTGCAACCCCATGGACTGTAACTCGTCAGGCTTCTCTGTCCATGGGATTTCCCAGGCAAGAATCCTGGAATGGGTTGCCATTTTCTTCTCCAGGGAATCTCCCCAATCCAGGGATCGAATCCACCTCTCCTGTGTTGCAAGCAGACTGTTTAATGCTGAGTTATCAGGGAAGCCCAAGTACAGTTTGGGGAAGACTTTTGTTGGGGTGGGGGTGGGGGGCCACCAGTCCTCAGGCATTGATCCCCACAGGTTGAAGTGGCTCTGTCAACTGTTGCCATTCCAACCTGGCAACCTGGGACTCTGTCCCTGGATGCAGTGAGCAGCCGCAGCCTCCCCGAGGACCCAGCCTTCCTGCTCTCAGTCTCACAGCTTTTTCCTTCTTTTCTTCCACCAGCCTGAGGGGAAATACTGATGTACGATGATTAAAATATTTTTTTTAAAGACTTATGATAGAGTAACGTATGGGTTTTCTCAAAAACACAGGAAGTACTGAGATCTAATGGCAGACCTAATAATTTCATACTTTTGAGGTAGTGATAAATATAAACAATATTTCAACATATTGCAATAATCATCAAAAGATCTGAAAATAGCTCATTTCTCTGGTAATGAAGGCAATTTGTTGCCTACACTTATAATTGAAGGAAATGCTATTTTTCAAATACAGGTTAGTGAAAATAAAAAAATGTAATCTTTTTCCCATCCAAGTTCAAGGGTCCCAAGTCATAAGAAACCTTGGTCAGAAGAAATTCATCTCTTCTCAATCCTTATTTCTGCTGCCAAAATCTTGGCTCTCTGTGCACCAATGCCAAATAGAAATGTGGAGACAGAGTTATGGAGCAAAAGGAAAGAAGTGGCTTTATGACTTTGCCAGGCAAAGGGGGAACACAGTAGGCTAGAGCCTCAAGAACTGTGACCCCCTCCCTGGTGAGTAGGGAAAGGTTACATAGTCAGGCAGGCATATGTGCAGTGACAGTTATATTCTGCAAAATTTTAAAGGGTGGGGTTGCTGACAAGATTAGGATGTGTGCAGGGCCTTAGGAAAGACGCTGATGCTGGGAAAAATTGAGGGCAGGAGGAGGAGAGGGTGACAGAGGATGAGATGGTTGGATGGCATCACTGACTCAAAGGACATGAGTTTGAGCAAGCTCTGGGAGATAGCGAAGACAGGGAAGTCTGGCGTGCTGCAGTCCATGGGGTCTCTAAGAGTCAGACATGACAACCACAACAAAGGGCCTTAGGTGGTCTAGTCTCCTAATTTTGATGAACCTTGGGGTTTCCCTGATAGCTCAGCTGGTAGAAAATCCATCTGCAATGCAGGAGACCCCGGTTTCATTCCTGGGTTGGGAAGATCTTCTGGGGAAGGGATAGGCTACCCACTTCAGTATTCTTGGGTTTCCCTGGTGGCTTAGCTGCTAAAGAGTCTGCCTGCAATGCGGGAGACCTGGGTTTGATCCCTGGATTGGGAAAATCCCCTGGAGAAGGGAATGGTTACCCACTCTAGTATTCTGGCCTGGAAAATTTCATGGACTGTAGAGTCCATGGGGTTGAAAAGAGTAGGACACGACTGAGCGACTTTCACTTCCTTTTCTGGTCCTTTAGTCTTGCCGCAGGTAGTTTCATTGCTTTTCCTTCTTTGATTAGCAACTATTCTGCCCTTTGGAACTGAGAGAAGGTCACGGAGGCTAGAGTCTTGCCTATAAGCAATGGGGGACCAAAAGACTTCCATGCCCAGGAGTCCCACAGGGCCCTGCTTGGCATCATTTCTTCAGAAGGAGTCACAAACGCTCCCTGAGCCTAGTAGCGCAAGAGCTGTTATCTGCTTGATTGAAGGAGAAAGTACATGCATAGGTTAATATCTTAACAAAAATTTTCCATCTTTACTTTCATCAAGGTTTATTTACTTCTAGTTTACACACACTTCCCTGGTGGCTCAGATGGTAAAAAAGTCCACCTGCAATGCGGCATACCTGGGATCGATCCCTGAGTTGGAAAGATCCCCTGGAGGATGGCATGACAACCCACTCCAGTATTCTTGCCCAGAGAATTCCTATGGACAGAGGAACCTAGCAGTCTCCATGCAGTCCATGGGGGTCACAAAGAGTCGGACACGACTGAGCGGCTAACACACACATACCACACAGCACAGTTTTCACACAATCCGAACGTACCTGAGAGTCTCATTTCTTAACTCATAGAAAAAAGAGGAGTACATTTCAAAACGGGACATGTTGCTATTAAGAAAACACATTTGTAATACCCAAGGTGTTTGCAAACAGCCTGAAATCAGAAAATTGGAAAGATTTAGTTAGTGTAGAAGCAAATAATTATATGTATTTTGATTTCTCTGAGCTAACAATATCTAATATTCATCACTATGACCCTATATTCTGAAGAAAAAGCTAAAGAATATATATTTGTTCATCTGTACTTTGGAAAGAAGGGATAAAGTATATTTAGCATAATATCAAAGCAAGATGGTTTTTTAAAAAAAGTTACAAATAAAATAACGTAGCACCTTAAAAAAAAAGATACCCTCAGCAAGTTTTTTGTTGTTACTGTTAGCATATGCGTGGTGAAACCCTCCTCCTTTTTACTGAAAAATCAGTCAACTCTCACCAATACTTACTTTCTGGGCATTTTTGTTTTTATTGTTGTCTTTTAATAGTAACCAGCATAGTTATAGTAAGATAGTATCTCCCGGTGCTCTTGATTTGCATTTCTCTAACAGTTATGATGTTGAGTGTATTTTCATGAGCTTGTTGGTCATTTGTATATTTTATTCAGAAAAATGCCTACTCAAGTCCTTTGCGAATTTTTTAATTGGGTTATTTGGGGGTTTTTTGTTGTTGTCGTTGAGTGGTATATCTTTGGGGATTATTTTATATCCATCTTTTCTGCATCCTGATATTTAAGGTGTGCCTACTATGAGAAGTATATGCTTCCTTGTTAATCCGTTTGAGAATCTTTTTCTTTTAATTGCAGTGTTTAGTCTAATTGTGATTGTTATTGTAATTGTTATCCATTGTTCAGTCGCTAAGTCGTGTCTGACTCTTTGCAACTTCATGAACTGCAGCAGGCCAGGCTTCCCTGTCCTTCACTATCTCCTGGAGCTTGCTCAAACTCCTGTCCATTGAGTCGATGATGCCATCCACCGTTTCATCCTCTGCTCTCCCCTTTTCCTCCTGCCCTCAATTTTCCCCAGCATCAGCGTCTTTTCCAATGAGTCGGCTCTTTGAGTCAGGTGACCAAAGTATTGAAACTTCAGCTACAGCATCAGTCCTTCCAATGAATACTCAGGGTTGATTTCCTTTAGGATTGACTGGTTTGATCTCCTTGCCATCCAAGGGACTCTCATGAGTCTTCTCCAACACCACAGTTCAAAAGCATCAAGTGCTGCACTACAAATTACCCAAAACTTAACAGCTTAAAGAACAATAAACATTTATTGTCTTACACAGTTTCTGTAGGTTATAAATTTAGGAGGAGCTTAGCTGGGTGGTCCCATTAAAGGAAGTCTCAGGGTTATTTCATGACATCAAACATTCAAAGGGTAACATGTGGAAAGCTGATCCAAACTTAGAAAGGGGTATAACAATTGGCCAAGTCATAGAAAATAAGCCTGCTTTGAATCACAAATTATATGAAAGGCAGGCACTGATAATCTTTTACAAAGAAATAAAACATCTTAATTTTCAATGTTTCTAGTGTTTTAAATTAGTATACCGAGTAAACGTTAACTTTCCTTGTATTTTTTTTCATTTTCCTGAACAGTTATAATGGGCTTCCCTGGTAGCTCAGATGGTAAAGAATCTGCCTGCAGTGCAGGAGACCAGGGTTTGATCCCTGGGTCAGGAGGATTCCCTGGAGAAGGACATGGAAACCCACTCCAGTATTCTTGCCAGGAGAATCCTGTGGACAGAAGAGCCTGATGGGCTACAGTCTATGGGGTTGCAAAGAGTTGGACATGACTGAGGACTGATGCTAAAGCTGAAACTCCAGTACTTTGGCCACCTCATGCAAAGAGTAGACTCATTGGAAAAGACCCTGATGCTGGGTCAGGAGGGATTGGGGGCAGGAGGAGAAGGGGATGACAGAGGATGAGATGGCTGGATGGCATCACCAACTCGAAGGACATGAGTCTGAGTAAACTCTGGGAACTGGTGATGGACAGGGAGGCCTGGCTTGCTGCAATTCATGGGGTCGCAAAGAGTGGGACACGACTGAGCGACTGAACTGACTGAACTGACTGACTGAGCGACTAACACACACAAACAGTTATAACTGACAGTAGAGTTTTTAATGTTTTAATCAAACTAATTAAAGATCACAGAACAATGATACTTTTTCTCACTGACTATTAAGGTTGCTATGCATGATTTCAGCTTTCATAGTCATTTTTATGGTCCTGCTTTGCCATGCAAAGCAGAGATTGTATATATTTATTACTGGGATTTGGACTTACATAATCTTGGGAGCTGGTTAAGCAGTTTCTGGAAGGCTTTTGTCTTCCTGTCTGATGCTGGAGCTTGAAGTCCACAGAGCAGGCAGTTGGAAAGGGAAAATGGTTGTCATGTGGAGAAGAGCAAGACTAAGCTAGAACTTACAACATGAGCTGGAGCCCACAAGGACCTCTGAAGCCCATGTTGGTTCTTATTGCCTCAAATGTTGATGGTGTGGGCATTCTGCAGAAGCCAGGGCTCTTTGCACAGAACCAAATGCACACCCCTGGCCCAGGAGTCAGAGAAGCTCAAGGAAAAGTAAGGGGAAGGTGAAGCAGTTACACACATGGCTCCTGCCTCTTGCTGATGAGATGAGGCAGCAGGTAACCAGCAACACACGTCAGCTACAAAATGGCTGCTGCTTCACTTCCACCCTCCAAATCTACTACAACTGGAAACATACCAGAAAGGGAATTCTGGGAAATGCAATTCAGCCCAGCAAAGTTAATACATTTCAAACCCATTGTACTTGCTGTATAGCTTAATGGTTATGGACTCAGGCCCTAGAGTCGGACTTTCCAGGTTTGAATCACACGCAGTTCCTTTGTTTCAAGCTGTGTGTTCACGAGTAAGTTACTTAGTTTTTCTATGCTTAGTTTCTTTGACTAAAAAATGAAGATACAGTAGTACTTACAAAATTTATGTGAGGTTTAAATGAGATCGTATAGAGACACTCTTGATATATTATCAGTAAGACTTGGCCCATTGGAACAGTTCAATAAATACCAGGGTTTTTTTTTTCTTTTCTGATCTTAGGCAATTTATTTAATATTGTTCCCCTCAAAATATAGGATCTTAGTTCCCCAACCAGGGATTGAACCTGTGACCCCTGCAGTGGAAGGGCAGGGTCTTAACCACTGGACTGCCAGGGAAGTCCCTTGGGAAAATTATTTAATCTTTCAGAGTTTCAGTGTTTTTTGTCTGTAAAGTAGGGAACTTCCTTGGCCTATTTTAAGACTTCTATTGAGGATCAAATGAAATAACCAGGAGGGAGGGGATATGTAGATACCTATGGCTGATTCATGTTGATGTTTGTCAGACATCAACACATTATTGTAAAGCAATTATCCTTCAGTTAGACATTAAAAAATATTACATTACAATATATGTTCTTTAAATGTGAGCAGAGGTGATGGTGACGACAAGCACCTTTCTTAGTTCCTTCCGGCCAGAGGACTGATACCTACCCCAGTGATGAATCTAAAGCTAGCTGTTTGGTGAGTATTCATTAGAAAAGTGGTTCTCCAAGTGTGCCATTTTAATGTAAGATGTTACTAATAGGAGATGTTAGGTGGGAAGGGAGTGGCATAAGAAACTCTGTGCTATCTTCGCAGTTTTTCTGTAAATCCAAAACTATTCAAAGTTTTACAAAAAAAATTAGAACTTAAAAAAAGAAATGGAAATAAAACTTAAAAGAAGAAAATGGTTTTCAAACTTTAGCAGGTATTAGAATCACCTGCAGGGCTTGTTGGAATATACCTTACGGGGCCCTAATCCTTGAGCTCTGATCCAGTAGTTCTGGGGTGGGGCCAGAGAAATTGTGCTTCTAATCATCAGAGCTGAGGCTGCTAATCTGTGGATCACACTTTGAGAACCACTGACATAAAGCTGAGACTATATGAATTTTCCTGTATTTCTCATGAACACAGACTTGCATTCATCATGACCTGTCATTTCTTGGCTCGTTCTGGCTATGACATCAGCCAACATTTACTTGCCAGGCAAGAAGAAGGAGACAACTCATGACCTATTCAGTCACTCAGCAGAACAGTTAAACAAGGCCTGGAAAATCCTTTTTATCTTCCCCCTCTTTTCTCCAATCTCTTTAAGCCTCTAGGCTGTAGATCAAGCCATGCTTAAAAAATACACACATATATGTATTCAGATACATAAGTTTCACTGTAAGAAGAAGGTGCTGATGGAGGAGAATTAAGAAAAAGTAGAAAGAAGAAAAAAAAATTACCAACTGCTTTCCCATCCAAAGACAGCCACTCAGTATTTAATTTTTGTACATTTACTTCTTGAATTTCATTTCAACTATATGTTATGAGGTTTATCTCTTTTTTATTTTAATTTTTCTTAATATACATAGTTTATTAAAGTACAGTTGACTTACAAAGTTTCAGGTGCACAGCAAGGGTGGTTCAGTTATGCATATGCACCTATATTATTTTTAAAATTATTTTCCATTTTAGGTTATTATGAGATAGTAACTATAGTTTCCTGTGCTATAAAGTTTTTCCTTTAAACATTGTTGTGATCAAAAAGCACATATATTTTTATATTCTGCTTTGTCACTTATTATATCATAAACATTTTGTATTATTATACAGTATTTATACAGTACTTACTTATATAATAATACATTAAATGATTGCGCAACACTGAAATTGTTCCCCTTTTTTCAAATACTCCAGATTTTGCAATTTTTCACTATTGTAAAAAGTAAAAGGAGGTTCAAATTTCACAGTTGCATGAACTCAAGTGCAGAAAAATACAACTTCCATTATTTTCCTATAACTGAACTAAATTTCTTTCTTAAACTCCAGTTTTCTAGAATAAAAACATAATCAATAATCATAATCATTTCTAGGTAAACCCTGTCATAATCAGAATCTTTCTACTCTTCTTGTTCTTCACCTCTCTGCTGCAGAAGGAATTATGCAAATATCACGATGGAGTAAATGATGAGGGGCCAACCTCTCCTTGATCTTCATCTGCTTTGTCCCATGGTGGTCTCCTATTCCAGTATAACAGGTGAGCCCTCCCTTTCTCACTCATAGAAACGGGGCAGTGGTGGTGATGTGCCCGTGGGAGTTGGGAAGGGTCCCCCTAGCATCCTGACAACCTGTTGATGTGTAACCACATCTTATCTGTCCATGTGACTTCTCCTAACCCAGCCAGGGGTCCCCACCACCCACCCCTGCCAGGAGTAGGGTGTAGAAACTGGGAGAATCTGTTTCCAGTCCCAAGCCTAGACACCCAAAGCTGTCATTTCAACTCCATGGTGTCTGCACAATTACAGAGGGAGATTTGCCTAATAAGGCTTGTGTTGCCTGCCTAAACCTTGCCTCAGAAACAATAAAAGAGGTTTACTGAACTTCAGGTGGGGTCAGATACACAGTTCCTGCTGTTCTGTCTCCTCTTCAAACTCTCCACCTGCCTTTCCTCTCTAAATAGGTCTTATTTTCTCTAACGTGGAGGTGGGGAAGATTGTTTTTCACTGTAGTTTTGACATGTCTCTTCCTTCATCTTTTGGTTTATACTTGAGTTTAAAAGCCAGCTCCCCACCCCACACTGTGCAGCTTGCGGGATCTTAGTTCCCAGACCAGAGATTGAACCTGGGCCCACGGCAGTGAAAGCAGTGAGTTCTAACCACTGGATCACCAGGAGCCAATATTTTATGGACTCTTTTTTTTTTTTCTAGGTGTCCTCAAGTGAAACTTGAGGAGTGGAGGGGCAGAGGGAGGTGAGGGTGAAAAAAAAAAATGGAGGGATGGTGATCTTGGACTAAAAGGGATTTTGGGGAAGGGAAAGAACACACCAGGTTATGCTCTTAAACTATCATCCTGCCTCATGATAATGCTGCAAAAATACTGGGGCAGCATCATGGCACCTTTGACAGACAGGGTGGAGGAAGTGTGAATGAAGGCCTGAGGTCATTAAGGAAGACAAGGGGAGGTTCTGGAGAATGAGGGTGGAGAGAAAGATATAAACCTGTGGTCCACCCTTGGAACAATGGCAGTACCATCCAAGAAACTATGAGTAATTGCCTGCCCCTCCTCCCTCAGTGAGTAAAGATCGGGAGGAGGCTTTGACACACTTAAGGTTGCCCTTTCCAACCCACAGGGCCAATGATGATTGCCCAAAACAACTAGTTTATTCAGACAGTCCCTGCTCCTCACAATCTGCCATTCACTTATCGATCAACCAATCTACACAAACCCTTTATGTGTATGTGATTTAGATGTTTTGGTTTTTGCTTTTTGTTTATTTGTTTTTTATTTCCTTTAAACATTGTCCCAGAATCAAAATTACTGGGTCAAAGGATAAAACTTGTGTAATTCCAATGTTAAATAATTCGATGTCTTAATACAAAAAGTGTAAAACTGTTAACTCGATGGAGATCAGGCTTCAGACCCTGGCAGTAAAGAATAAATTGGTACGATCTTTCTGCAGGGAAATTTGTCAGCATGTCAATATATGTACCACAGTTTGACCTAGCACTCCACTTTTGGGAATTTATCTGAAAGAAATAATTAGATATACAGGATGTATGTGCCAGGAGGTTCACAGAAGCATACGTATAATAGTTAAAAGTAAACATGGTTTAAATATCTAACAATAAAGGATTGTTAATTTAAAAAAAAGTACATCCGTATGATCAAACATCATGCAGTCATTAAAAATCATGACAAGAATCAGTATTGACTGAGAAGAAAAATATCTTCAAGATACAGTGCGCAGTGAAAAAAGGTTAGAAAAAAGATCTTACATAGTGTCATCCCTTTTAAATGTATATTGTGTTGTTGTTGTTGTGTAGTTCCTTAGTCATGTCCGACTCTTTTGCAGCCCCATGGACTGTAGCCCACCAGCCTTCTCCGTCCATGGGATTTTCCAGGCAAGAGTACTGCAGTGTGTTGCCATTGCCTTCTCCAGGGGATCTTGCTCACCCTGGGATTGAACGCAAGTCTCCTGCATTGCAGGAACCACCAGGAAAGCTCCTCACATTGTGTGCTGCAGCTGCTAAGTCGCTTCAGTCGTGTCCGACTCTGTGCGACCCATAGACGGCAGCCCACCAGGCTCCCCCGTCCCTGGGATTCTCCAGGCAAGAACACTGGAGTGGGTTGCCATTTCCTTCTCCAATGCATGAAAGTGAAAAGTGAAAGGGAAGTCGCTCAGTCATGTCCGACTCTTCGCAACCCCATGGACTGCAGCCCACCAGGCTCCTCCGTCCATGGGATTTTCCAGGCAAGAGTACTGGAGTGGGGTGCCATTGTGTAGATGCATAAAATAAAAGACCAGAAGGAAACACACCAACATATTAGTAGTGGTTTTTACTAGGGGGCAAAATTATTTTCTTTTCTTGGTTTTTCTTTTCCATATTTTTCACCTTAAATTACATTACTTTTAAAATCAAGGGAAATAAACACTGAAAGGTAGCATACATAATTAGGCCACTTGGAATGTTATTTTATACAATTTAATTTGCTATTCACATAATGACCTATCTGCACTGGAATCTATCTGCACTAATTTCTTGGGCTTCATACTATTTTTTTTTGTCCATGTCCCATGGCATGTGGATCTTAGTTCCCTGACCAGGGATAGAACCTGCACCCAATGCATTGGAAGTGCAGAGTCTTAACCACTGGACTGCCAGGGAAGTCCCCTTGGACTTCATACTGTTTTTCATTTCATTCAACTCAAGCCCTGCTCTTCCTCTGGCATTAAGTCTGGAATCCCCCACCCTTGTTCCCATTTTCTGGTTGCCTCTGCCTCTTCCCACAGGCCCCTGTTCTGTCCCCACCAGGCTTCCTTACTCCATGTTCTTTTCAGAAGTGGTGATACCTCACCCACGTGATATCTCACTGAAGTGGTTCAGCCTGGAAAATCTCCAAGGACTGTTGCCCTTAACTGACCTTCACTGCAGCCAGACTTGGAGGTCACAGTCCTCTGCACTGTGGGGCCCTGCCGTGAATGAGGGTGCCCGCCAAAGTGGCACTTCTGGAGCACTTAATAGATCAACCAAAGTTCCCTGTCAAGTAATCACCTGGGCTGGGCCATTAATGGGTCCTGATAAGTTGCTGAGAAGGCCTGGTCTTCAACCCCTGGACTCTAGCCATGGGAGAACTCAGCAGAACTCAAAGTCCTGCTCACATAGCTGGCCAGCCTTACCCTTAAATCTGGACATTGGGACTGAGGCGGGGACAGACAGCAGGGAAGCTTCCCACAAGCTCAGGGGGCCATCAGACCTCTTCCCCCAGCTGAGGGCATTCACTTTCCCTTCTGATTTACTTCACAGTGAAATGTTAGGGCTGATATCTTCTTGGTGACTATAGGTCATGGGCTCATATAGGGCCACGGAGTTAGAAAGGCCGTTAGATACCACCTGCTCCAAGCCTCTCCTTCTGCAGCACAGAGAAGCCAAACCACGTGCCCAGAGCTACTCAGTTTATGATGCAGCAGGTAGCAAAGCCCAGGTTTCCTGACTCCTAACTCAGAACTCTTGCTTCACTGTAATACTGTTTGTCTTCTTTGCAAATGGGGTATTTCTAAAGAACACTGTTGTGCTTTGTGTCATCTTACCCCCAAATCAACACTGACTCAGAATGAGACTGTAAACCATCAAAACTAGAAAATAAATGAGTACAATCTAGTCATTTTATTTTTTTAAACTTTTAATTTTATTTTGGAGTATAGCAGATTAACAATGTTGTGAGTTTCAAGTGGACAGCAAAGAGACAGCCATACAGATATGTGTGGCCATTCTCCCCCAGACCCCTCGCCCATTCAGGCTGCCACATAACACTGAGCAGAGTTCCTTGTGCTATACTGCAGGACCTTGTTCGTTATCCATTTAAAACGTAGCAGTGCTATACCTATGACTGATTCATGTTGATGTAAAGCGGAAACTAATACAATATTGTAAAGCAATTATCTTCCAATTAAAAACAAATAGAAAAGAAATAAAAATAAATAATTAAAAACAAAACAAAACATAGCAATGTGTATGTTTTGATCCCAAACTCCTTAACTATCTCTTCCCCCAGAGAGATTACCCAGGATCCCTTAGCTGTGCAGGTCTGGAGCCAGACCCCTGGTGTCATTCACAACTGTTTCCACTACAGACTGCCCAGGCCTCAGCCAAACAGGACTGGACCCCACAGAAAGCAGACTTGTGTCTCCAGGTACACATATTCAACAGGAACTTCTTAAACAGATAACTCTTCTCCACTTCTTTTTCCTCCTTCCTTTAGTTTCATGTCTTTTTCTTTAATTCTTGGAAAGATAAATGACCCAGCTTGTGCGGATAGTACCAAGGAATGTAGATCCCAACCTAGGAAGAAAGAAGTAAGAGCAAATAAGAAGTTAAGCTAGGATAAGTGTGTATGTGTGTGTGTTGGGGAGGAAAATTAGGCTGAATCTGAAGGGGTTATGGGGACAATATTTTTCAACTATTATTTCTTTTTCATTTTTTGCCACACTGAGTGGCACGTGGGATCTTAGTTCCCACACCAGGGATCAGACCTGTGTCCCCTGTATTGACAGCTCGGTCGGAGTCTTAACCAGTAGACCACCACAGAAGTCCCCCTTTCAAATATTACTGAGATTGTGATCTAATGCTTCATTTAATTAAAGGCAGAATGTTTGAAATCAAGATTCTTTTCTTTGTAGATAGTTTGAAACTCTGAAAGATATGTGTGATTGATTTGCTCATCGGTATCACCAAGGACAGACAATTGCTAAATCATAGCACAGAAAATAACGAGTCAGTATTTGCCTCCAGGTTCTAGGCTGGTACATGTCTCCATAATCCAATATAAATGACTGTCCTTTCTTTTTCTGATGTCTCCAGGGATATGATATTACAACCTCTGAAGGAGGATTACAAATATTCTCTGAAGGATTACATGCTGAGCAAGAGCAGGAGATGGAATACTCTCATCGCCCAGGGCTAGTTCATGTACCTCTTTTGGGACTGAGGTCTGAGATCAGCCTCACCAAGCCATGGATTGAAAGTGAGAGAGGTGATCCTCCAAAGGAAAATTGGGGGAACTAGACAGCAGGGCAGGCAAAAATAGCTCTTCCCATAACAGAAACATTGATGAGTCTCTAGAGGTGATCATGTGTTAGATAGGGTTGATGGACTCTTCAGCATTTACTCCAGTGGTCCTTCCTCTGTTGCAGAGGCTGAAAAACTAGAGCTGTATTTACTTCCCAGATTGTGTGCAGCAAGGATTCTGGGTACAAATTAAGCCCTGCCACTTAGATACATTTCTGTGAGGTTTGAAAAGCAGAAGTGACGCGGAAATCATGCCATGTTCTTGTTGCTTTGGACTGCTTGCTTCTGGCAAACAAAGCCATGAGATGCCAACATCCAGTCTCCAGGTTCAAAGATGTTGAGAGGAAATTGTGGGGGCAACAATGGCAGAATTCCACATTCCAGTGTCCAGGTTGGTTGGGGTGAATAGCAACAGCCTTGTGGTCTCAGCTTTCTGGTACTTGGATTCTAGCTAGAGAAGTATATCCTAAGACTCACTCTTCTAAAGGAAGACAGAGGGACTGACTCCCCCTGAGCCTATTCCGTGTGCCCATCCAGGGATTTGGTTATTGCTGATTTTTGTACTGAATCCATTCTATTTAAACACTGGAGGGGACTTCCCTGGCAGTCCAATGTTTAAGACCACCTTCCAATGCCGGAGTTGTGGGTTCAATCCCTGGTCAGAAAGCTAAGATCCCACATATCTCATAGCCAAACAAACAAAAACAAAATATAAAACAGAAGCAATATTGTAACAAATTCAATGAAAAGCTTTAAAAATGGTCTGCTTCAAACTTTGCACCCAGCACTGCAGTAAATATCAGAAACTGAATAGCAATAATGGCTTTTGAAAGTGGTGCAATGCACAAATAAATGCAAACAAATAAATAAATTAGTTGCTTAAAATTGTCCACATTTATGTATATATATACATATATATATGTATATATATGAAGTGAAGTGAAAGTTGCTCAGTCATGTCCAACTCTTTTCAACCCCATGGACTATATGGTCCATGGAGTTCTCCAGGCCAGAATACTGGAGTGGGTAGTCTTTCCCTTCTCCAGTGGACTTTCCCAACCCAGGGATCGAACCCAGGTCTCCTGCATTGCAGGCGGATTCTTTACCAGCTGAGTCACAAGGAAAGCCCAAGAATACTGGAGTGGGTAGCCTATCCCTTCTCCAGCAGATCTTCCTGACCCAGGAATCGAACTGGGGTCTCCTGCATTACAGGTGGATTCTTTACCAACTGAGCTATCAGAGAACCACTGGAAGTGATTGTGTTTGCTCACCTGATCCCTGACTGATACAGCTGTGTGGCTTAAAGAAGTACCTGTATGGTTTGATTCTGATATGACCTCTTGCCTTCTTGAGAATTACTGATGTAAAAGAATAATGATATGGTTCAGGATACACTAAGAGATAAAAGGAAATTACAAAGTTACCAATACTGTAGTCTGCTTTTCTGCTCTCCTTCCTTAATGTGCTTGAGTCTATAACCCAGATGTCTGCCTCAAGAGATTGCCTCTATTTTCAGCCTTCAAGAGTCATGCTTTCCTGATTATCCAAATAGAATGACTCCAGCCTCTATTTCATGTCCTCTAGTGACCATCCTCAAAAAAAACTCCTGTGATTTTTCAAGGGGCTCATTAGTCTTTTGGACAACTTGCAAAATTCTATATCTTCGCTTTGTTTTCACCCCCAATTTTATTCCTTGCTCGACCACCTCATTCCTTCATTTCTCCAAAAACACTGCTTTGCCAACCTCAAACTGTGTGCAGCAGATTTTTACTAAAGTTGTGAGGCTTAGAATCATTCTACAATCTGGGTAATAGCTCCAAATTCAACATTACACATCAGTGGGTTCTCCCTTCTTAATACACTTCTTGGTCCCTATGTGTTTGCCACCTCCCCCAGGGCTACACACTAGCCTACCATGTGCCTTTGTGCGAATAAGAGGAAGATACCTGCTTTGAGAGGAGCTGATGTAAAACATGCCCCAAAAGATCATGTGGGCAACTGGAGATTTGTGCTCCATCTTAACTGGGCAATTGCTACTCCATTCCAGCCGATTGCAGCATTGCGGGAACACCAGCCAGGGTTGCTAGGCACAAAAAAAAAGCCAGAAACCTAGATTTTTATTTAGAAATCCTCAACTTAATTTGTTAGTAACTAACAGGCAAATCAAGGTATTTATTAAGTACTTACTATATGGCAGGTACTTCCCTAAACACTTTATTTATTATTTTAAACATAAATTTAAAAAAATATATTTACTTTTATTTATTTATTTGGCTGAGCCGGGTCTTAGTTGCAGCAGGCAGGATCTTTAGTGGTAGCACATGGGATCTAGTTCCCTGACCAGGGATCAAACCCAGGCCCCCTGCACTAGGAGCAGGGAACCCCAGCCACTGGACCACAAGGGAAGTCCCCTAATTACTTTATAGGTCTTAATTATTTTGTCTTTATAACAGCCTATTAGGTAGTTACTATCATTATCTCCACTTTACAGATGAGGAAACTGAGATGCAGAGGTTAAGTTGCTCAAAGTCGTATGGATAAGAAATGGCAGAACACAACTTGGCTCTAGAGACCACCCTCTTAGACTATCATGCTTTTCTGCTATGAACTAAATCTGGCCCATGTGTTGCAAGTTTTTGCTCTTTGTTTAGAGACCAGTGCTATCCTTATAGTTTTCTGCGGTGAGGGAAACATCCTTTTCTGTGCTGACCAATAGGGTAGCCACTAGCCATGTGTATCTGTTGAGTACTTGAAACACGGCAAATGCAACTGAAGAACTGAATTTTAACTTTATTAAATTTAAACAGCCTCGTGTGACCAGTGCCTACTGTGTTGGATGATGTGGCTCTAGACATTCTCTCAAACTCTGTCTCAGTTTGTTCCGTGCCTTAATTTTTTTAACTTCAATTTTACAGTCCTTAATTGCTACCATTTTATTGCTCGCTTTGTTTGTTTGTTTGTTTGTTTTTCAAAAATACTTTCTCCCTTTTCTTAACCATACTCTGGTGGGGCAGGAGGAGGTGGTATTTTTTTATATTTGTAGATTCATCGGGTCCAACAAGCTATTTTTCTCCACGGAAGAATTATCGCTCAGATAGGAATCAAGCTACTCTCCTAGGGGTAGAAATGCAACAATCATGGCCTTTATTTTCTAAATAGCACTTTCCCTCTTTGATGTATTGAGAAGTATGGGAAAGATTGTGAAGATATGCACCAAAATGTTAATTGTTATGTTTAAGTAGAAGAATATATTATCTTTCTTTATTGGGTCTTTAAAAAACTTCTACAATGAACTAGTAGGCCTTTTGAAATCATTTAAAAATAGCTATAAATCAATTCTCTTCAGAGTTCCGAGGAGGTCAGCAAAGGAAAGCCTCAGGAAGGGAGCCTCAGAGGGGCCCAGAGGGCAACTAGTACCGGTGCGGGGAGGGGCTGCAGGCTAGAGGGAAGGGGGCAGGGGGTCAGGGAATGGAATTTAGAGTCATAATAATCAAGACATGAGGTACGGCTTTAACCAAAATTGGCTTAAAATAACACTGAGGAGGGAGAAGAAGAGGTGAAAGAAGAGTTAAACCCTCGTCCCACTCCAGTATTCTTGCCTGGAGAATTCCATCGACAGAGGAGCCTGGGGGGCTACAGTCCATGGGCTCCCAAAGAGTCAGACATGACTGACAGAGCGCACCAGAAGAAAACAGGTAAAAATGGGTTAAAAGGGGTTGGACCTGAGGAGCTAGACTTGGGATGAGAGTATGGGAGCAGAGAACTGCTGCTTCACCTTTAGGCCTTTTTCTTTTATTTGACTTTTTAGCTTTTGAGTTCTATACATATGTTATTTTATCAAAAATAAAAATTTTAATAGAATGTTTTAAAACTCCCTTCGATGATCAGAAAACAGGTGTGGCGCTACCTCGGCTCCTCTCCTCCCAGTGATGTCAAGCGGATCCCTGCTTCCTGCTCTTATCCTGGTTGGGCCACATTTTTGCTGGGCACTGTGACCAGGATGGGACACCTCGCCCATGCAGGCTGAATGACTAAGCAGGCGGGAAAGGACTCCTCGACACATCCCTGTGGCTCTGATGGCCATATGGCAGAGACCCTTTCCACACACACACACACACACACAAATCAAATGGTTGAGGCTCACACAGCAGCAGGACAGTCACCCTCAGGAGGACCCCTAAGGCCAGAGGACACTGCTGGAGAGTAGAGGAGGGAAGGAGCCCAGGCATGGTTCTGTTAGTTCATTACTCTGACCCTATGTGTCCCACTGGGGCCCAGTGGTGAGCCAGCTGCAGCTGGAGGTGGCAGAGCTTCAGGGAGACAGACAGGACCTAGTGTTCGATTGGCTTTCTGCTAAAGAACCCAGGGACTCAAACAAGTTCACAACATCCACCTAGCCCTTCTGTCTCCCCCCAGTCCTTGCCTCGACCCTGCTAGAGGCAGACCACTTAAGGAAGACAGGACCAGGTGCCTGGACAAAGCTCCCCTTCTTCTTTTTTCTTTTCTAAAGGAAACTTGCTTAAAAAAATTTTTTTTTTCCCAGTGTTTTTAAATTGGAGTATAATCGGTTTACAAGGCTGTATTAGTTTCTGCTGTACAACAAAGTGAATCAACTCTATGTGTACATATATTCCCTCCCTCTTGAACATCCCTCCAACTCCTTAAGAGCTCCCTTCTTGCTTCTCCACTTTCTTGCCTCTAGAAGCCTAGCCGAGGAGTCCTACTGGGAAACACTGACTGTGTGTGTGTGTGTGAGAAAGAGAGAGAGAGAGAGAGAAAATACATGTATCATAAAGTGCCATTTTAACCATTTTTAATTATGCAGCTTGATGGCATTAAGTACATTCAGAGTGTTGTACAACTATCACACCATCCATCTTCATTTTCCCCTCCTCCAGCCCCTGCCAATCATCGTTCTACTATCTGTCTCTATGAATCTGACTACTCTAGGAGCCTCATATAAGTGGACTCATACAATGTTTGTCCTTTTGTGACTGGCTTTTTCACTTAGCATAATGTGTTCATTCATGTTGTAGCATATTGAAGAATGTCTTTCCTTTTTTAAGGCTGAATGATAATTCCTTCATAGACATATACCACATTTGGTTTATCCATTTATCTGTCGACAGACCTGTGGGTTGCTTCCATCTTTTGGCTATTATAATTAGTGCTGCTATGAACATGGGTGTGCAAATATCTATTCCAGTTTCACTTTCACTTTTCTTTGAGTATATGCCCAGAAGTGAGATTGCTGGATCACATGGTAATTCTATGTTTAATTTTTTGAGTAATTGCCATATCATTTTCCATAGCAGGTACATCATTTTACATTCCTACTAGCAATAACAAAAGGATCCCAGCTTCTCCACAGCCATCCAACATGTGTTATTTCTGATTTTTCTTTTCTTTCTTTTTTTTTTCACTAACGGCCTTTTTTTTTGGCTGTGCCACATAGCATGTGGGATCTTAGTTCTCCAACCAGGGATCATACTCATGGCTCCTGCATTGGAAGCTGGACCACCAGGGAAGTCCCATAATAGCCATTCTAATGGATGTGAGCACTGATTTTTCCCCCTCTTCTCTCCTAGTCTTTCTCCATGTCAGAAGTTTCATTTTAATGGAAGACTATGTGTTGATTTAGACTGAGCTGTCTGGAGATGCCAAGGCTGCACTGGGAGATGCTGAGCTAGCTTGAGACTGATAGGCAGGAATAGGGGAGATGAGGTTTACCATTGCAGCCTTGTCCTGAAACAGACTTGAGCGATGGTTAATGGCACTGACATCAGAAACCAGAGTCTAGTTCAAGTCCTCACTCTGCTTCTTCCCAGCCGTGTGACCCTGAGCAAAACATTAATTTCTCTAAATCACGGCTTCTTTCTCTAAACAAATGCCACTCCGTGATTTGCACCTATATTTGCAGGAAGATACATAGTTCCATAAGCAGATGTAACATGCTGGGGGTCTTCCTAGAGGAAGAGATGCTTGGATTGAGTTAGTCAAGAAGAGAGTGGGATGGAAAAGATTTTCAAGTAAGGGGACAATGCCATGCAAAGCCCCCAAAGTGGAAAGGAATTCGGTGTGTTTAAAGGAAGAGAAGGAAGACACCCAAGATGTGGGTTTGATCCCTGGGTCAGGACGATCCCGTGGAGAAGGAAACAGCAACCCACTCCAGTATTCTTGCCTGGGAAATCCCATGGACAGAAGAGCCTGGCAGGCTACAGTCTGCGGGGTGGCTGGGACAGAAAAAGCAAAATGGGAAGTGGCACAAAATGAGGTCGGAAAGATGACCATCACAGAATCTCATAAACCAGTTAAGGCTTTTGGTATTTATCCCAAGAGTAATATAGAGCCACTGAAGGAGTTTCAGTGAGGGATTATGGGATTAGATTTGCTTTCCCCAGGTGGTAGTTCTATTCACCTGGAATATAGTTCCCATCCGCTCAACCCCAGAATGGTAACCCACTCCAGTATTCTTGCCTGGAGAATTCCACAGACAGAGAGGCCTGGTGGGTTGCAATCCATAGGGTCGCAAAGAGTTGGACACAACTGAAGTGACTTTACAGGCACAACTGAGCGACTTCACTTTCACTTTCACTTTCATGCATTGGAGAAGGAAATGGCAACCCACTCCAGTGTTCTTGCCTGGAGAATCCCAGGGACGGGGGAGCCTGGTGGGCTTCCATCTATGGGGTTGCACAGAGTTGGACACGACTGAAGTGACTTAGCAGACTTAGCAGAAGTGATCTTTGCTTGTTTTCTATGACCAGTGCATTCTCTTGGCAAAAGTCGATGAGCCTTTGCCCTGCTTCATGGTGTGATCACTCACCTGGAGCCGGACATCCTGGAATGTGAAGTCAAGTGGGCCTTAGGAAGCATCACTACGAACAAAGCTAGTGGAACTGACGGAATTCCAGTTGAGCTATTTCAGATCCTGAAAGATGATGCTGTGAAAGTGCTGCACTCAATATGCCAGCAAATTTGGAAAACTCAGCAGTGGCCACAGGACTGGAAAAGGTCAGTTTTCATTCCAATCCCAAGGAAAGGCAATGCCAAAGAGTGCTAAAACTACCACACAGTTGCACTCATCTCACATGCTAGTAAAGTCATGCTCAAAATTCTGCAAGCCAGGCTTCAGCAATATGTGAACTGTGAACTTCCAGATGTTCAAGCTGGTTTTAGAAAAGGCAGAGGAACCAGAGATCAAATTGCCAACATCTGCTGGATCATTGAAAAAGCAAGAGAGTTCCAGAAAAAGATCTATTTCTGCTTTATTGACTATGCCAAAGCCTTTGACCATGTGGATCACAATAAACTGTGGAAAATTCTGAAAGAGATGGGAATACCAGACCACCTGACCTGCCTCTTGAGAAACCTATATGCAAGTCAGGAAGCAACAGTTAGAACTGGACAGAGAACAACAGACTGGTTCCAAATAGGAAAAGGAATATGTCAAGGCTGTGTATTGTCACCCTGCTTATTTAACTTATATGCAAAGTACATCATGAGAAACACTGGGCTGGAAGAAGCACATGCTGAAATCAAGATTGCCGGGAGAAATATCAATAACCTCAGATATGCAGATGACACCACCCTTATGGCAGAAAGTGAAGAGGAACTAAAAAGGCTCTTGATGAAAGTGAAATAGGAGAGTGAAAAAGTTGGCTTAAAGCTCAACATTCATCAAACTAAGATTATGGCATCTGGTCGCATCACTTCATGGGAAATAGATGGGGAAACAGTGGAAATAGGGTCAGACTTTATTTTTGGGGGCTCCAAAATCACTGCAGATGGTGACTGCAGCCATGAAATTAAAAGACGCTTACTCCTTGGAAGAAGTTATGACCAACCTAGATAGCATATTCAAAAGCAGAGACATTACTTTGCCAGCAAAGGTCCATCAAGTCAAGGTTTTTCCAGTGGTCATGTATGGATGTGAGAGATGGACTGTGAAGAAAGCTGAGTGCCGAAGAATTGATGCTTTTGAACTGTGGTGTTGGAGAAGACTCTTGAGAGTCCCTTGGACTGCGAGGAGATCCCACCAGTCCATTCTAAAGGAGATCAGTCCTGGGTGTTCGTTGGAAGGACTGATGCTGAAGCTGAAACTCCAGTACTTTGGCCATCTCATGCGAAGTGTTGACTCATTGGAAGAGACACTGATGCTGGGAGGGATTGGGGGCAGGAGGAGAAGGGGATGACAGAGGATGAGATGGCTGGATGGCATCACCGACTCAATGGACATGAGTCTGAGTGAACTCCGGGCGTTGGTGATGGACAGGGAGGCCTGGCGTGCTGCAATTCATGGGGTCGCAAAGAGCTGGACACAACTGAGTGACTGAACTGAACTAAAGTGACTTAGAACAGCCACAGAATTTCCTTAGGCCAGAACCAAATACTGTTTAGTTTTGTTGTTTAAGTTTAGGTTTTGTTTTTTATTATTTTAGGAAAATACATAACATAAAATTTGCCATTTTAGCTATTATTTTTTTTAGTTCTACCAGTTTTTTGCTACCAGCCCATCTCCCTCCACCCTCGTGCACGTGTGCTCAGTCATGTGACCCCATGGACTGCAGCCCACCCGGCTCCTCTGTCCATGGGATTCTCCAGGCAAGAATACTGGAGTGGGTTGCCATTTCCTTCCCCCATTTTAACTACTGTTAAGTGTGCAGTTTAGTAGTTTTAGTTACATTCACAGTGTTGTGCAACCATTACCAATATATAACTCTATTTTTTTTTTTGAGGTTGAACTTTTGCACTTGTTAATCATTTAACAACAGATTGTTGGATTGCACTGTATCATTGCAGCAGTCACTGTATGTGAATTCCTAGAAAGTGGGCTGTGGGCTGCGAGGAGGAGTTGACCAAGTCTGAGACAGCTGAGGCTAGCCTGAGGAATGTCTCACCCAAGCCAACAGGTTTGCCAATCGATCAGCTGTCACCAGATGGGTCATCTGGTGTGTGCTTTACTTATGAGGAGGAGTTTTTTCTCCAAACTGGGTAAAGACCAGAGTTAATGGATGCTTGATCCCTTCCAGGGCTTCCCTGGTAGCTCAATGGTAAAGAATTCCCCTGCCAACGCAGGAGATGTGGGTTTGATCCCTGGATCAGCAAGAGGCCCTAGAGAAGGAAATGGCAATCCCCTCCAGTATTCTTGCCTGGGAAATCCCATGGACAGAGTAGCCTGATGTCTACAGTACATGGGGTTGCAAAGGAGTCAACACGACTTAGCAACAACAACAGGATCTTAGGAAAACATTCTGCCCTTGTTGATCTACCAGAGAATGCCAGCGACGCAGAGAGCTGATTTTGTCTGTGTCTATCAACCTGGGGCAAGCAATTCTCCCAATATATACAGTAGTGTGTTCAGGACACTTGAAGCCCCAGGACAGACAAAGAATGTCTGACTGGAGCATTTACTTGACTTGATGGGAAATGATTTTCATGTTTTTATTTTTTAATGAATTTCATGTCTTAGGAGACAGAAAGTAACTTCTGATGCATTTTAAGGGCAAAATGGGAAGCTTTAAAGAAATCATATTTACTTCTTTGGGCCTTACTCTCTAATTTCTAGGAATCTCTGTCCCATTCCCCATATGAGAGTGGTATTTTCATATCAGTTTTTTTTTTTTTTTTAACAGACTCTTAAGCCAAATGGCACAGAGTCAGACACTGCTCTGACACTTCTTAGCTATGATTTCTTGGGGAAATCATGAGTCTCCATTTCCTAATCTATAAAACAAGAAGAATGACTGTATCTAACTCAGAGTTATTTATATGCTTAATGCTTGTAAAATGCTTAGCACATACCAAGGATTCATTTAAAGCATTATTACTGTTATTAGTAGTAGTATCGATTGGAAATGTTTCAGACCTGTGACTTTTTAAAAAGTTTTTAAACTAAGGTGGGACTTTCCCAGGCAATCCAGGGATTAAGACTCTGTGCTACCCATGCTGGGGGCCCAGACTTGATCCCTAGTTGGGGAACTAGGATCCCACAAGCCATTCGAACCCACCCCCCCAAATTGTTTTAACTTAAAGTACTAGCAGTACACTCTGCTGATTGTAAAACATTCAACTAACAAAGAAGCAAATATAGTAAATCATGAATTTTCTGCTCCCCCTAGATTCTGGTGATGAGATGAGAGGTAAACACAGACAACTTTTAGGTGTATATATTCCGCCTTCTGAATAGTTAAAAAAAACTCAATAAACATTTATCAAGCAGAAAGTGTTCATGTACTCTGTACCACTGTCACATTTTCAGCCCCACTCCTCTGTAGAACTATAGGGCATCATGGCTGTAATGTTGGTAATGCCTTCTTGCAGAAACTTTTGACAAGTGGCATCACTGAGAATGAGTGGCAAAGACTATCTCCAGGCCCAAAGCTGTAAGCAGCGGCCACTCAGCCTACAAGCTTGATCTGGGAAAGCCACCTTGACAAAGGATCTTTTATGGAGAATGTAATCTGATGAGACTTTGAGAGACTGCGGAGCCCCAGGAAAAGCGGTCTTGTGTTTTTCTTTGGTTCTGCTTGACTTCAGACTTTCATGATGATTTCATGATTCCATACTTATGTGCAAAAGGAGGACGATTGGAGACTGAAGCCTGACTAAAGCTACTAGCCCCTTTTTTTCAAATCTATTTTTTATAGAAGTTTGATTTTCAATGTTATGTTAACTTCTGCTATAAAGCAGACTGACTCAGTTATACACACACGTATGCACTCTTTTTTAGATTCCTTTCCATTATGGTTTATCCCAGGATATTGAATATAGTTCCCTGTGCTATAGCATAAGGCTGCTGGTTCTTCTTTTATTTTGGCCACACCCTGTGGCACACAGAATCCTTGTTCCCTGACCACAGATAGAACTTGCAACCGATGCATTGGAAGTGGAGAGAACCATTGAACTGCCAGGAAAGTCCCCTTTTTTCCTTTCCTTTTCTTTTTTTAAGGCTGCTAGTTCTTCATTTCTCCTATTCCATTCCCTCCCTCTCTACTCATTGAGAAGGCAAAGTAGAGAGGGTCTCCAGACTCTTTACACCAGTGATGTTCTCCAGACAGCCTTCCTGTCTCCTCCACCCAGTGGGAATCATGTGGCCTCCCATCTACTTGCATAGTATCCTCTAAACTGTGTGGCGACTCCAGCTGCACTGGAGTATGATGTTGGTTTGTCTGTTTTCTTCGTGAAATCACTTTTTAAAAAATAATGATTTTATTCATTTTTGGCTGTGCTGGGTCTCGGTTGCTGTGTGGGCTTTTCTCCAGTTGAGGTGAGCGGGGGCGACTCTCCAGCTGTGGTACTTGGGCTTCTGTTGTTTCAGAGCACCAACTCTAGGGCACACAGGGTTTAGCAGTTGTGGCATGTGGGCTCTGGAGTCACAGCTCCCAGGCTCTAGAGCACAGGCTTAATAGTTGTGGCACGTGGATTTAGTTGTGCCATGGCATGTGGGATCTTTCCAGATTAGGGATCGAACCTGAGTCTCCTGCATTGGCAGGTGGATTCTTTAACACTGAGCCACCAGGGAAGCCCCATACCTTCTTGAGGGCAGAAAAGATTCCAGTTTTCTTCTTATACATAGGTCCTAGCATATAGCACATGATATTTACTGAATGAAAATATTGACTAGCTCGTAGGAGTGGCCATTTGTTTACAAAGATGGCTGCAATAATTTTTCTCATCCCTATATGCAAGCCCCCTTGCAAAATGACTTTGCACCTCCCATCAAAGAATGGGAATTAGTCCTTTACTTCTTGAGTCTGGGCTTGATCAATGAGACATTAGCAAATATGAAGCAAGCAGAGACTTGAAAAGTGCTTGTGCAAAAGGGCTTACCCACTTCAGGCTGTGGTTATTAACCTGAGACCAAGATGTGAACAAGCCTGCGCTGGCTCGATGAAGAGGCCATAGGTAGAAGAACTGAGGATGCCCAGCCAGCAGCCTGCCTACTGGCCAGCTGCCAGACATGTGAATAAGACCATCTTAGACCATTCAGTGCAGTTAAGACCCCAGATGACTACAGAGAGATGAATGACTCCAGGAAAGGCCAATAGAAGAACCAAACACCAGATGTTCATCATATAAAAGAGTCTCCTTGAAAACATCCCTGGATGAGCATTTCAGCAACAACTACAGAACACCTCTAGCAGCTTTGAGATGCACAGGAAGTAATGTAACTTAAAACAGGTTTGATGATGATAATGTTTAACAGATATATATATATATGTCAAAGCTTATAAATTTTCATACTTTAAATATGTACATCTTATTGTATATCAATTATACCTCAAAAAATCTGTCAAAAATTTGATAGGGAACTATAAGCGTGGATTTTACTGATCTAGGGACAGGGGTGTGCTGGAACTGCCTCATCCAGCTTGTGAGAGCTGAAGGTTATATTTTGAGTAAGCCAGTTGTTAAATGCAAACATCATTCAAATGAATTTATATACCCTTATTATGATGTTAAATTAAAAACAGAAGTAAAATATACTAAAAACTCATTTTACTACATTGCACTATTATCTATGCTTGTGAGGTTATTTACATCTATTTTAATATGCATGGTAAAAATATATAACTGTGTCCTGTTGTTCCTCTCTTCCTTTCTCCATGTCCAGTGGTGTCACGTTGGAAGCTTTGAATTGGCCATGATGCAAATATTTACATCATGGAAATTGAAAAACATTTCAAATAAGGGCTTCCCCCGCCCCTCAATTGTTAAATATTTATTAGCACTAGACTTTTGAGGGGTAACCAGAGGAGAATGAAAATAGATGTATCTTTTAAATCAACAATGGAGAATTTACATATCAATATATATTGAATTTATATATCAGTAAATAAATAATTAGAGGAAAATATGTAGCTTTGTAATAAGATAATAAATTTGGTTGCTTCAAGTCACGAAAGTTTTGGCAATTTGTTATAGCAGTAATAGGATACCAATACACAATGGAAGAAACAAAATTATTATTATTTATAGATGGTATAATCATCTATATATAAACCCAACATATAACCCCTATATCTAAACCCAACAGAATCAACAGGTTCTCAGAGGTAAATAGAATTTAGCAATAATACCAAATAGATCAGTGTACAAGACTCAATAATAATAGATGACTAGATAAACAAAACGTGGTAATACATCTAATGGAATATTAATTAGCTTTTGAAAAGGGTGAAATTCTTTTTTCTTAAATTTTATTGACATAGTTGATTTAGAACATTGTGTTAATTTCTACTGTACAGTACAGTGACTCAGTTACACACACATATATTCTTTTTCATATTCTTTCCCATTATGGTTTATCACAGGATACTGAATAAAGTTCCCTGTGCTGTATGGTAGGACCTTGCTGTTTATACACCCTATATGTGAGAGCTTACATCTGCTAATCCCGAGCTTCCAGTCCTTTCCTCCCTCTCGGCAACCACAAGTCTGTTCTCTGTATCTGTGAGTCTGTTTCCTTACGGAGTTCCTAATGACCTTATCTCTGCCTCATTCTTAGAAATAAAGGGATAGATAAGGATCAGACATTTGGTGGAGCTCCAGTGAAATAGAGATACTGCAGGGAAGACACTTTACAAAAAACCCAACTATGATTAACATTCCCAAAGTGCTTGGAGAGATATCACATATATGAAATAAGAACAGGATGATTTTTTAAAGGAATATTTAGCAAGTAAGAAGCATTCCTTTAAATTAAAAATATATAAACAGAATGTTTTGGAAGGAAAAGCTAAAGCAATCTCCAAAAATGGAGGCAGCAGGGGGTGGAGGGGTAAGGAAAGGAAAGAGAAAAAAATTGCTGGTTTCAAGAGTCCAACAACTAAATAATAGAAGTTTCAGGAAATACGAGAACAGAGAATAATAATTGTGAAGAAGGTATTAAAGCATGAGGTAATTTTCAAGAATTAAAGGATGTTTTCAAACAAAAAGTGCTGACCAATTGCCCTTCATGATTATTGAGGAAAGACCCACGCTCAAGCCAGTATTCATGAAATTTCGAAACACTGGAAACAATGAAAATCTTAAGAGAAATGAGACAGGTTACACACAGAGTGTCAGGTATTGGAATGATACTAAATTGATCATTATAAATGTTGGGAGATAGAAGACAGTGGTGAAACACCTTCAAAATTCTGATGAAAAATTGATTTCCAAACTAAAAGTCTAAACAAACCGTAATTCAAATGTGAAGGGATAATAAAAACATATTTGAATGTGCATGATCTCCAAAAACATATCTCCCGTGGAAGTAAATTTCTCAGTAAGTCCCAGGAGGATGATCTCCACCCTCACGATGATACCGTGGGTCTGTGTAACACAGGCTCCAACAGAGACCAAGAATGGCCTGAAAGGACATCCAGTTTTTCAGTGGATCCTTAGAATCACTAATCTATTTTGGAGCAGGAGGATGAAAAGCTTCAGAGGCAACATCGCCAAGACAGCTGTGTTTGACTAAGCCGAGAACAGTTTTAGACTCTAAACTGTTCTCTGAGAGCAGTTTTAGAGCTGCTGCAGACTTGGAGCATGTGATCAGTACTCGGAAAACCAACCAACAGAGCAAAGCAAGGTCATTTTAATGTCAGGGAAAACAGAAAGTTGTTAAAGAAAGGACACCTCAGTGTGGCATATTACTGTATGACTCAGCTGTATTATATGGTTATAACAAGTTAAGCCCTAAGTACCCATTTTTTAAAATTGTAAAACTATGTTGGGAGGATGAAAAAGGATGTGTTTATGTGTCAACATCTACTGTAAAATAGAGCAAAATCCTATTTCTATGGTAAGAAAGCAACAGATAATATCTAAAATAGGAACATTTTAAAATGACCGAATAAACATCTTGTTTAGAGATATGGAGAGAAATACCAGAAGAAAGAGATAAGAGGGTGTAAGTGGTGGTGTGTGGGGACTGTGGCTTGAGATTCGAGGATAGAGCAAGGGATTGCTGAACCTTATTATAAGCCTTGTAGTTCTAATTTATTTTAAATGTATGCACTTATATTACTTTAAAAAATCAATTCTCCCCAAAGTCTATCTATAAATTAAATGCAACTCCATGCAAAATACCATCAGGATTTTTTTTTTTTTGAGAAATTGGACAAACTCACTCTTCTCAGAGTAACTAAATTTACTTTGGAAACAGAACAACAAGAGGGAACTAGCTCAATCAAGTTTTATGCTATAATATAAAGCCATAGTCATAAAGTCAGGATGGTGATGCTATGAGATTAGATACACGAACCAGAGGAACAGAATAGAGCTCAGAAATAGACCCATAGATCTATGGGAATTTGGTATCAGATGATGATGACACCACAAGTCAATATGGAAAGGACAAATTATTCAGTAGATGATGTCAGAGGAACTATCTCACTACTCGGAGAAAAATAAAATATGATTCCTATCACCTGCTATACACAAATCTACACTCCAGAAGAATTAAATATCTATATGTGAAAGACAAGAGACCATGGCGGGAGGGAGGAAGAGAAGGAAATGAACTAGAAAAACGGGCAAATACTGTCAGTGGGTAATTCCCAGAGGGGGACTGTAGGTGACGCACAAAAGGAAGAAGCGACGCTCAGATTCACTGGTAATCAATGAAAGGCAAATTAGAGCAATGAGATATCATTTTATATTCACCAGAGGGACAAAACCAAAGTTAGAAAATAGCAGATGATTAGGAGAATCAGAGAAGTGAAAATCCTTTTGTCATGCTGGGAGTGCCAACTGGTACAGATGTTCTGGAAAGAAATCTGGTGGAACTGGGGATGTTGGGGGATGCAAAAACTCAACAACCAGCATCCCAACCTGGAGGATGTGCTCCACAGAGATTTCAGGTCCATAAAGAACCGTGTTCAAAGATGTTCACTGAAGCTATGTTGTGAAAATGAGGCACTGGGGTCATCCGTGGGCCATCACTCTTGGAATATTTGGGTGCATCCGTGCAGCGCTGTTCAGCAGGAGGATCTATGAGTTAGATATACATGCAGCAAAGTGTGTTGAGTACCGAAACAAAGGAAACACGAAAAGATCCTTAGACCAATACAATCATGTGAATTTGAGACGCATGAGAGAGCAGCAGTATGTGCTTTATAAGAATACATACATATCCAAGGGCGCATTTCAAACATGTAACACCAGGTGTTTCTGTGGGAGGGGATGGAGGCTGTATAACCAAGGATAAGGGAGAGGTTAAAATAAGCAAGGGCCTTACTTACAGGACCATGTTCGCTCTGAACTGAGGAATCTAATGAACTCAACTCAGCATGCAAGATATCCCCCAGCCCCCAACATTTTCAGCAGAAATCTCAGTGGAAAGTCTTGAGGATTTTGCAACATAATTCTAAAGCTTTACTGGAAGGCAAAATAATGAAGAAAAGTTAAGAAAACTTTGAAAAACAAGACCATCTAAGAATGACTTGGCCTCCCAGATAATAGAATGCATAAATAATGCAACAGTCACTAGAACACTATGTTACTGGCACAGGATTAGACAGAACAATCAATAGAAAAGAAAGGGCAGAAATTGACCCAAGAACTTCACAAAAACTACTAGATGGTAAGAGCGGCATTTCAATCAGTGAGGGAAATGCTGGATTTAATAGCAAATGACTAATGATTCTAGGAGGAAATGAGAAAATATACATAGGGTTTGAATGCCATTTTTGCCACTGATTAGCTGTGTAATTGTAGGCAAGATATTTAACTTCCTTAAGCCTCATTTCTCCCATATTTAAAAATGAGGTAATAAAAGTGACAACCTTATATGATTATGAGGATTAACAGAGATAATGGGTGTTAAAAAATAAAAACATGGTGCCTATCACACAAAACATGCCTCTTAAATATTAGCAATTATTATATCCACTCTATCCCACATGCAAAGTAATGTACAAAATGATACCATAAATGTTCCAGGAAGAAAATAAATGAGTATTGCTATAATCTTGGGGAGCAGAGGGACTCTCTAAATATGACCCTAAGGGTGGGAAACACGAAGGAAAAGATAACAGTTCTGACTACAAAAAAAAAACAACAAAAACTTTTTTATGCCAAATCCCACCACCAAGTTAAAGTACAAATGGCAAACTGGGGGAAATTGTTGCAATACATATAATAGACTAATGGTTAATAGTCTTACTAATCAACAAGGGAAAAATGGGAAGAGCAACAGAAAAATACACTAAGAACATTAAAATTAAACAAGCGAAAAGAGATTACAAATACAGAAACAGAGGGGGAAATGTTTAGTCTTCCTAATAGAAAAGCAAATTAAAGTGGAATCTCATTTTTCATATATCAAATTAACAGAGTAGATTTTTATGATAATATTCACTTCTACTAACTAGAAAATGTAAGGCACTAAAGCTGATAAGCCAAATAAGGAACACCTTATCTGAAGCGAGTAAACCCACCAGCAGGTCAGCTATTCGTGGTTTATGTGGCCAGGTTGGAAAAGATGAGCTTGACCCAACAGTCCTGTCTCAGGAAGTAACTTAGAAGGAAACTGTTAATCCAAGAGAGTCAATTTAATGGAAAGGCCAGGTAAAATCAAAGATGGTGTAGCATGTTTGTGGGCACGTGCAATCCAGAGTTGGGAAAAAATTAGACCAGGGGAAGACAGTTCCAAGGGAGCTAGAAGGCTGAGCAGATACACCTACAGAAGCAGATAAACCATCACAGAGGGGTTCAGAGGATTACTGGTCCCAAAATGAATGGCTCCTGCCCTTCCTCAAGGCTCCTGGCTCATTTGTGCTTTTCTCCGAGTTATTTTTTACACTAAACTTTCATCTGCTGCTGCTGCTAAGTCGTTTCAGTCGTGTCCAACTCTGTGCGGCCCCACAGACAGCAGCCCACCAGGCTTCCCCGTCCCTGGGATTCTCCAGGGAAAAACACTGGAGTGAGTTGCCATTTCCTTCTCCAGTGCATGAAAGTGAAAAGTGAAGTCGCTCAGTCGTGTCTGACTCTTAGCGACCCCATGGACTGCAGCCTACCAGGCTCCTCCGTCCATGGGACTTTCCGGGCAAGAGTACCGGAGTGGGTCGCCATTGCCTTCTCCTAGCTTTAGCTATTTCTTCTCCTTACAACTGAAGGAGCTTTGACTAGAACGCAACACTGGTGAGACAGAGGCAAAATGGTTGCTTTTATCTGTGTGGAGTTCAATGTCAGACATCTTAAAAAAAAACAGATCTATGGGACTTCCCTGGTGGTCCAGTGGTTATTAAGACTTCACCTTCCAATGCAGGGGGTGCAGGTTCGATCCCTGGTCAGGGAGCTAAGATCACACAGGCCTCATGGCCCAAAAAACCAAACCATAAAAACAAGAACAATATTGTAACAAATTCAATAAAGACTTTAAAAATGGTCCACATCAAAAGAAAAAAATCTTCAAAAGCAGATCTAGTAATTCCACATCTTTCTCTTGACCCTCAGTATAAGATGCTAGAACTGGATGGACTGTAACAAGTTTTTTTTTAAATGAAGATATAATCAATATATAACATTATGTAAGTTTAAGGTGTATGACAGGTTGATTTCATACATTTACATTGCAATACAATTGCCATTGTTAGCTAACAGCTCTATTGTATCACATAATTATCCTTTCTTCTAGTGACTAGTGACAGGAACAGTTAAGATCTAGTCTCTTAGAAAGTTTAAACTTATAGTATAATTTTGTTGTTTATATTCCCTATACTATAAGTCTCCAGGACTAATTTGTTTACTAGTTACAAGTATATACCTTTAAACAACATCTCTGCCATTCTCCCACCTCCCAGCCTTTGGTAACTATCATTACATTCTCTGCTTTTTCAAGTTTGTTTTTTTAAGATTCCGCGTATAAGGGATATCATACAGTATTTACCTTTCACCATCTGACTTACCTCACTTAGAATAATGTCCTCAAGGTCTATTACTGCTTCACAAATGACAGGATTTCCCTTTTTCTCATGGCTGCAAAAACAAAATAACACACGCGCACACACACATATATCTTCTTTATCCATTCATTCGTTGATGGACACTCATTTCTCTATCTTGGTTATTGTGAAAAACACAGGAATAAATGTGAGAGTGCAGATCTCTTTTCTATAGCTTTTTAAATTTCCTTCGGATATATACCCAAAAATGGGATTTCTGGATCATATGGTAGTTCTATTTTTCATTTTTTGAAACATAACATTATATTGAGGGTTCACGATATGTACTAAGTGCTTTACTTATATCATTTTATTCTTCACTTCAACCTGAGATTTAAAAATTCCTATGCTTATTTTGCAGTTGAACATACTGAGTTATGCAACATCCAACTGCTCCCCCATGGTTCCCAGTCCCTTGCAGTTGGGTGGGACCAGAGGTGCTGGTAGAAAAGAGCCTGTGCATGGTTCCCCAGCTTCCCTCTCCCCTTACGTAGTGCCCAAAAGGTCAGTGTCCAGATGGGGCGGTGGATTCAGCATCAGCCGGGGGCTTTGAGCAGAGTCCCTCACTTCCCCCACCGACCAAAATTACATGTCAGATAAACACTAAAAATAAGAAATAAATCTTTGTCTGTTATGCTACCAAGATTTCAGTGTTTGTTTGGTTTGGTTTTAATTGCAAAACGACCTGAGCACTTTCACATATACAAGAGAGTCTGAGTAACTTACCTAACAGGACACAGCTGGTACATAGCAGAGTCAGGATTCACACCCAAGTCCACCTGTGTTCCTTTTTAAATGTGGCAAAATGCGCTAACATAGCTTCCCAGGCGATGCTGGTGGTAAAGAGCCTGCCTGCAGGAGACGTAAGCGACACGAGTTTCGGCATGTGGGCTCTCGCGCACAGGCTCAATAGTTGTGTCGCAAGGGCTTTGTTGCTCCGTGGCAAGTGGGATCCTCATGGATCAGGGATCAAACCCTCTGTCCCCTGCATTGGCAGGCAGATTCTTATCCACTGTACCACCAGAGAAATCTAGAAGCAATTTTTGTTTTAATGTATAACTTTAAGTGGCATTAAGTACATGTACAATATTGTGCAACCATCCCCACTTCTCATTTCCAGAACCTCCTTTATCATTCCGAGGAGAAACTAGATAAGATATTGAGGGTTATAAGATAAATAAGAATTCTCCACTCCTCTCTCCTTTGGCCTCTGGTGACGGTATTCTATCTCCTGTCTCTATGCATTTTCCTTTTCTAGGTGTCTCATACAAGTAGAATCATACAATACTTGTCTTCTGCACTCTCACATTTATTGCTGCATTATTCACAATAACCAAGAGAGAGAAACAAGTGTCCATCAACGGATGAATGGATAAAGAAGACATATGTGTCTGTGTGTAATTTTTTTTTTTGGCCATATGATCTTAGATCCCTGACCAGGGATCGAACCTGGGCCCGATGCAGGGGAAGCATGGAGTCAACCACTGAACTGCCCCAGAAGTCCCTCTGGTATGTGTTTTTTTTCCATATAGCATAATGTTTTCAAGGTTCATCCACATTGTAGCATGAATCAGAATTTCATTCCTTTTTAATAGTTGAATAATATTCCATCGTTTATATATGCAACATATTGTTTGTCTATTCATCTCTTGATGGACATCTGGGTTGTTTCCACTTTTTGCCTATTGTAAATCATGTGGCTGTGTTTGTTTTAGTCCCAGCTTTCATTTCTTTTGGGTATATATTTAGGAATGAAATTGCTAGATCACATGCTAACTTTGCTTTTTGAGGAACTGACAAACTGTGTTCTTTTTAAAAAAGTCAGGTTCAATAAGGAATACTGCAGACAAAGTAAAGTTCACTTTTTAGGTGTACAGTTCTACGAGCTGTGTCCAACACACACAGTCATGTAACTACCTCCACAATGAAGACAGAGCAACATGTTTTATCACCTCGAAAGTCCCCTTGTGCACCTTTGCAGTCTACCCCAAACCCTTACCCCTAGACCTCGGCAACTGATGGGCTCTAGTTTTGAGTTTTTCAGACTGTCATACAAATGGAATCATTGGAGCCTGGCTTCTTTGAGTCAGCACAATTTATTCAAAATTCATCCATCCATGTCAGTGTATCAAGCATTTGCTCCTTTTTGTTACTGAATAGTATTCCATCGACAGAGTATACATGCATTTATCCATTCACCAATTGGTGGACACTTGTTCTGTTTTCAGTTTTGGGCAATTATGAGTAGGCATTTGCGTATAGGTCTTTGTGCAGACCTGTGTTTTTATTTCTCCAGGTAAATACATAGCAGTGCAACTTCTTGGTTGCATGGTAAATGTATGTTTAACTACTTTGAATTGTTTTCTGTTTTTTACAGAAGCTGTACCATTTATGCATTTCTACCAGCATGCATGAGAGTTTAAGTTGTTTTGGATCTTCTATAACATTGTCAACTTTATTCCAGCTATTCTAGTAGGTGTGTGTTATGGTATCTCATTATGGTTTTAATTTTCATAACCTTAATGGCTAATGATATTGAACTTTCCCCCATATGCTTACTTACCATCTTTTCCTCTCCTCTGGTAAATTACTTGACCATTTTAAAAATGGGTTGTTTTCATCTTATTGAGTGTGAGAGTTCTTTCTATGACCTGAATAAAATCTTTTTTTCTAATATAAATCTTTTATCAGATGTTTTGTAAATATTTTCTTCCAGTCTGAGTCTTGCATTTTCATTTTCTTAACAGTGACTCTTTAAGAGAAGTTTTCATTTTAATGAGTCTAATTTATCAATTTTTTCTTTCATGATTTGTCCTTTTTATCTATGAAATTTTTACCCAACTTTAAGTCACAAATGGGCTTCCCTGGTAGCTCAGCAATAAAGAATCTGCATGCCAATGCAGGAGACAAGGGTTCCATCCCTGATCTGAGCAGATCCCGTGGAGATGGAAATGGCAACCCACACCAGTATCTTTGCTTGGGAAATCCCACGGACTGTAGTCCAGAGGAACCTGGTGGGCTACAGTCCATGGGGGTCACAAAGAGTAAGACATGACTTAGCGACTGAACAATAACAACAAAGTCACAAATATTTTCTCCTCTATTTTTATTCTAGAAGGTTTATGTCTTTATATTTATGTTTGGGTCTATGATTCATTTCATTTTTGTGTATAGCTCAAGGTACAGATCGAGGTTCTTCTTTCTTGCCTTGTTGCTGTTCAGTCACTCAGTCTTTTTCGCATACTCGTGTCCAGGTTTTCCAGCACCATTTGTTGAATGGTGCTGGAAATCAAGAACCACCCTGTTCTTAACTGCCATATTATATTGTATATAAGAGCTCTTTCCCTCATTTGTACCAACATGTAGTGATACTTGGAGTTATACATGACATAGTTGCACTATTAGTTTTAATAGTTTCCAAAGTACTTTTGTTTATATAATCTCTTTGACCCACAGTCAACCCTGAAAAGTAGAAATAAAAATGTTATTACTCCTATTTTACAGATAAAGAGACTCAGAGAAGTTAAGCATTCAGCTAAGATGACAAAGCTTTCGGTGCTATTTTCAATACATTATTGACCTTCGGTTTACTGAGCTGCCCTTTCCAGGATCCAGGTTAGTTTCATAAATCTGCCTGGTACTCAGGAGCACAGGAAGCAAAAGTCTATACCCACTACTTCATGTTGAGCTCACTGGTCCTTGAAAAATGGAAAGACTGAGCGATTTGGTGCAGCTGAGATCCAGGAGGACTGCCATTTGGATTACCCACGGGAAGTGGTCCTGTGTCTCAACCCAGCCTTGTGAACTGGCCATAGTCATGCAAACCTCATTGTATGAAAATGTAATTAGAGATATTTTTTAAAAGTATGTTGCTGAGCTTCAACAAGAAAAAACATCTGTCACTAAATAATTCAATAGCAAAGCAATAAAGTGATTTGGCTCATGTCTTCGGTCATTTCTTCTGCCCACTAGCCACTCCTTTTCCCCAGGAAGCACATCCACATAGCACATCATCGGATGGGGCCCTTAGGAGCCATTTTGCTTCCACCTGACTCTGCCTCCCCTGCCAGGGCTGTTTGTACCAGAGGGGGACAGGTCACCCTTGTTGATGGTGAGATTGTTTCTTTGGGGAATTGAGGACTGGACTGAAACAGATCATCATTCTGTAGTTGGCTGGAATTTTAATATGTGGACTGGGAGCTATACAGCAGCCTTATTAACACACATGTTAAGTGCGTCGAAGGAGAAAGAAAAACAGGTATGTAGAGAGAAAAGGAGTAAGGTTAGGGGACGGGGGAGGTAGGAGCTCAAGATTGCTTTACTGTCCTGGTTCCAGGCCCTTCCAGTGGCCTCGCTTCCTACCTGTCTATTGGTGCTGTGAAAGCACCCCTCTGTCCTTTAAAAATTGCCCTTTTTATCTGAAACTCAACTGGGTTTCTGTTACTTACAACCCAAGAGTCCTAACTATTACAGTGGAGGTAAATTTAATTACGAGAGAGTAGAAAGTCCTGGCCATGAACTGACTTATGGGGATTTAAAAAGAGAGCTGGAGACTTCCCAGGCAGTCCTGTGGTTGCTGCTGCCGCTGCTGCTAAGCCGCTTCAGTCGTGTCTGACTCTATGCGACCCCATAGGCGGCAGCCCACCAGGCTCCCCCGTCCCTGGGATTCTCCAGGCAAGAACACTGGAGTGGGTTGCCGTTTCCTTCTCCAATGCATGAAAGTGAAAAGTCAAAGTGAAGTCGCTCAGTCCAACTCTTAGCGACCCCATGGACTGCAGCCTACCAGGCTCCTCCGTCCATGGGATTTTCCAGGCAAGAGTACTGGAGTGGGGTGCCATTGCCTTCTCCGAATCCAGTGGTTAGGACTGCATAATTCCAGTGCAGGACTCTGAGTTCAATCTCTGGCCAGGAAAATAAGATCCTGCTGCCACATAGTATGGCTGAAAAATAAAAAAAATTTTTTTTATTAAAAAAAATAAAAAGAGAGCTGACTTTTTGGGCAATGGGTGCTATAACTGGGAGACAAAAAACTCTCCCCTTTTGTTATTTATAAAATAAATTGCATGAAAGGATTAGGCCAGCTGAGTGAACAACAGCTTGTATAAGAAGAACAAGAGAGAGTATTACTCAGCTTAAACTAGCATTTGTTTCCAACGGGGAAGGAACAGGAAGGAGGAGTGAAGGAGGAAACTGGAATAGAAGGGAAGCCAGTGGAGGAAGTAAGGAAAAGTCTGACATGGTGTGGTGCCCAGAACATCTTTACACATTCACATTACATTTGGAAACACCTCCACCTTTGGATGAAAAGTGCTGGTCCACTCTGCCAACTTATATTTTGTAAATTAGATCCTCTCTGTGAAATTAGCCTTTTGACACATTTCCAGCCATTTCTCTGAAGCAGCCCTTGTGAAATCTTGATTCTCTCTTTACAAGCAGAATTAAAGACTGGGGCCTGGTGTTTTTTCTTTGCCCAGAGTCTGGGTCTCTTTGCTGTGTTCCTGCTTTGGCCATTAGCTGTGGTGAACAGAATGAATGATGCACAGAGGCGGGTGGGGACAATGGGGCTGATTCATGGTTTGGGAAAACAGGGAATTGTCACAGTGCGAACACTGGCCCTGCTTTTTGCTGGGGACGTTGCAATGTGGTGCTGAAAGCATCTTGTTTGGATTCTTCCAACCAGTGGATAAGCTTCTAAATTACAGGTGTAGTGTAGGGTCCCCAGGGGCGCTTATAACAATCCGGAGATATGCTGGCAGAGTTTGTGTTCTTTGTAAACAAACAGAGAGAGGTTATTCGAACAGCTGTTAATTTCATTAAGAAGCCTCATCTTCAGGTCTCAAAACAGGCATTTCTTTTGATGTCAGAATTATCTCTGAGTTTTTTATTTGCATCCACTCTTGTTAACTTAGCTAGGACGTCAGGTGCTCAGCTCAGGGTTGGTGTTTTGGCTTGGGCTTCAAAATGAATTTACCTTTAGAGCAGATTAAATTTGACCAAAATTAATCTGATCGATAATACAGCACTATATATATGTTTATTGACATCATATTGTACATGTTGTTTGGTGGTCTTTTTTGAGCACTATAACATGAAAATATTAATTTGTCAACACAGTTTAATCTCCAATATCACTTCTCACGGGTGTGTTGTGTGTGACTATATCAATGAACCATCATTTCTTGTCCTTTGTTGTTGGACATTCAGGTTGTTTTCAACTTTTCATAGCTGTAAACCATGCATCAGTAAAAATTATTGCAGCTAAACCTTCATATATTTCCTTATTTCCCAAGGGGAAAAATCCTGGATTTTGATTACTGGGTCAGAAGAGATGCATATATTTAATATTTTTCACTCATGCAGAGAAATTGCCCTCCAGAGTACAATTCATGCTTCCTCCAAGTATGAAGTACTTTCTTCCACAAACAGGCTCTCTAGTCTAAACTTTATCTAGCTTATTTTCTTGCTTTTTTCTAGGAAAATGATCATATAATATACACTTAATGACTTTAGGGGGGATTTAATTTACTAGGTGGGTAAAAGTGCCAAGAATTATAATATGTCATTGTTGGTGAAAATATGGATAAGTGGGTGTGCTCAGGACTGTAAGTATTTTGAAGGATAATTTGAGAGTATCTGTAAAAATTTTAAAATTGCATATCCGTTGGCTTAGCAATTTCAATTCTAAAAGACTATCCTTCATAAGTGAATAAAGATAGTTGCATAAAGTTATTCATTGAAGCATTTTTAATAGCAAAAAATATTTAAACAACTTAAAATTTATCAGTAAGTTATGAATTAAATTATAGTACATTTATGCTATGAAATACTGTGAAGCCATTAAAGAGATGAAGATAAATCTCTAGTACCAACCTGGAAGTCTATGCGCTTAGTCCCTCAGTCGTGTCTGACTCTGCGACCCCATGGACTGGGGGCCTGCGAGGCTCCTCTGTCCATGGGGATTCTCCAGGCAAGAATACTGGAGTGAGCTGTGATGCCCTTCTCCAGGGGATCTTCCCGACCAGGAAGATCTTTGCATCCACGCTATTTTGCTAACTTTTAAAAATATTTTGCAAGATAATAATATATTACCCCAATTTTATTTTTCAAAATCCAAGTATAAATCTCAGAAATATATATACAGAAAAGTTTATTGAAGGTGATTACCCCTGAGTAATAGAATTCACAGAATAATGAGAAATGTTTACTTTTAATCTTGTATGTTGTTTAAATATTTTAATAAGCATTTATTCTTCTATAAAGGGGGAAAATTAATTTGTCTCCTCTTTCTTGATTTTTATACATTTTTCTTTTTATATCTTGTTGAATTAGCTTAGAATTTTAAGAATAATTGTAACTAAGAGTAGTAACAAATGACATCCTTGTCTTGTTCTTGGCTTTAATAGTAATATCTTAAATATTTTTCAATTAATATTGGTGATTGTTTTCTGGACATTCTTTATGATGTCTAAGAAATACCCTACTATTCTTATTCAGTTGGAGATTTTTATTGTGCTTGTTGAATTTTATTAAAAGCTTTTTTGTCACCCATCAATATGATCATACAGTTTTTATTTTTAGTTCAATTAGTGTGATGAATTGTTTTAATACAATTTCAAATGTCAAACAAATCTAACATCCCTAGAGTAAATCATTCTTGGTCATAGTGTTATTATTTTAATGTGCTTTCTAGATTTGATATTCTAATATTTTTATTATGGTAAAACCATAATACAACAAAAACATAAAACAAAACAGAAACATAAAAAAAAAAAACAAGGGGCTTCCCAGGTGGCTCAGTGGTAAAGAATCCAGCTGTCAACACATGAGATTCAGGAGACATGGGTTCAATCCCCGGGTGGGGAAGATCCCCTGGACGAGGAAATGGCAACCCACTCCAGTATTCTGGCCTGGAAAATCCTATGGACAGAGGAGCTTGGTGGTCTATAATCCATGGGTTCACAGAGAGTCAGACAGGACTAAGTGACTGAGCGTCCTTGATGAATCACTGCAGAATTTTCTATAGTGGCTGCACCATATAATCCCACCAACATGCACAGTTTCCAAGTCCCAATTTCTCCACAGCCTTGCCAACACTAATTATTTCTTTCTTTCTTTTTTTTTGATGGCATCCATCCAAACAGCTGTGAGATGATATCTCATTGTGGTTTTGATTTGCATTTCTCTGATGATTAGTGATGTTGCCCAATTTTTCATATGCTTCTTGGCCATTTATACATAACTTTTGGAGAATGTCTATGCAAGTCCTTTGTCCATTATTTTTAAAGATATGGACCATCTTCTTAAAGTCTTTTATTGAATTTATAGCATTGCTTCTGTTTTATGCTTTGTTTTTTTGGCCACAAGGCACATGGGATCTTAGCTCCCTACCCAGAGATCAAACCCTTACTCCTTGCAGTGTTAACCACTGGGCAGCCAGGGGAGTCCTCCTTTGTTCATTTTTACCTCAAGTAATTTGATTTTGCATTGCTGAGTTATAGGAGTTCTTTATATATTTTAGGTATTAACCCCTTTTCTTAAACATTATATTTGATTGTTTTATTTTTTAATATAAATTTATTTATTTTAATTGGAGGTTAATTCTTTACAATACTGTATTGGTTTTGCCACATATCAACAAGAATCCGCCACAGATATACACGTGTCCCCCATCCTGAACCCCCCTCCCTCCTCCCTCCCCGTACCATCCCTCTGGGTTGTCTCCGTGCACCAGCCCCAAGCATCCAGTATCATGCATCGAACCTGGACTGGCGATTCGTTTCATATATGATATTATACATGTTTCAATGCCATTCTCCCAAATCATCCCACCCTCTCCCTCTCCCACAGAGTCCAAAAGACTGTTCTATACATCTGTGTCTCTTTATGATTTGTAAATATTTCCTCCTATTTCACAGGTTAACTTTTCACTATATAATTAGTATTCACTATATACATAACTATATCTCTATATAATATTGGCCTATATTTTTTCAATGTTATTTCTGACAAGCTTATTTGCTATTGTACTTATACTAACATCATTGATATCTTTCCTTATTCTCATTTGCAATTCTTTTAATTGCAAGTCAAATTCAAACTAATTTAAGAGGAAAAATTATGGGAGGGGGTAATGATTTACTTGCCAACATTTCTAAATCACACTTCTAAATCTTTAAAAGAGAAGGGATGGATTTGACCTCAGTCATGACTGGACCTAGAATGTAGAGTCCATCAGGTTCTTTCTTCTCTTTGTTTCTTGTCTATGTCGGTTTTCCTGTGTGGGACTCATTTTCTCCTATTGGCATTTGTCATAGACAGGAGCCACAGGCAGCTCTGGCCCCAGTCAGCACAGAGAACACAAGGATACGTTCTCCTTGTAATAAAATTCAGATAACATAGAAGCTCAGAAGTAATCAGTGTAAATTTCCTTTCCATACCAGCTGAACTGCACAAATTCAGGGAGTGCCATTTCTTCATAGTTTATGTGAAAGGCTATGCACTCCCCAGAGAAAAGTGTGTATTTGTATTCCAAAGGGATCATCCCATTTTTGCCTGTTCAAAGAGCCATCTATAATGGATATAGTCTCTTGGGTTGTCAGACAAAGGATGGGTATGTTCACGACCCTAAGCTCAGCCAATCAAAAATCTCTTTCCCTATAATTTGAACATTGATTTGGAAAATGAAAACACCTACTGGAGTGTGTTCATTCCAAAAGCTGTAACATGAGGAACCTACCCCATTGGTTGTTTCTCAACAGTTCCCTTGGGCAGCTCGATTTCTGTTTTTCTGAGACCCAATTCTTAACATTTTCTTTAAGTCTCTGGGGGAACCCTGATTACTCAATAAACTCATTCTATTGTTGTTTTCTTAAATTAGCCTATCTGTTTGTGTTGTTAGCCAGCAAAGAAGCCTGACACATAGAACTGTATATTTATATACAATGTTTTTGTTTTGCCATAAATGGGATTATACTACATATATTGTTCTGCAATTTAATTTTTTTCACTTACTTACATGTCTTGGAGATTTCTCAATGTCAATACTTCTATTGACCTACCTCATTCTTCTAGATCTCTTTCTTGGGGTATGTGTCTATGTGTCTGTGTATGTATTTAAAAACTAGTATTACTCTATACATATGCTTTATTATCTGCTTTTTAAATTTAAAAAACTATTCTAATCATATTTCTATGCTCATGTATGGATGTAAGTTATGAGTTTTAATGGATGACTACTATGTCATTGCCTGGATCTAAATTAATCTATTTACCACTTCCTTAATGGTGGCTGGGTTGTTTATACTTTTTTTGTTATTATAAAAAAAGCAACAATGAATATCCTGGAATAGACACATAGTTGTGCATTTATCCCATTTTTCCTTTAGGATAAATGCCCAGAATTAGCCCTGCTCATTTACAGTTGTATACATTAAATTTTTTTAAATGATTAATTTTTAATATGTATATATATGCCCATGATAAAAAGTTCAAACTAAACAAACTATTTAGAGTATCAAGGGAATTAATACTAGGAATGCAACATTGGTTTAACATTAAAAAAAAGTAATTCATTTTATTAGTAAAATAAAGGAGAAAATGATATGATTATCTCAATAGATGCCCCAAAAAAGCATTAATAAAATTCAAAAACTATACACTAATGATTTTTAAAAACCTCAGCAAATTAGAAATGGAAGGGAGTTTTTTAATCTGATACAGAGCATCTGAACCAAACTTCAGCTGACACGGTACTTAATAGTGGACCATTTTCCCCTAATAGTGGAAACAAGCCATAATGATTAGACAGAAGAAGTAAAACTGTTATTATTTGCAGATGACATGATTGTGCATGTTGAAAACACTATGGAATCTACCCAAAAAAAGCCCTACTAGAACTAATAAATGAATTAGCAAGATTACTAAACACAAGATCAATATATACAAATCAGTTGCATTTCTGTATACTTACAGAGGAACTGTTCTACAATTAAGCAATTGTAAAACGAAACAATATTTACAATAGCATTAAAAAACATCATATGGGGACTTCTCTGGTGGTCTAGTGGTTAAGACTGTGCTCTCAGTGCAGGGGGTGTAGGTTTGATTCCTGGTCAGGGAACTAGGATCCTGCATGCAGCCTCCCAAAACAAAAACAAACAAAAAAAAACATGATATGGAAAAATAAATCTAATGAATCTGATGAAAGATATGTAATTTCCTCTAACTGAAAACTACTGAGAGAAGTTGAAGAAGACACAAATAAATAGAGATATACACCATTTTTTATAGGTTGGAAGACTAATATTAAGATATCCGTTCTTCCAAATTTTGTATATATTTTGATGCAATTCCAACCAAAATCTCATCTAAGATTTCATTAATTTTTAAAATATTATTTATTTATTTACTTATTTATTTGACTGCCCTAGGTGTTAGTTGTGGCATGCAAAATCTTTAGTTGGAGCATGGAGGACCTTTTTAGTTGTAGAATGTGGGACTGAATCCAGCACTGGACCACCAGGGAAGTCCCCAATTATATAACATTCTTTAAACTGACACTTTAGGGAAGTAGCTGTGACTATAAAAGAGCAACATGGAGGGTCCTCTTATTGATGGAAATGTATCAATGTCAATATCCTAGTTGGGATGTTATACTATAGTTTTGCAAGATGTTACCATTGGAGTAAGGGGTAATGGTGTAAGGAATCTCTCTATTATTTCTTATAACTATGTGTCAATCCACAATCATTTCAAAATAAAAAGTTTAATAAAATATTTAAAAATAATGAAGGATTGTTCTATCCAAAATGCCAAGACTGAGAAACACTAAATGACAGGCAATTTAGCAACCACTGAAAAATGGTGCTTTTGTAGCACAGGGAACTCTACTCAATACCTATTCTTTGGAGGGAATGATGCTAAAGCTGAAACTCCAGTACTTTGGCCACCTCATGCGAAAAGTTGACTCATTGGAAAAGACCCTGATGCTGGGAGGGATTGGGGGCAGGAGGAGAAGGGGACGACAGCGGATGAGATGGCTGGATGGCACCACTGACTCGATGGATGCGAGTCTGAGTGAACTCCGGGAGTTGGTGATGGACAGGGAGGCCTGGCGTGCTGCGATTCATGGAGTCGCAAAGAGTTGGACACGACTGAACCACTAAGCTGAACTGACTGATATGGGAAAAGAATCTAAGAAGGAGGGGCTATATGTATATGTATGACAGTCACTCTACCCTATAGCAGAATCTAATACAACATTGTAAATAAACTATGTGTATGTGCTCAGTTGCTTAGTCACGTCCCACTCTTTATGACACTTGGGACTTTAGCCCACCAGGCTGCTCTGTCCGTGGGATTTTTCAGGCAAAAAAACTGGAGTGGGTTGCTAATTCCTCTTCAGGGGATCTTCCCTACCCAGGGATCGAACCTGCATCTCTTATGTTTCCTGCACTGCAGGCAGATTCTTTACTGGCTGAGTTGTCAGGGAAATCAACCATACTCCAATAAAAATTAATTTTGAAAATACTGTGTTTTAAAGACTGCTTAATGACATGGGAAAATGTTGATTTTTTAACCTTCAATTAAAAATGATTAAGATTCAAAACTTCACTTAAACCAATTTTGTAAAAAATATGACTTACATTTCTGCAAAAAAAATGGAAAGGTGAATATGATTTTTTCACTGTGGTTATATCTGAATTGTGGGATTACTTGTGACTTTCTCTTTACATGCTTTCTGAACTTTCCATTTTCTTTTTGTTATGGCGTAAGTCATAAAGAGATAAAATGAAGAAATAAACATATATCTAATGACACAGAAAAAGGTAGACTCACAAATAAACATGTGGAGGTTTGTGGGACAAATGGACCTTCTGTTCTATATGAATTACTATCTCATCTGTGAGAGTGCTCCCATTAACCTGTCTGCAGTCTTAGAATAAGCACAGGTGTTTAAAACAATCTCCAGTTCATAAGGAAGAAGTTTGGAACTTTTAAATATACATGTGTCAAAAGTGATTATACAGAAAAGAATATTATCTTTATCTAAGGACTGTGCCCTGTGGTCCAGGAAAAAATAGAAAGTTCTGGATACGTAGCTGCAATCTGTTCACTTTAAAGAAAGATGGAGTAAATGTACTAAAATTTTTTTAAGTGAGGAAATACAGAATTCCCTGGCAGTCCAGTGGTTAAGACTCATTATTTTCCCTGCCATGGGCTGGGGGTCAGGGGTTAAGTTCCCCAGTCAGGGAACTAAGATCCCACAAGCCGTGCAGCACAGCCAAAAAAAATAAAATAAAATGAAGAATCTTGTATGAGTTCTGAATGCTGTCACAGATGCACAGTGACATGACAGACATTTCGTCCTGTCGGTATAGTATGTCAGAGGGGTGTCAGTGTGTGCCCCCAAACTCCTATTTCAAACAGGGAAATTCTGCTTTAGTTTACATGTATATGTGCATTCTCTACCATATTTTGTTTGAGAAAAAAAAAGCTTTGGAAAAAAGAAAGCATAAAGATCATGATGTAGGGTCTGTCTTGATGTAACTTAGGATTAGTGGTTTTTCCTGGACCATCATTTAGAGACCTGGAACTCAGTTCTGCCTTTCTCTGCCCTGTCAATAGGGGAAGAAGGGACAGTAGGAAGAGCATCTGGGAGGGGGAAAGAGGACACCATTGAAAAGAGAGAAGTTCTCTCTGGAAGATGAAGGTTATTGGTTTATGGTCGGTGCGTGCTCGCTCGCTCAATAGTGTCAGACTCTTTGCGACCCCATAGACTGTAGCCGGCCAGGCTCCTCTGTCCATGGGAGTCTTCACACAAGAATAGTGGGGTGGGTAGCCATTCCCTTCTCCAGGATACCTTCCCTACCCAGGGATCGAACCCGGATCTGCGTTGCAGGAGGATTCTTTACCATCTGAGCCACCTGGGAAGGCCCTTATGGACTTCACAAAGACAACTATAAGCATCCCATTAGCAAACTAGTGATCAAAATACTTGAAATCTTCCAGTCCATACATTTCTACCTTCTTCCCTCTCCAACCCTTCACCCTCCTCCTATCCCTCTCTCACATACCCATACACTCCTTTTCATCTACTCTGGAAATACTTGTTTCCAGAACTTGCTTGCCTTCCACACTTATAATTCCATGCCTTTGCTTAAACCACTTTTTACCCTAGGATTGTTTTTCCTTCAGACCTGTACTGTCCAGTATGATAGCCACGGGTCACATGGACTACTAGGCACTTGAAATGTGGTTAGTGTGGACTGAGATATGTTGTAAGCATAAAATACACGCTGGAGGGAATTCCCTGGTGGTCCAGTGGTTAAGATTCTGTCTTCCAATGCAGGGGGTGTGGGTTTGATCCCTGCTTGGGGCACTATGATCCCACACGCTTCATGGGCCAAAAAACCAAAACATAAAACAGAAGCAATACTGTAATAAATTCAGTAATGACTTAAAAAATGGTTCACATGAAAAAAATCTTTTAAAAAACATTCACTGGATATCAAAGAGTACAAAGAAAATACAGAAATTAATTTCACCTCCTTAAAGTTTTTAAAATGTGGCCACCACAAAATTTAAAATATGTATATATGGACATGTTACCTCGGCGTTTGTGAGCCCTAGTATTTTAATCAGAATTATACCAACTTCAGTGAATTTTTAGGGCAAATGTGTTTATTAGGAAAGACTATTTAGTCAAATTAATTATCTGATCTATTCCCTACTTTGCATAGTTAAACCACTTCCAATTTTTCTATTTTCACTTTTATTTTAATAAAATTATCTCCACTGGGGAAAAATTCTAGTAATTTTACAAAGGAAATTTGATTTACTTATCAGGGTTTTTCTTTCAGTCTCTTGTTTATCTTTTCCTATGAGTATCCTTTTGTGGCCATAATTTTCACTACACGCAATTCTCTTGGGTGCAGTTTTAGCCATCCTGGGTATCTGCTATACTATGCTTAGTCATTCAGTTGTGTCTGACTCTTTGCGACCCCATGGATTGGGACCCACCAGGCTCCTCTATCCATGGGGATTCTCCAGGCAAGAATACTGGAGTGGATTGCCACGCCCTCTTCCAGGGAATCTTCCCAACCTAGGGATGGAACCCAGGTCTCCTGCATTGCAGGTGGATTCTTTACCATCCGAGCCACCAGGGAAGCCCATTCTGTGTATATGTCATGTAAATTATTTCTACTAGTAATATTCATTTTAACTGGATCAAGGACCATTCATGAGAAAATAGTGGGAGATCTCAAATAATCCAGGATAGTTCTACTGTCAAAGGTTGCTTGACTGCATTGCTTGCCCAGTTTCTCCAGAACTTTTAATTACTCCATGCCTTTGGTGAGCAAAAATCATATGGCAGGGGGACTTCACTGGCGCTCCAGTGGCTAAGACTCCACGCTCCTAATTCACAGGGTCTGGGTTTGATACCTGGTCAGGGAACTAGATCCCAAATGCCACAACTAAGAGATCCCACATGCTGGGTTGAAGATCCCATGCACCCAAATAAATAAAATAAATATTGAAAGGGAAATAAATATTTTAAAAAACCAAAGGGCAGGGTCAAAATATCCCAAGAAGAGTCTTTTTTCTTTTAAAGATACAAACTAAACTGTCAATTAGTAAAATAACGTGATAAATGAGTAAAATAATGTGGTATTCAGAATGTGCTTCAAAATATGAAGGGGCAATGAGTGAGTGTATAAATGAAATAAGAACAATATTAGCCATAGTTTATAACTGTAGAGCCTGGTGACAACTATATGAGGGTTAATATACCATTATGTCTTTTATATATTTGAAAATTTACATATTAAAAAAGTAAGATAATATGTAAAAAGGTAAGGACTTTTTAAAGTCTTTATGGTCAGAAGACATAATCAAAATGTGTTCTTTTTTTGGGTCCTTACTTTTATCAACAGCTTCTAAAATGAAATCCAAACTCCTTACTATGTTCTCAAGGCCCTGACCTATCTAATTCCTACCTGTCTCTGTGATCTTCTCTCCTGCTACTTTCTTCTCTGGACTCTTCAGGGAATAAAACGCGAAGGGTGTCAACCTAAAAAGATGCACAAAGTGAGAGTTGTGAGTTAAGTTTTATTTGGGGCAAAATGAGGACTGCAGCCCAGGAGACAGCACCTCAGATAGTTCTTAGGAACTGTTCCAAAGAGGTAGTGCGGGAAGGTCAATATAAAGTTTTGGCAAAGGGGGAGATCAGTTCAATCAAGTGCTTACTTTATAAGAGGTTTCTTCTAGTCATGAGGAGCTGATATCATCATGAAGAGATTTAGTGCTTTTCTAGATATGAGGACCATAAAGAAAGCTGAGCACCGAAGAACTAATGCTTTCGAACTGTGTTGCTGGAGAAGACTCTTGAGTCCCTTGGACAGCAAGGAGATCAAACCAGCCAATCCTAAAGGAAATCAACCCTAAATATTCATTGCAAGGACTGATATTGAAGTTGAAGCTCCAATACTATGGCCATCTGATACAAAGAGCCAGCTCATTGGAAAAGGCCCTGATGCTGGGAAAGACTGAGGGCAGGAGAAGGGCTTGACAGAGGATGACCTGGTTGGATGGCATCATTGACTCAGTGGGCATGAGTTTGAGCAAACTCCAGGAGATAGTGGAGGACAGGGAAGCAATCCATGGAGGTCACAAAGAGTCAGACATGACTGAGCAACAATGACGGATATGAGGAGATGCAAGGATTGGGATCATGAAAGCAGTTCCTGGAAATATCTAACTTTCTAAAGACCTGTTCTACTAGCTTCCTTGGAGCACAGGGTGCCTCACTCTCCACCCTGGACTCCCTTCCGGGCATGTTGAAGGTCAACAGCTGTTGCAGCACAGGGTTTAATCTCCACAGAGGCAGATGGCAAATGCCCCTGGCAAGCGCCAGTTTGTAATTGACAAGGGCATGCCCTGGACCATTGCAGTCGAGGACTCTTTTCTCACCCTCGTTCCATTCCACCTGCCGGGACTTTCTTTAATTTCCTGGGACACAGCGATCATTTTCCTGTCTCAGGGTCTTTGTCTTTGTTCCTTAATCTAGAATGTTTTACCTACATAAGTCTCTCACTCATTCCTCTGACATATCTTCTCTTACCACCCTCCCTCATGTGATCCTTTCTATTTTTCTCCATCCCAAAGTTGTTTATTGCCTACATAGCTTTGTCATCCTTTTTTTTTTTTAACTTTAGGGTTCACTTAAAATTTTTTTTAAATTGGAGGATAATTGCCTTATAATGTATTGGTTTCTGTCATACAACAACATGAATCAGTCATACATATACATATGTCCCCTCCCTCTTGAATGCCCCTCCCATCTCCCACCTCATCCTATCCCTCTAAGCTGTAAGAGGTCACCAGGTTGAGTTCCCTGTGTTGTACAGCAGATTTCCCCTGGTTACCTAGTTTACATATGGCAATGTATATATTTTAATGCTACTCTCTTGATTCATCCCACCCTCTCCTTCCCACCGTGTCAAGTCTATTCTCTATGTCTGTGTCTCTATTGCTGTCCTACAAATAGGTTCATCAGTACCATTTTTCTCCGTATTGTCATCTTTTTTCTGTCTTCTAAAGAAAGAAACTCTGTGAATTCAGGGATTCTGTTTGTTGTATCCAGTGTGTATTTTCAGCATCCAGCACACGGTCTGGTACATAGAAGATACTCAGTTAAATATTCGTTGCATGAATGAATAAAAATTGTAGTCATTTTTAAAAGTTTGCTTTACATCACCTCCTTCATAAAGATTTGAGTCCTCTAGGTGAAAATTAATTTTTTACTTTACAAGGTATACAAACAAGCATAAAGGGTAAGAAATTTGCCTGGTCTACTGTGGTGATATCTAGAATGAATTTGATGCATTTTTTGTATTATGTTAGCACTTTAACAATTATTATATATGTGTGTATGTATCATATGTATACATATGATTTCAGATTATGAAGTACTGTTTCTAAATATTTCTTCTATGTCCAGGCTGTGAGTTTCACCTCCTTTCAGTTCAGTTCAGTTCAGTTCAGTCGCTCAGTCGTGTCTGACTCTTTTCGACCCCATGAATCGCAGCACGCCAGGCCTCCCTGTCCATCACCATCTCCCAGAGATCACTCAAACTCACATCTATCGAGTCGGTAATGCCATCCAGCCATCTCATCCTCTGTCATCCCCTTCTCCTCCTGCCCCCAATCTCTCCCAGCATCAGAGTCTTTTCCAATGAGTCAACTCTTCCCATGAGGTGGCCAAAGTACTGGAGTTTCAGCTTTAGCTTCATTCCTTCCAAAGAATACCCAGGGCTGATCTCCTTTAGAATGGACTATTTGGATCTCCTTGCAGTCCGAGGGACTCTCAAGAGTCTTCTCTAACGCCACAGTTCAAAAGCATCAATTCTTCGGCACTCAGCTTTCTTCACAGTCCAACTCTCACATCCATACATGACCACTGGAAAAACCATAGCCTTGACTAGACGGACCTTTGTTGGCAAAGTAATGTCTCTGCTTTTGAGTATGCTATCTAGGTTGGTCATAACTTTTCTTCCAAGGAGTAAGCGTCTTTTAATTTCATGGCTGCAATCACCATCTGCAGTGATTTTGGAGCCTCAAAAAATAAAGTCAGCCACTATTTCCATTGTTTCTGTAATTTGTTTCTGTGGCCTCCCAATGTTCATGACACATGAGGGTGTCATGATGCTGAGATGAAGAATGATTGGTTTAGTTGGACTTACCCTCACTGACATGTTCATGCTTTGGGGAAATGCAGGTACACAATTTTTTAGCCGAAAGGAGTCTTGCCCAGTTGGGTCATGGTTTTCTTTCAATTGGGACACATATGCCTGACAGACACTGATACATGTAACCTGTATGCCTGAAAGCTACCCTCTCACAAATTGCTAACTGCTTTCTATCAAGTACCCACATACAACAATGTACGCTTGCCCATAAACAGAGGACAGTTTCATTCTCAACATAATGTTTTAACATCTGTGCCCACTGTAAACAGATTTTTGCTCTGGAGCTACTTTTAGAAGACATTTTGTCCTCTCTCCAACAGTAATATTTTTAGAGTGCTTCTTCCAGTCCGCTTATTTGCAGAATTGTTTAACACTAATTTTACTGCAGCAACCGAAACAAATGTTTCCATTTTGAAAATGTCTGCTGGAAAAATAAAGATTTGCAATTCAAATAAATGGGGAGATTGTTAGATTGTGGTAAGTAAAATGGATGTTTACACTTACTGTTTTTCAAGAAACATTACCCAAATTATTCATTATTAAATGCTTCCTGAATGGATGCAGTAGGTTCTGTAGAAGTCCTTCTTATGAATTATGATTAATAGCATAGATGGCCTAATTCTCCATTCTCAACAGACAAGTGTTTATTAAGATGAATCTATCACTTTAGAAACTGAAAAGAAAGTGCAGAGAACCAGAACACATCTCTCCATATTAAGTTAAGCAAACACAGTTTTCAGAAAAATTATAATCCAGGGACAGCTTTTACCCATTCCTCCCAAGTGAGTCTATTGTGTTTTGAAGGATTGCTATAAAACTAAAACCTGATCTCAATTTAATTCATAATTACATAATGTACATTTTAAAGTATTCTGATTGCCTGAGTCTATGAGCTCAAAGTATTGGGGTTAGTGCTACCTATTTGTACTAAATCAGTGTTTATAAATGTGATTCTGATTTCTGGGCAATTTTGTTGGCTTTTAGATTATTCATTTAAGAAATAAAGAACTGATATACTCAGGTGATTAAATTTTAATACTGTGATGTCAGGCAATAACATGCACTTTAAAAGGTAAAAGTGAACTTGAGATGGATTCTTAGAACAAGGGATGTTAATTTATTTCAACTTTATTGACTGTTACTGGGTATGGCACAGACCAAACTTTTGTGCCTCATTTTGTTGTCCTTGCCCAACCAGAGAATCCCAGAACTGTAAACCGGGAAAAGACATACCAGAGACCATTTGATTTCCTTCCCTGCCTTCAGGAAGGGGAGAACCCAAACCTTCCAGGCAATTCATTCATATTTTTCTTGAACATCTGCAGAGTTAGAGACTTAAAATCTTCTTAAAAGGAAACTTATTTTGCTATCAAGTAAAAGTAATTGTTACATGAGTTGCCTGTGACTCGCTACTAAAGCCATATACTATACACACGCAGCATTTCCTAATTCTCACAAAAGCTTTACAATTTATATGTCTATTTTACAGAGAAACGGGGCTAGACACAGTAATTTAACCAAGGCCACACTTCCTTTATGTTGCTGATCCAGGATACACATTCAGGTTCTGCCATTAACCCAGTAGTTTCTCAAAGGTAATGTATTTACCTGCAAAAGGAAAACAATAAAATCAATAAACACAAGCCTAAACCTATGATTCAGGCAAAGAGTCTCCTTGGACAATATAAATTAGTGATGAGATGATCACACTAGGTAACTCAATAGAAGAATATTCCACATAGGATAATCTAGAACCTCAAATCTGGCCTCTTTTAAATCAAATGTTTGTGTGGAACACATTTGCCTATAAATCTCCAAGATTTCATCTGCCATCTATTTCATCCCCCCAAACAGTAAACACACACACACACACACACACACACACACACGACACACGTGAGCGCGCGCGCTCAAGCCTTGCAGGGATAAAGTTCCAGGTGTTTCTTTGGGCATCAGTTTCGAGACTTCCAGAGTCGCAGATGTGTGTATGCCTGCGTGTGACTAAGGAAAAGAATAGCTGAATCATATCTGAAAGCAAATTTTCTCAAATTAAAAAATCTCTAACAACCAGGCATCCCAGCAGGCTTTTAACCTCAACAGCTCTTCTCCCCAGACTGACCCAATCTACTCCCCCTCCCTCTCCCCGGTCCGTGAGAAATAAACCCGAAGGCCGAAGGTAGAAGGGGCGATATCCTGGCCCGGGCTCCGCTTTCTGAAGCCACTGGGGCCCGGAATCCACGGTGCCAGATGGTCCCTGCTGTTGGCCGGGGAAAACGGAGAGCTCTCCGTTCGCGAGCAAGAGCAGGGCGTGGAGGTGAAGACAGCCGGAGTTCACCAGGGGCCGCAGCAGTCAGACGAGGGTCTAGGAGAAGGTTACTGAGAGCCTTTGCACAGGTTGGAGAGGCGTGCTGAGCGAAAGTACCTCTTGCGCACACTTGTCCCCCACCCCACCTCTCTACATCGCCAAGCAGCATCAGCTCGCCGGCCTGCTAAGCGGAAGGCAGCCCGCTCAGGGCCGGGCCCTGGCCCGCGCATGCGCCGCAGCCCCTCCTCCGCTCCCGGCCCCCCTCCCCTCCCTCTTCCCCGCGGGTCTGGGGCGGCGGCGGCGGCGGCGGCGGCGGCGCGGTGACGTCAGGGCGTTGGGGCAGCTCCTGTGACAGACGGAGCTGGAGCGGCGGGGCGGCGGCGGAGTCCAGCGGCCGAGATAGCGAGTGAGCGAGCGGACGAGCAGCGACCCCGGGGTCCAGGGAGCGAGAAGAAGAAGGAGGGGAGCGCTCGGGCGCGAGCTCAGAGCCATCGCGAGCGCCGGGCTTAGGCTCGAGCCCCGGAACGGCTGAGGAGCCCGCCCGCTCCCCTCCCCTCCCCCTCCCCGGGACCGGGCCCAGCGCGCCATCCTCCCCCTCCCTCCTTCCCTCCCTCCCTCCTTCCTCCCTTCCCTCTCCCTCTCCCCCTCCCCCGCCGGTGGATGGGAGTGAAGGACGGAAGAGGCCCTGCGGAGGCGGCGGTGCAGCGCTCCGGTAAGGCGGGCGAGGGTCTGCGCTCTCCCTTATGTCTTCTCCACCGCGCTCGGGCGGCTGCGGGCCGGGCCCGGCGGCCTGACGATGTGGCTGCGCCGGTCCCCTCCCTCCCATTCTCCCCTCCCCCTGCCGCCGCCTCCTCCTCCTTCTTCTTCTCTCCTCGCTCTCAAAATGGCGGCCGCGACGGCCGTTGAGTGAGAGACACGGGAGGAGGGGGGGGACAGGCCGGGTAGGGCGCTGCCCTCGCTCCCCTCCTCCCTGGCCCGGGTTCTGGGGGTGCCAGGCCGCCGCGGCTCCACCCGCGGCCTTCCCCGGGAAGGGATCGCCTTCCTCCCTTGGTGACTTAGCAAGAAAAGTATTCTTGGGTAGGAAGGGCGTGGAGAGCAGGTCGCTCTCAGATCTTGGGGAGAGGGTTCGGCTCTCCTCTCCCTGTCCGCGGAAGAGAAGCTCCGCAGTCCCCACCCCACCCCGCGGCTGGCGCTCAGGGACCGGGCTCAAGCCGCCTCGGCACTGTCCACCGGCCTGCAGGCGTTCCGTCCCCCACCTGTCCTTAGGATGGAGTTGACCTGAGAAGGATGGTCCAGCCTTTCCCTGGCTCCCCTGTGCGGTGGTTCAGCCCCTGCACCCACTGAGGAGGAGCGGCCTGACCCCACCGAACCATCCGCAGCATCCACCCACCAAATCCGGCAGGATTTTCTTTTCTGCCGTCGGCTCCTTCAACGGGAGCTGCCTTTTGACGTTGTAACACTGAGCTTCGAGGCCCTCAGCCATTCTCCTTCGAATCTCCCCACTCGTATAGGAAACGCAGTGCCTGCCTTAACCTCCCAGGTGAGAAAATGCCTTTGAGGTGGTGGGCAAATTTTAACAGTACGTCTCTAAACAGCAGAGTGGAGAGGAGGAGGAGGTTTTTCAGCATCTGAGACAAGAGAGGAAGGTGGCTTGGCTTTATTTGTTGTTCTGCCTTTCTTCCGTGACTTAGCAAGAAACTCCTTGGGAGGAAGACGGGAGATTTTCTTTTGGGGTTGCCGTTTGGGTCCAATCTATATCAGTCTTTTGGTTAAGAAATTGTGCTTTGGAAGCGAAGAACCAGATTTGTGGTCTCCGTTCTCAATGGGCGATGTCATGCCAAGGTCCCCCCCTCCCCCTTTCCTTAAGAGGCAATCGGGAGAGAAGAAAGATGTTACTGTTCTTCCGACCTCTACTTTAACACACAATCCTTGAGATTTATAAGGTTTTAAAGGCTAAACAAAACAATTGTGCCGTTTTTGGTAATTCTATTTTTGTTGGGGGGTGGGTTGTTTTGTGTGAATTTCATTTTGAGCCTAGGGCGGAGGAGACCGTGCTTGGGCCTTTCATACCAGTAATGTCATCTCTCCCCTTTTGCCACGGTAGTATTTGCTTGAATTTTTTTTTTTTTTTTAAATTCCTTTTTTTGCTGCAGCGGAGCTTGATTGCTGCGGGGTTCAGTCTTTTAATCAGGAAAAATGTCCTGGTTGGGTAGGTCGATAGTGATATAATGTTGAATATATTAAAAGCTTTTACTTAAAGAATTCTGATTTGGGTCTAAGACATTAGCTACCTTTTAATCTCTCGTGGGTATCTTTCAGGACACAGTTTTGCAAAATAATTGGCAGTTGCAAATTGCAGTTTTTATTAAAGCATAAGCGTGATCTCTGTTTAGGGTGATTTACTCTTTCATGTTCTATTATAAATGATCATTGTTTGGATTGTTCACAAGGGGAAGATCTATCTCCTAAAACAAAGCTGTTATTTTTATAAATCAGAATGGAACCTAATTTTTCACAAAATATTTCTGTTTATCTTTATTTTGATGGAGCTAGCCCTATTTTAGTGCCTCTCCCACCTCTTTTTTTAAAAATGGGCTAATATTTGTGGATGCTGTGAACAGCCATTGAGCTGAGGAGACTGGGTGGAGTAAGAGAGCAGAAGCTGTGAAATGCTGGATTGCCCTTTCATAGAATTTTTCTCTTGCTTATGTTTTGTAAGGTTATTTGATGCTAATTCGTGCTACAACAAAGACATTTCTCTGTAGTAAATCTTAAAATCTCCTGTTTTTAGTTTCTACCTTTTTTTTGCAAGGTGGAGTAAAAAGCAGTGTCCCTGCTCTAAAGCAAATACTTATTGTCTGTATATTACCTGTATATATACATACACATACATATACATATGTACACATTTCTTAATGTTTTTTATTGTTTTAGTTAAGTAAATGTAAATTAACGAATGCCAGAAATATTTGGCAAAAAATAGTAGAAATATTGCGAAAATCTAATGAGAACATTATAGATGTTTTCTTTAACTTTAGTTTGCATTAAAACAGTAAAATCTGTGATTTTTAAATAATGAACATCAAAGTGAGTAAGAGAGGATAAGGTAATTTGTGTTAAATGCTCTGCAAGACCGTTTATCTTGTGTTGTCGTTTGGAAGAGATCTTTTAGTAAGGTACTGCCCTAAGAGAAGGTAGGTCATTATAATGTCTTGTATCAAGCATTCATGTGAATAGATGTTCTCAGAAGGATGTCAAATTGATGTTGTAAATGTAGTTTTGATGGGCCTTATGACTGTTTGTCAGTGTATGATACATTTTTATATTTTTGTTATTTTTAACGTGATTAAAAAGTAGAAGGGTTCATGTGGCAAGGAATGAGGTTAGTGTTATGTGTCTAACATATCCTAACCCTTAGTGTTTGTAGCTATAAGAGTGTACTAAGAGCCGAGATTTTTCAGTAGATTACTAGTTGATTAGGAGTTTAAAATAATTTGACTTAAGTATGAGAGCTTTTACTTCCAAATGTGTATCTGGATATGTTTCTGATACATGTGGCAGAATCTTTTGCTTAATTTGGAGATCAATTTTTAAAATTCTTAATAATCCTATACTTATGAAACTTTTAATGAGATTGGGATGGATTAATTTTTTAGTAGAATTACTTGGTATCTTTTTTTCCAGATACAGTTATTCTGGTATATAAAAAATTTATAGATGTTTCTGGAAGGGAGAAATCAGTATAATAATTTTTGGTTTTCCAGCTAGAACATACATGTTTCATTGTTTATGTATGTTTTTTCAGTGTAAATGTTTCTCTCTCTTATGCAATAAATGATACTGTATATATGACTTTATCTTACAGCTCATATTTTCAGTGTCCAAGAAAAAAGAGGATCTTTTTGTTTACCTGTGATTTGTATTATTCACAATTTGTCCTCTTAATTAGTAAGCCATAGAAACTATGGAAGTTATCATTATTAGGATGCAGATATCTTAAAAAACAAACCCAAATTAAAACCTTAGGACAATTGAAATGAATTTTCCAATTCTTCCCATTGAGTTCTAAAGCAGTGAGTCATGCACTCTTCTGCCAAAGGGACTTGAGGCTTGGTTGGTTTAACCACGCCTGTCATGTCTGCTGTGGTCCTAAAAGAGATTTCTTTATTTGCCTGTAACTTTCTGTTGTGAAAATATTTCTTTATGACTGGTAATCTGTTTTCATACACTTTGGAAAGAGAGATAGTTTAAAGTAGAAATTCTTTGCCACTTTTACTGTACAGCTTTTTTTTAAAATCTCACTTAAAAAGTTGCTCTATTAAAAACTATACGAAAACAAGAAACTGATGATATATGACTTGTGAAAAGAAAAAGCAAACCTGTTCTCCTAGTGCTTAGCTGTAGAGTGACTCTTAGTTGCTGAAGGCCAAATGTTTTGAGAAATGTGTATTTCATGAAGAAAGATGCTGTATTATATAAGCCTACTACTAGGTAAGTGCAGTGAAGGCTTTCTGAGTTGTTTTAGCTTTGCTGCTGGTTTGACATGGCACTTTGGCTAGTCATTTAAGTAGAACCTTAGTTTAATTTCTGCTGTGTGTATAATTTTTAATCTTGTCATGGCAGTTAAAAATTTTAATTGTTATTTGTGAAATGCTTTATAGTCTTTGGATGCAGATACTGTAAGGACTTGCTATTTTGATCTGTTGTTTTCTCTTTAAAAGATGGTGGCTTTTAGTTGAAACTTACCTAGTTAGGTTGATCTGTGCTTTTGTCAAAGATACTTCTGGAAAAGTATCCTCTGAAGTTACTGTCATCTAACGTTGTGAACATTTTCCTAGAAGTTTGTAAACGTACTGAACATGGCATTTCATTTGTTCTGTCAGGTACTTTTCGTGAAAGACTGGTATTTTTATGGATAAGAGAACTAAAATTTAGAGAATTTGTTTTCCCAAGGTCACAAGTTGGGTTAGTAGCTAGAATGAGGTAAATACTGTAGTCAGTGAACTACTTGGGTATTGCCTTGCATTATCAAACATTCTTTTTTCTTTTGACAAAATGGACTCTTTTCATAACTTTTTATGTTTGCTAATTTCTTTTCTAAAATGGTGAGAATTGGTAGCATTTATTGCCTGTATCATTTAAATTGGCATTTATTCACATGATCTTATATTGCTGTTTTGCTTATATAAGGCATTTGAATAGGAACTTCCAGAAAATGCCTAATACTGCTTTATCATAGTATGTTTATAATAAACGCTGCATACATACAAGTAATATTAATACATTAATATTAAATCAATATTTAAGTACATTTAAATATTTAATTACATTTATTTAAGGGGTATTAATAAGTAAATAAATACTTCTTAAATTTGGTTGAGTATGGGGTTCTGTGAAAGGAAATGTGCTATCCTGTAGTTCTTTGTAGTGGCTAACTTCCAGGGATCTCTCTGGAATTAAGGTGAATAAAGGAAAAGTGTTCCTATTTCCTTTACAGAGATTTTATGTTGTCCCAGGAACAAGGTAGCACTTCCGACATAGTTGTTTCAGGGCCACAGAACACTCATCCTTAAGAGGTGAGCTTACCCAACTAGACAAATTGCATTTGCATTTCTGCTCTTCCCATTTCAGATATCTGTTCCTTGAGCTCTTGTGTGCTCACCAGAATTACTGACAGTTAACTGAGGCTGATAAGAATTTTCTGAGAGACTCTTTTGATAACTGTGAAATTAAGAGTCTGGGAAATTTTTAAGGAATTTAGTTGAAAGCTTATGTTTTTAAGGATTTGTATGTTGTAGATTTAATTCACTTTTAATCTATGATAAAGATACAAAGATATGTTTTATGATATTAGTATTTTGTGTGTGTAAGGCATCTATTTTATCTCTTCATCTTTCCTTCCATGTTTGTTCATTTTATGAAAAATATGCTGACTGCTGAAGAAAGGAAGGGAAGATTAAGAGTCAGTTGTATTGGGAACTTCCTGATGGTCCAGTGGTTAGGCTTCTGAGCTTTCACTCCTGAGGGCCTGGTTTGGGGAGCAGTGGGGAGTCCACAAGCTGTGAGGTGTGGCCAAAGGAAAAAAAAGTTAATTATATTGATTATTATTTACTATTATTTTTGTTATTTTATTTTTAAAGGGTTAAAACACTAGCAGAAAAAATTAGATAAAGCTGTTGACTAAAACCAAAATGAATATTTTAGATTATAATCCTAGCTCCATCATTTTTATCAGCTATGAAAGTGTGTTAGTCGCTTAGTCATGTCTGACTGTTGGTGACCCCCATGGACTGTAGCCTGCCAGGCTCCTCTGTTCATTGGGATTTCCCAGGCAAGAATGCTGGAGAGGGTTGCCATTCCCTTCTCCAGGGGATCTTCCTGACCCAGGGATCAAACCCAGGTCTCCTGCAGTACAGGCTTTACTGTCTGAACCACTAGGGAAATCTCTGTGAGTCTTGAGCAAGAAGCCTATTTTTTACCAGTAAGTGGATAATGTTGACAGTATCTAACTCATAGGGTGGTTGCTATTATTGGATAAAAGGCCTCTAAAGCCTTCAGTAGATATTTTTTATTGTTAGAGACTTTAAGTAAGATAATTAGCATACTGTTTACTCATAAAAGTAAGCGATAATATAGCTCTTATAGTTTTAAGTATATTTCTTAAGAATTTTCAAAATTTCATAGTAGGCAAGAAGTACTGTGTAAATCAGTGCCAAATGGACTAATTCTACTTTTTAATATAAAATTATATTGCTTGCAAGCATTTTATTTAAACTGGAAAGTGTATTTATATCTTTATTTTAACAAAGCTTTTATTTGTGCTTCTTTTTTTTTTAAAGTAATGTGCTTATTTTATTTTGGACTGTACTGGGGCTTTGTTGGCTTAGTTGCCCTGAGGCATGTAGAATTTTAGCTCCCCAACCAGGGATTGAACTCATGTCTCCTGCATTGGAAGGTGGATTCTTTAGCACTGGACCATCAGGGAAGTCCTTTATTTGTCCTGTTAAATATTAAATAACCCCACATTTTTCCTGTTTTATTTTTTAGAATACCTTTTTATTTTGGGATAATTTTAGATTTGTAGACAGGTTGTAAAGGTAGTGCAGAGAGTTCTTGAATATACCCTGCCCCTGATTTCCTCCATTGTTAACATCTTATGTTTCTGTGGTACATTTGTCAGTCTTGGTATTTCCTGTTAGCTAAACTCCAGACTTGATTTGAATTTCGCTGGTTTTCCCTTGATGGCCTCTTTCTGTTCTAGGTTTAGTCCAGGGTGCCACCTTGCATTTGGTTGTCTCGCATCTCCAGTCTCCTCTGGTCTGTGACAGTTTCTCAGTCTTCCCTTGTTTTCCATGACCTGTACAGTCTTGAGGTCCTGGTCAGGTATTCTGTAAAATGTCCCCCAAACTGGGTTTGTCTGGTGCTTTTTCATGATTAGAACGGCTGTGGATTTTCAGAAAACAGATACCGCAGAGGTGAAGTGCACTTCTCATCTCATCACGTCAGAGGCTGCGTGATGCCCACAAGACATCGCTGGTGATGCTAGCCTTCGTCACCTGGTTAATGTAGTGTTTGTTGGTTGTCTTTTAAAGTTATTATTTTTCCTTTACCTTTTGGAAATGAGTCCAGTTACTGCTCTGGCGGGGGGAGTATCAGTTTACACGTGTCATTTGGAATTCTTCAGTAAGGCAGATTTACCTCCTCTTCCCCATTTACGTCCATCGAGAAAATTTTGTTTAGGATTTTAAATATTAATTTAAGCAATCCTTGTTTTATTCACATATTGTTTAAAACATTTTAACGGTGGTTTGAAGAATAAAGATCAGAGAAGGTCTTTGAAGGAGCTACATTTAAGTGAATTATATATCCCTGTGGAAATTATTCTGAGAGTAAAGTTAAGTGTTGGGATTTTAGAGAAGAGCTCCACATTTGGGGACTTGTTTGGAGGGAGACTGCTGTGATCTGAGAAGCAAAGCAAATAGGGCATCTTATTCATCTGTGCTGTGCTAGTATTTGAATCCTCCTTGTTCTTCCCTTTCCCTCAGAAAACTTGTAAATACTGAAGTGGAAAACAAAATATTTTTGACTGACTGGACTCTTTAAAAACAGAACTAAGATCTATGTCCTGAAAGAGATTTATTTTATATTAAGGAGAATTTATAATTTGAGTGCAAGATAATTCTTGAGCATTGCAGTTATTACAGTTCTTGGCAGTTTTTAAAATCTATTTTTATTTTATTTGCTGAATACTTATTTGGCTGTGCCAGGCCCTTGTTGTGGCCTGCAAACTCTTGGTTGCAGCATGTGGATCTAGTTCCCTGACCAGGGATTGAACTCAGACCCCCTGCATTGGGAGCTCAGAATCTTAACCGCTGGGGCACCAGGGAACTCCCTAAAATTTATTTTTAATTGAAGGATAATTACAATACTGTGTTGCTTTCTGTCATACAACATGGGTCAGTCATAGGTATATATATGTCCCTTCCCTCTTCTGCTTCCTCCCCACCTCCCATCCTATCCCACTTGGCAGTTGTTTTTATATCTTGCCCTTCCACTGTATTACTTGTACAAAGAATACCATTGGGTTTCAACTTTTAAAACCCTTATTCAATACCATTACTTACTTTTGTTTCTCTTCTAAATTTTCATCAATTTTTCTGTCCACCAAACGTTTATTTAGATATATCCTAAGCATTGGTGATGCAAACATTATTGTCAGCCGTTGCCGTCAATGATCTTAGAATTTATAAACATATTTAACGTGCAAAGGTAGAATAATAATGCTAAAATTAAAATGTATACTTGGCGAGATGTTTTCAAGGAGATCTTTACAAAGATGTTGGTTAAACGTTTTTGAAGAAATCTTGTCATGTTGTTTGGGGAATTAATTTGTACCTAGTCTCATAAGTTCCCCTTAGTTGGTGAGGAAGTTACTTGTAGTTGTAGTTCAGTATGGCTGGAGAGATGGTGAGTATAGAGAACACTGCCCTGATCTGACCTGTAAAGCCAGGTGACACGACCATTTTCATTTGTAGGCTTGTCTTAGACTCACGCAATACAAATTCCATGGTTCGGGGGATCTCAGGGGGTATCTGCATTTTCAGTAAGCTTCCTAGTTGATTGTTTTTGAGAAGAACTGTTTTTGTCCTTGAGGTGGCAGAGGGTGATTTTAAGTTGTGATAAGTGACATCATTAGATTTCCCTTTTAAAAAGGCAGCTGTCAGCATTGTGGGAAATGCAGCTATGGAGTGGATGGAGGCAGATAGACCTGTGATAACTATTTAAGAGACAGTGAACGTTTAAAGAATGGATTCGAGAGAGATTGAGTATGTATAAATTATTAACCGATTTGATATGGGAAGTGAGACAAACAAGGAATGAGGAAGGTGAAGAATTGAGATTTGTTTGTTTTGGTTTGCACTGTTGAACAAATATGGTTGTTTGGAAGCAATGGGAAAGAGTTGAAGGAGAACCAAGGTTGGGGGAAGTTTTTTTGGTTGTTGTTGTTTATGTATGTTTTAACAGGATAAGCATTAGGTGTATTGGAGACTTAAGTTCTAAAATATTTGATATTTTTATGTTTTATCTATCAGTATAATTAATAGTAGAATATTTTTAAAATCTTTGCTCACTAACCTTATGAGGTATTAAAAATTCATTCTTTCATCAGAATGTATTCAGTGCACTCTTATGAGAACTGTGCTGAGGTGCTGGGAAGCACTCCAGACATGGGACAAGCAGTAGTAAAATAATAAAGGTATCGAAGTGAGGAGAGGGAAGGCGTACATTACAAGGTACTCAGTGTTAACTAGAGTTTGAGCAAAGTGGGGCTTGATTAGAAGTAAGACTTGAAATGTGGGAAGGGACCAAGTACTAATCAAAGACCTTATACACTGTGCTAAGCATGTGGACTTTGGGAAACAGGTGCAGCGTAATGCAGTGATCAGAGGCCCTGACTGTGGAGACCAGATGCTTGTGTTCAGCTCTGCTACTTACATAGCTCCGTTGGATTACACACACACATACACAGAGTAGAAAAGCTCCTTATTTAAATTTTCATAGGTAGTTATGAGGAGTAAATGAACACTTCTAAAACACTTAAAGCAGTGACTAGCGTACAGTAAGTTCTATTTAAATATTTGTTAAGTAAAAACTAGTGTGCCAATGAACAATAGTTTTTAAGTAAGTGATATGGTCAGCTTGTATTTTAAATAGATAATTCTAGGGCTGAGTATAAGATAAATGTTAATAGGCCAAGACTAGATTTTAGAAAGACCTGTTGGAATTAAATTAGGCCAGTCCAAGGACTTGCCCGGTGATCCAGTGGCTAAGACTCTGCACTCCCAGTGCTGGGGGTCCGGGTTTGATCTTGGTCAGGGAACTAGATCCCACATCCCACAAGTAAGAGTTGTGCAGCTATTAATCAAAGATCCTGTATGCTGCAACTAAAACCCAGTGTAGCCAAACAGGCAAATATTTTAGAATAAATGAGTAAATCAGGCCAGTCCAGGTGAGAGCTGATGGTGTGAACTGTGGTGGTACTATTAAGGACAGACAGAAAAATTGAATAAACATTGAAGTGTTAAACTTGGCAGATACAGGTAATTGAATATAGAAAAAAGAAAACCAAGGCTGACCGCCCCCCCATCCCCGCCAATATTCGTTAAAGTACTTTGTGTCTTAGATATCCTCTATGCTGGTGATATTTGAAGCTTTGGTGTCTATTATGATGCTTCCATAAAAACGAGAACTAATGACTTGGTACAGTTTTTATTTTCTCTAAATGTATAGGCCTTTGCTGTTTTTTTCAGTAGATGGAGGGAAATTTCTCTTTAAAGATCCACTGCTATGTGTAAAACTCTCATTTAACCCAAGTCCAAAGAGCCAGAAAGCTTAATGATTTTATTATGTTGTTTTTATGTTATAACTTTATATTAAAATTTGTGATTATAAAAAGATAACATAGTAATGCTGTAAAAATTTAAAGTGGCTGCTGAATCATTAAAGAAGTTAAAATTTGTTAATTCTATTACAGCTATAGTATTTTATTATTTATTCATATATGATAAATAAACTTGAATCGGTACAATATTTCACCACATACTTATTCCTTTGATAAATCTTACTTCTCTCCGCTACTTTTAGATTTGTCAAATTCTACGAATATTTTTTCATGCCATTTAGTTTTACAAAAATAGGAAACTTGATTGAAATTAGAGTGTTCTCCAGAGTCTTAATGAAATAATTAAATGGGTGGGAAATTCAGTATCTTTCTGTAGTCTTTTAAATCTGGGTCCTGGGTTATAGTCGTGAACATCACGTATGATATGTGTCACGCTGTTTCAGGGCTCATCAAATCTCCAAGATGGTTGAGAACGATATTTAAACCAAATCTTGAATGAGTAATTGGAGTGGACATGGGAGAAGGTCATTTTAGGTAAAGGGAAGAGCAACATACACAGGTGCAGGAGCATAAGGAACTATTATGTGAATGCTGGGAAGTAATTTGCAGAGGGAATTGGAGAGTGCATGTGAGCATGAGACTGAAAAGGCACATACGAGCCAGATAGGTGGAATTTAGGAATTCTGGGTTGTTCCAGATTCTAGGCAATTCGGAAGGCATAGTTTCAAGCAAGGTGAACATTATAATCAGTTGTAGAGTTAGGTAGTTTAGATGGCAGTGAAGAATATAGATTGGAGTTTGAAGGTCACTTAAGAGGTTTTTTCAGGAAAGAATGATTAGTGCTTGAAATAGTGACAGTGAAGGTTGTTGACTGGAGAAAGGTTAGGAGGTAGAATTGTGAATGGGTAGTGTGTAATGGACGGAGGAGCCTGGAAGGCTGCAGTCCATGGGATCGCTAAGAGTCGGACACAACTGAACGACTTCACTTTCACTTTCATGCATTGGAGAAGGAGGTGGCAACCCACTCCAGGGTTCTTGCCTGGGGAATCCCAGGGACGGGGGAGCCTGGTGGGCTGCCGTCTATGGGGTCGCTCAGAGTCGGACACGACTGAAGCGGCTTAGCAGCTGCAGCAGCAGTGTGTAACGTGCTGCAATGGGAAAGAAATCACCTGCCAATGCAGGAGATGCAAGAGACTCGGGCTTGAGAAGGAAATGACAACCCGGTCCAGTATTCTTGCCTGGAAGAGTCCATGGACAGAGGAGCCTCACGGGCTGCAGTCCATGGGGTTACTTGACTGAGCATGTGTGCATGATGGTGGAGGGTGATGGGTTGGTAGCAAAAACTGGTAGAACTTAAAAAAAAGAGAGAGAGAGAGACGCGGGCTCAGTCCCTGAGTGGGGAAGGTCACCTGGAGGAGGAAATGGCAGCCCACTCTGGTATTCTTGCTCAGAGAACTCCATGGACGGAGGAGCCTGGAGGGCTGCAGTCCATGGGGTTCAGAGAGTTGGACATGACTGGGCAACTGAGAACACACACACTGTGTGATGAGGAGTGGGAGGTATCAGAAGACATCTCAGATTTGTGGCTTGGGTGTTGGGGTGAAATTGAGAAGCTGAGTGTCATTAGCCATCCATAGCAGAGAATAAAAGGAGGAATTATGTGGAATATTACATAAAGTGTCAGATTAATTTTCCTGAACCATAGTTCTCAAGTTGCTTTCTTGCAACAAACCGATTGCCAGCTTTTTACTGTATTTATTTAGTCAGCTTTGTAGATGAAAATGCAAAGGGTACCTTGCCAAAAACATATTTTTTTAATCCTAAATGGACACTCAGGGACCTTTCTTTTGTGTCCTAGCTCACATTTCAGCAGCTACACCTGTTTCTTATTGCCTGCCTTGTAACTGGTGATTCAGCCTTAAGATACTTTATTTTCCTTATAGCATTTTCACTCTTTACCACTCTACCATTCTTTTTCTCTGTGTATCTTCTGACATATATATCCTTCAAATTTGCATACCAGGTTCTTCTTTTCCAGGTAACCTCTAATTTTATTTTTCACCTGAAAGAAATTTTCTTTGAATTCATAATTTTAAGGTATCTACAAGTGTTTTTTCTTGTTATTGTTGTGCAGTCACTAAGTTGTGTCTGACTGTGAGCCCATGAACTGCAGCATGTCAGGCTTCCCTGTCCCTCACGAACTCCCACAGTTAACTCACTCATGTCCATTGAGTCAGTAATGCTATCCAACCATCTCATCCTTTGTCACTCCCTTCTGTTTTTACTTCAGTTTTCCCCAGCATCAGGATCTTTTCCAAAGAATTGGCTTTTTGTATCCAATGCCAAAGTATTGAAGCTTCAGCTTCAGCATCAGTCTTTCCAATGAATATTCAAGGTTGATTTCCTTTAGGATTGACTGGTTTGATCTCTTGGTGTCAAAGGGGCTGTCAAGAGTCTTCTCCAATATCATAGTTCGAAAGCATGAATTCTTTGACACTCAGCCTTCTTTATAGTTCAACAGCAGTACATGACTACTGGAAAAACCATAGCTTTGACTATACAGACCTTTGTTGGGAAAGTGATGACTCTGCTTTTCAATACGCTGTCTAGGTTGGTCATAGCTTTTCTTCCAAGGAGCAAGTGTCTTTTAATTTCATGGCTGCAAGTCACCGTCCACAGTGGTTTTGGAGCCCAAGAAAATAAAAGTCTATCACTGTTTCCACTTTTTCCCCATTTACCTTGAAGTGATGGGACTAGATGCCATGATCCGAGTTTTTTGAATGCTGAATATTAAGGCAGCTTTTTCACTCGCCTCTTTCACCAAGAAGCTCTTTAGTTCCTGTTCGTTTTCTGCCATTAACGTGGTATCATCTGCATATCTGAGGTTGTTGATATTTCTCTGCAGTCTTGATTACAGCTTGTGAGTCGTCCAGCCTGGCATTTCACATGGTGTACTCTGTGTATGAGTTAAAGAAGCAGGGTGACAATATACAGCCTTGACATACTCCTTTCCTAGTTTTGTTGTAGCTTATATAAATTTTTATCTGACATACCAAGTGAATACTTACTCAAGAGCCTAGAACGGTACCTTGCCTAGTAAGTGGTGCTTGATATTTGGTGATGTGAAGATGATTAAGACAAGTTGACATAGTAGCAATAGGGCTGTCTACTTTTTGCCTTCTTGTGGTGGCAGAACTGATTTGTGTTCTGTCCTTGACACTAGAAAAGCAGTATCTCTTTTTACATTGATGATGTATGTAAGAATGTAAAAGGTACTATGCTATGTCATCTTCAAAGTGAAATTATAATTTTCTCTTTGTATGTCTTCACTATTCTAGAACTCTATGGAGGGAAGTAAAATGGTAGAGAAGCCCTTAACACTGATTAACTCCTTAAGCTTCACCACAGTTGTTTGATTTATGTGGACAAACAGGCTTAGGAATTTTGAAAATTTGCCTAAGGTCAGTTTGTAGTTGATATTTGAACCTCCACTGTTTGACTTCAAAATTCTACACAGTAGGACCTCAAAAGTATAGGATTGATTCCTTCAGGGCTTTCATAGCATTTATATATTCAGCTTGTTGTAAGAGGGCCCATCATGGGATCTAGATGTCATTTCTTTTAAATTTTATTTTACATATTTACAGTTTATTTTTATTACGGAATGTCAGATATGCAGGAGAAATACCTGTGATGATATAACAAAATACCCACATAACTACTACCTGAATTAACAGATGTTAACATTTTGGTTTAAAGTTTTTTTTTTTAAAGAAATACGGCTTTATTACAGTTAGAGTTGACACCCACTTTCCAGCCCTACTCACCCTCCCTCTTTCTAATGATAAAGTTCTGCCTAAGGATTGCATATATTCTTTTATTCTGTTTTTATACTTTTTCTATACATAAATGTATCCATAAACAATGTATAATCAAGTTTAGAGTCTACATGAATGTTATACTGTGTATTCTGCAACTTGTTTTCTTCGCCTAAAAAATGTTTTCTAGATACATTGATGTATGTAGATCTAGTTTATTGTGGTAAATAATTTCTTATATATAAAATCATCTCTAGTTTGTTATACCTATAGTACAGAAATAGGCCTTTTAATTGTTTTCAGATTTTCACTGTTACATATACAGTGTTGTAGTAAACATGAAAAAGGTGTCTGCAGATGATAAATTTTGTTTTTGTTTCACAAAGTTTTATCTTAAGGTTGATTAAATATTTGTTCTTTAGTAGATTTTATGCTTTGAATTGAATAAATAGAATGAATAATATTGTTGACATTGATTTTAGACCATAAATTCCTAAATTTTGTTGCATTTTCCTTAGTCTGTTCAGAAAACCTATGTTTAATTCAGTACTGGGCCAGGGGTTGCACACTGGTGGCCTTTATGATGAACTAAGTGTAAATGCATTTCTCTTGTCCTTGCATAGTTAAAAAAAATTTTTTTTTGAGTCATTATCTTAGAATTAGGTTTTTTTAGATTATCCTGAAAAATTGGAAGCTTTGGCAACAGCTGGGCCCACATTTTCCTGTGGCAGCAGTTGGCCTAAGCTGAGTCACAGCTGCTCTCCTTTAGATGGGCGTAAACTTTCCAGTGAAACAAGGTCCTACCACTCCGTTATTGTTTATTATTGCCCTTGTACTTTTTATAGTGAAGAAATACTTTCCTATTGATGTCTTTATAAACAATGGGGGAAAGGTATAGCTAGAGAACTGCAGTCGTCAAGAAAAAGTGCCTATTCAGAGGCTGCAAATGGATAGTCCAGGATTCAGATTAGAAATGTGTTTTGTCTGCTCAGATTTTTGTTTTTAATTAGATTTACTTTAAAAAAAAAAACACACAGTTCTACCACTGTTGCTTTATTTCTAGCTGATTCACACTTTTACCTGCCTAGTTAGTCTCTGTATTTGATTTGTAATCTATTTAAAGCAGTTTATAAAGATGCATAAACTACAAAATACCACAAATTAAAAACAAAGAGAAAAAAGAAACAAAGGGTAGGGATAAAACAGAATCAGAATCTAGGCCAAAAAGGTCTGTCACAGCGGTCTTCCTGCAGGCAGAGAGCACAGATTTGACTGAACTTTCTATGTGGTGGCAGGAGGAAAAAAATACCAGTTAGGTTATTTTTCACAGTGTCCTTAAGATAAAAGTGAACCAATTAGTTCAGAAAGGTCACTAACATTTGGTACTCTCAGACTGTAATTTCTCATAGGGGTCCTCATAAAGAAGATTATGTGTAATTATCATTTCCATCATCAACATCTCTAAGGTAGATACATGTCTAGTATTTAACAACACTCAATATGGGAATACCAACCACGTCATATGAGTCAAGTCTGAATGAGTGGGTGGATTGTTTGACCGATGGATAGCGTTTCCCTCAATCCAGTTTTTTTTTTTTTTGCCGGGGAGGGGAGGGGGCGGGGCCTTTTTTTTTTTTTTTTTTTTTGCGCCTCAATCCAGTTTTGATACATATTGAGATTAAGCTTCTTGGCAAGTACCTGAAGTGCGGGTGTTCCATACTTTAGGCACAGACCATTTATATGTAGGATTTAAGTAGTTTTGTGAAAACTTAGTTTTACCCAAATAAACTTTGTGGGAGTGCTTGTAGATTCCTATCTGCTACATTCCTGCCTTATTTGAGGGTGTAAGGAGCAGCATTCTTCCATAATATCCCAAACTGGTAAAGTCATTAAGAAATAGAGTTAAAGAAAAAGGGGGGTCAGTACACAGCTCTGTTTTATGCTGCTGAAAACCAGTTGCTTCAGCAGACCATTGCTATAACAGTGGACTCCTGGTAAATACAAGGAGGTGTTTTTATTTATGTCGGGTAATAGATATGCCTCAGCTTTTTAGCAGTACTGTATTTTTTAATTGCTTAAAATAATTTTACATTTGGTTATTTTTTTCATATTATAGTCAACATATTATTTCCTTTCTTCTAAAACCTGCCTTGGTAGGTCCTCAGTAAAAAAAAAAACTGAATAATTGACACTAAGAATATAGTTACTTCTCAGTGTTGCAGTGGAGGAAAGCATTGAATGTGGATAGTAGTAAACTAGAAATCAGTTCAGTTGAGATAAAATGAAAGTTTTCCAAGTGGATTATGGCCAGTTGTCTTTGGTGGTAAAGATCCTCTAAAGGGGATCCACCTTTAGGACCAAGATCATATCCTTGAGAAATCCATCTTTAAAACCAGGAGCAAGTAGTAGACCAGGTCAAAAAGAAAAATCGCACTTTTGCATAATTCCCTTTTGACTGTAAAGCTCTTTTTTCCCCCAAGTCATTGTTAACTGCTTCCATCCTAGTTCAGCCCTCTCTTACTTTCTACTTAGAGCCTGCCCTTTCTCTTTTATTTCCTGTACGTTATCTCGAAAGCAATCATCATGGAACATCAATTTTAGAACATTGCTCTGTTCTTAAGAATTGCAGTGATTCCTGCATTGTTATAATTTCTTTGGGCTATCTGCATCAGTATTCACTGTAACTTGTACTTTTTTTAAAAAAAGGCAACAGAACAATATGTTTTCTGTTATTGTTTGTATGCTTAGAAGTATTAGTGAACTTTTTCCTCTGAGTTTTAAGGTAATGGATTTGTGTGTGTGACTTTGGTTAAGTTTATCTAATTGTCACTTGTTCTTTGCATTTTTAAACAAAACCAGAAGAGTAATTAATATGTGCATTAGAAGATTAAATGATCTTTAATTTTTAAAGTTTTATTATAAAGTTGAGACAGGCCATTGATTTTCTACAGGATTTTTAAATTGGTTTACTTTTATGACATTAGTTTTAAATCTTTTAAAAGAAAAAAATTACATCAAATCCAGCTCTAAGCAGCTGGATTTAAATGTATTTTATTGCCCATATTTCAGAATTTGAAAAAGAGTGATGGGAATAAAGTGATAAAATACATCTTTTATTTCTGAGGACATGGTAAATTTTTAATCTCAGTTTTACTGTGATTCCTGTAGCAGACATAGAAATGCTTACTCGATCCCTACTGTGTGTGGATTACCATAATATTTGGTAGACACACAATGAGGAATATGTCAGATTTGCAGCTTTGGAGGAGTGTTGTTGAGAAAACATTAAGGCAGATAATTACTGTGTGCTGTGAGAAATGTTAAATATGTGTATGTACAAAGAACTATGAAATCTCAGAGAAGGAGGGAGTTACTCTGGTTAATTTTTTTTTTTTTTTGTCAAAACTAGGTCCCTCAGCTAGTTGCTGAGAGTTTTGTTAGTGGTGTTTAAATACCATTGATAAGCGTTAGATTGAATTTGTGGAATTGCCATTATCAACAGTTTTGTATGGTTTAATTCTAATATGTATGGCAATTAAAAAAACGTAGTTAATACCGTTTGCTAATACTACTTGACAGTGGCTATATAATTGATATTTTATTAAAATAAAGCTTTTGAATGTTGAAGAATACTGAAGAAATGTGATGTTTTTGGAAAACATTTTAAAGCTCACTTGGTTTCTTTCTTTTTTTTAATCACATATGAAAGAATTTTATTGACTAAATTGCTTTGGACTTATGAATTATTGTATAATTGCTTGTAACTGTGGAACTACACTTACTTGATGTGGAAAATTTTGCTTTCAAGGCTTGACTCCATTCAAACACTAGAGAGGCAGATTCAGTTCAGTGTTTGCCCCTGAGGAGATAAGTCTGATACTAGAGACGGCATGTTGGAGAAGGCAGTGGCACCCCACTCCAGTACTCTTGCCCGGAAAATCCCATGGATGGAGGAGCCTGGTAGGCTGCAGTCCATGGGGTCGTTGAGAGTTGGACACGACTCAGTGACATCACTTTGACTTTTCACTTTCATGCATTGGAGAAGAAAATGGCAACCCACTCCAGTGTTCTTGCCTGGAGAAGCCCAGGGACGGCGGAGCCTGGTCGGCTGCCATCTATGGGGTCGCACAGAGTTGGACACGGCTGAAGCGACTTAGCAGCAGCAGCAGCAGAGTCGGCATGTATATAGTTATAAAGAATGTGGGAGGCAGCCCAGCGTAAAATCTGTGATTTTTCAAATTTTATCTTAACAGTGGAAACTTCTCCAAAAAAACTTGTGTGCAGAAATCCAGTATGTGAACAGATTAAAAAACAGAATCCTGCCCTCTTGGCCTCCCTTCTGTCCTCATTCCTACTGTTCTTGAAACCTTTTGTATGGAAGTAAAAAGCAAACCGGATTTGAATCCTGGCCTGGCCACTGTTTCACATTTTGACCTTGATACATGCTCTAACCTTAGTGAACTTGTTTCCTCATCTGTTAAATAAGTGTATTTGTGTTTTTGTTTTTGTTTTTTGCTGAGAGTTGTAAGAATTAAATATTTCAGGAAAAGAGCCTAACCTATAAAGTCATTCTGTAAATGGTAGCTGTTAGGATGATATGTATATGGCACAGTGAGGTTAAAGACTAGGCAGTAAGCTGCTCCAGTGAGAACAGTCTATCCAAAGAAGGAGTCACAGAGGTGATGATGAGTTGCCTTTGGGGTGAATCTTGAAGGGAAATGGAAAATTGCAAGACATACGGGTGGCAGATACCCAAAATGAAATATTTCTATAATGAAGACTTGGGCATGAGGAATGCTGCCTCTTTATACCTTTCTGGAGATAAATGGCCTCACCTGAGTTCAGCCTGACTTTTCTTTACATGCTTTGATTCACACTTTAGTTTTTTTTTTTTTTTTACACTTTAGTCTTAAGCAGGCTTAAGAGAAGGCAATGGCACCCCACTCCAGTACTCTTGACTGGAAAATCCCATGGACGGAGGAGCCTGGTAAGCTTCAGTGCATGGGGTCGCAAAGAGTCGGATATGACTGAGCGACTTCCCTCTCACTTTTCACTTTCGTGCATTGGAGGAGGAAATGGCAACCCGCTCCAGTGTGCTTGCCTGGAGGATCCCTGGAGAAAGAGCCTGCTGGGCTGCCTTCTATGGGGTCGCACAGAGTCAGACACGACTGAAGCGACTTAGCAGCAGCAGCAGCAAGCCAGGGTGAGAGTTGCTGACTTTCCTTGGTTAATTAAATTGGCTGCTTAAGTAAAGGAAAAAGAATGCTAAACCTGAATTTGTAAGCCATGTCTTGGTTATAATGTAATCATGCATTTATAGACAAGTTCTTCCTAACTGCAGTTGCAGTGTGTGCTGTGATTAGTTGATCAGTCATCTCTGACTCTTTGTGACCACATGGACTGTAGCCTACCAGGCTCCTCTGTCCACAGGGATTCTCCAGGCAAGAATACTGAAGTGGGTTGCCATGCCCTCCTCCAGGGAATTTTCCCAACCCAGGGATCAGACCCAGGTCTCCTGCATTACAGGCAGATTCTTTATTGTCTGGCCTACCAGGGAAACCCACCAGGGAAGCAATTGCATTAGTGTATTGAAAATTAGAATCCTATGTCCTCCTTTGAGGTCTTAATGTAGATCTTTGTAAATATTTACTTCAGTAGGTAGGTGAGGGGTTTTTTTTTTTTTTGCTTGAGATTCAGATTAATGAGATTATTGCTGTGAATAAATTCAGGTGGATGCATTTGGACTTTTGAGGGGAAAAAAACTTAGAAAATTAGTTTCTAGGAAAAGCTGATAAACTCATAATTGGATACTTTTTCTGCCTCAACAGTGATTTTTCTTTTATATAATAGTCAAATTTTAGGTAAAACATCTCAGTGTGATAACGAATGAAAGGGTATTAAAGTAGAGGAGATATGGAAATATTTATTTTAGTTTCTTTATCTCTTCCTGTGTGTGTGTAAAATCATATAGCACTTACTGTGTACCAGGCACTGTTCTAAGCACTTTCTTTACATATGTCAAATCATTTAATCCACCTGACAGCCCTATGAAAGAGATTCTACTGTTATTAACATTTAAAGTAGCTTGTACCGGGTAACTTCATTTGTCTAGATAAGGGGGTTTGCAAACTATGTCTGACAAGCTGGATCCTCCCTTCAGTTTTTAGTGGTGGGAAAGAAGTTGGTAAAAATTTGTTCTGTAAACATTTTTATACAATTCCACTTCTAAAATAATTTCCAGTTTTAATTTTATAAATTAATAAGTTACGTGAAATTGAAATTTCAGTGTCTATAAAAGCTTTATTGATACGGAGACACAGATACTCCACATATTGTTTATTGTTGCTTTCTTGCTGCAGAAACCATAAGGTCAGCAAAACTTAAAATATTTATCTATACTGTCTATCCATTTATAAAAAGTTTGCTGACCCCTGGTCTAGATACAAAGGAGAAGAGATAGGATGAGACAAAAGCATAAAATAATACAGTTAACAAAAGAATGTATCTTTATTAGAACATTCCAGGAAGACTAGGACTAGATAGAGTTGTGTAATGAACAAGCCAGCAGTATTTTCTTCTTGAAGGATTAAAAAAAACAAACCTTTAATAACAGCCTAACTATAATGAAAAAATGCTTAGTTACTTCAAAGTGTTGTATTGACTTTTTTTTCCTGTTAGTATAAGATGTCTCCTCAAGATATGTCTGAAAGGGTTTGTAAATATTTATTTGAATTTGGGTGACAGTTGTTGCAGTTACCTTTGAACCCTGAGTACCTTGGCCTCCTGATTTGATTTTTGCTCTTGGAGCTCCTCTGAGTTCTGACACTGAAGATTTCTTGATTTCCCCTTCTTTTATAATTTTGCCTTTGGCCCTTTAGGACTGGTTACAGTCTGTAATGTTGACTATATGGTTCTCTACTGAGGATGTGTATCAGAATCATCTGGAGAAAATTTTAAAATCTCTATGGCACCTCAGAATTGCTAGGATAAGGCCTAGCATGATTATTTTCAGGAATTTTCTCAAGTGGTTCAAATGTAGACTCATGGTAAAAATCCATAGTTAACCCCACTTCTCCTTCAACTACTTTTAGAAAATCTAATTTGAAAAAAATACAAATGTGGCATTCATTGTTTTGTGTCCCAGAGGTGTTTCTTAGCCTAAAGAATCATTGCCTAAATTTATGTAGACTCATAGTAGAGGTCATCAGCATCAGTTTGGTGAATTCATTTTTTACTTTGATGTCATTCAGTGTAATAATAGAATGCAAGTCGGAATTTTTGTTAGAGAGCAGGTAGTATAATTCAGTATTGTTTATCTTTATGAGAGAGACACATTGGGCATCATAGGATCCCAGTGAACCTAGAAATAATGGATTCAGTGAAGTAGAGCACAATTTATAGGAGACTTAATACTTTTAGGAGGAATAGTTTATATTCCAGGACTGTTTCGTTTCATCAGTGGTTCTGTCAGGCTGTATGTCTGTAAAACAACCTTTTAAATAGATCTTTTCCTCGTTTTCATTTAGGTATATTTTGACATCAGAGTGAATTTAAAAGGAAAAAAGTGACCTGCAATTTCTAAAAGCATATTAAAACAGCAAATAGTTGTCTTTTTTCACATTCTGTTTCGCTGTTGATAGACACAAACAGTTGTATCACACAGAAAACTGATTTGAGATAAAAAGCAGTAGGAAGGGATATACATACAGTCAAATCTAACCGGGTCAGAATTCCACTTGGAACCCTCAGGTGTTCAAAATGGCTTCATGCCTTAAGTCAAAGAAGAGAAAGATTTTAGTCAACAAAGAAGTGATCTTTGATCATCGGTCAACAGGTGATCACTGTGGGGACAAAGATTATATCTTGCATGTATTTGGTGGGTGTGTTAGAAGAATGAGAAGGCATCCTGATAAATGTCCGTAAAGGGAAAGCCAAGAATGATGAGGTAGACAGGCCAAGAAAAAAGAAACAAGGATAGGAAGGAGAAGAGCTGAAAAGTCCGCAGTAATGAGATGGTGCTTATAAGTTGCAGTGGCAGTGGATATCAAAGACTCCACTTGCAGTGGAGAGAGTGACAATGAAACAGAGGATAGGCGAGTTCTCAGTTATCTGTTTTGCGCCTCAGTAGCCTTTTTTTGATGCTGAGCCTCTAATACTTTGGCCACCTGATGCAAACAGCCAACTCATTGGAAAAGACCCTGATGCTGCAAAAGATTGAGGGCAGGAGGAGAAGCGGGCAACAGAGGATGAGATGGTTGGATGGGTGGCATCATCGACTCAATGGACCTAAGTTTGAGCAAATTCTGGGAGATCGTGAAAGACAGGGAAGCCTGGTATGCGACAGTCCATGGGGTTGCAAAGATTCAGACATGCTGAGTGACTGAACAACAAGCCTTTTGTTCAGGACGTTTCTCTTGTCTATTTTAAGTAGGACTCAGTTTTTTATATTTGATAATCCTTAAGGGCGTTGATTTCCCTGGTGAGGATCCAGGGAGTAGAATTTAAGCAGTATGAGGGGTGAAGAGTATTCATTCCAGTAGAGTTTAGTGATAGGCTAAGGCTATAATATTAATGTCTGCTATATTATTATAACAGAACCAAGGGCTTGGGGGCATATTATTAGGGTTCTCCAGCCAGACACCCAGTAGGATTTAGGTATATATCGAAAAGAAAAAGTGACTACAGTCAATCTCTGGGAGAGGGAGAGAACAGAGGGAGAGATTTTAAGGAATTGGCTTATGTGGTTGTGAAGGTTGGCAAGTCCAAAATGTAACTGGCTGGTGACCCAGGGAACAGTTGATGTTGCAACTCCCAAGTCCAGAGGCAGTCTGCTGGCCTTGCACAGCTTTCTTTTCAGGCCTTCAACAGATTGGATGAGGCCCAGCCACACTGGAGGGTAATCTGCTCTACTCAGAGTCTACTGTTTTAAATGTTGATTTCCCTGGTGGTCCACTGGCTAAGGGTCTGCGCTCCCAATGCAGGGGGCCCAGGTTTGATCTTTGGTCAGGGAACTGGATCCCATAGGCTGCAGCTAAGAGTTTTTAAAAGAGAGAAAGAAAAAAAATACTATTTCTACTTTCTTCATTATAATTTAAAGCAGTGGAGCATCTATTTGCAACACTTGCCTTTAATACTAAGAGTTACTAGACTTGATATTGGTATGAGTGATTCTCAGTAGAAAAGGTGGTATCTTAATCATTGGCCCAAAGCTAATTGAAAAAATGCAAAATATTTTGAATATAAATTTTGGATGAATGACTTAAATCTTGCAAAATGAGATATAGTAGACAGCTGTAGCTAATAGCGAAGTGAGGAAATGGTGTAGCTATTGGAAGAATTTTGCTTTTACAGAAGATGAACTGTGCCTTCACTTAGTCCATCCCTCATTGATGACCCAACCTGGTCCTTTTTTGCTTTAGTTTTTGTTATTGCTTGCCAGCAGCAGGTCCCGGTGAATCGTGGGCCTCCAAGCTGAAAGAGAATGAGAACAGGTGGACACTGAAGCCTAGGTATTTGATGAAGAACTTTCAGTGATCTAGTGTTTTCAAATTGTGGGGGTGGGGAAAATCTAACTTCTTCATATTAATTAATCACGCAGCACAGGATACTGCAGGGACCATTAATGTTTTAATTACTTTTGACATCTTTGTTTTATTAGAAAACAACCTCAAAACTGTAGAAGCTTATCTCTGTAAGTGGAGAGGTGAGGAAATCACAAAAATTGATGAAAGGAAATGAAGTTGCTCTTGAGGGTACTTTGTTGTCTGATGCAGTCTTACAGAATTAAACTGTAAATTTAAAAATTTAAATTTGACTGGGGTGTTTTTCAGAATAGGCAATGCATTAATTTCATAGGTAAGTATACTTTTTTTATTATTTGACTGCATTGGAGTATAGCATTAATGATATAGTTTAAAACTGTTTTTACATATAATAATAGTCAAAGTCAAATATTGAGAACTTAGAGAAATCAGTAACCTCATGTTTCGTGCCATGATACCAAGCATTACTTGGTGAAGTGAGGACGAATTTGCTGGCACACCCAGTATGTCCACCACTGTTTAAATGGATGAGTGATGGTCCTCCTTCTTACTTCTGTTCAGTGAGGATGGTGCAAGTCAGAACATATATGTTTATGTTCTGTTGGGTTTATTATACAGAAATCAGGATGATTTTGATGGTGCACACAATTTGTGGATGGTGAGGGGAGGAGAAGACAGAACAAGTGAAAAAAAATTTTTATCCAAGGAGCCAGGACCCTGTTTTGGGAGATGACCAGTTTTCGTTTCTCATGAAGCACATAGTTTATTGGCAAACAGGAGATTTTTATTTAACTCTAGAAAGCTAGTATGGAAAGGTACTCAGTAACTCTTGACAACAGCTTCTGCCTTTGCGCGTTGCTATATCTGGATTGTTATTTGTATTAGGGTTAGGAGCTGTAACCTGCTGTCCCAGGGAGGTAGGTAACCTGCATTGTTGAGCGACAGGCACATGAGACCAGGAGCCACTGGCAGCCCCTTAGTGTAAAAGTCTTAGGTGAGTTTCTTAAAGTCGTCTCCATCTCATGTTAATGGTAAGTGAGCCTGCCCGTTGGCATTCTTTATGTCAGTGCACCTCTACTGCTAACATGTAATTGCCTCCTTATGTTTTCCCTCATGTACATCCTTTATATTCTATATTGTTTTCCCCTCTTTCATAAACTCCTAGTTAGCAAGAAACAGTGTACAAAATAGATTATTGATATTTTATAAAAGTTTTGATAAGTGTGAAACCTATGTTATTAACACACTGAAACAGAATGAGAGGAACTTAAATTAGTAATTCACTGACTAAGATTATTTTTTAATACTCTGTTTATTTCCTGTTTTCTGTTTTTACTTTTCCCCTTTCTCTTTCTGTGGTGAGGTACTTACCTAAGCCATAATAAAGGATGTTGTCTAGGAGAGTTGCTTTGGTGTGGCAGGAAACTGTATGTTGTGTTAGAATGTAGAATGCTTAAGAATTCTGCGTTCCAAAAAACATACTGAAGAAGCCTCTGTTTCTAGCGCTCAGGCAACACAGATCTGATCTCTGAGAATGTCTGGATATTGACATGCATGCTAATGGATAAACCAAACTCTTCTTTGAAATATGTTTGTGATACATGCAAGTAGCTTAGAGGGGATTGTTGGAGTACTGCCAAAATATATTTCAAAAATGAGAAGTCTTTTCGCTCATTATGTTGACTTTGGAAGGATTTGTGAACCCCCCTTAAAATGCATGTATGTATTAATATTTTATCTTCATATGTGCTTTTTTGAGGGAAGAGTTCTTGCCTCTTCATCACCTTGTCAAACGAATTTAGTGACTCCCCAAAAGATTTAGGACTCCTCCCCAGGTGGTATGAAAATACTGCCTAGTTAATTTGTACTGTTGGTTATAAATATAGATTGATAATAAATTGTTGTAATGAAAACATTATTAACCTATAGTAGTAAATAATAACATATAATTAGCAAATCGAGACGTTTCAAATTTAATCATCCTACTCTCTGACATACCACCTTTCAAGTGGTCTCCTGGGAAATAGAAAACTCTGCTTTCTTGATCCCTCTACTCTCTGTTTTCCTTTTCAGTTTTCACTTTCTGCACAATGGCGCTGAGGCTCTTTGATCCATTGTTTCCAATCTCCTCATTATGCATTCATCACACATACCCTGTAAACCTTCAACCCAATCCTAGATCTCTCAATGTGTGACTTTTCTGTTTCTGTAGCCAGACAACTGCCAAAGAAAAGTCACATGTTTGTAAGATTGTCACCACCAAAAGTTCGTGGTCTCCAATCTTAAAAATGTCCGTCCTGTACTTCCTGTTGTATTTTTTTGTCCTCTTTCTTCATAGCAGCTATTTCAAGGCTCTTAATGCCTTCTTCCTTACTCCCCCTACCCAGCAAGTGACCTCATTTCCTATTTTCCTGAAATAAAAAGATTTCACGTTTTTCTCCTTCATAATAACAGTAGAAGAGGTAAGTCATTTTTCTATCTAGATCTCTCATTCCGTTTTCTTCCTCCTCCTCCCATTGAGTATTTCTCTATTCTGATTTTTGTTTAAATATGGAAAACTTCAGACCCATAAACAAAAGTAGAGAAAATTAACCATTCATGTACTCATTACCCAGCTTCAACAGTTAACAACTCAAAGCTAATATTTTTTCATATATATCCCTCCATCCACTCTTCCAAAATTTTTTAAAGCAAATCCTAGACATCATTCTACTGATAAAATTTTCATTGTATATTTTTAAATGACTTAAAAATAGTCACAATACTGTTATCCCTTGAAACAGTCACAGTTATTCTTTAATATCATTAGACATTCAGTCAGTGTTCACATATCCCCAAATGTTTAATTGGTTTGTTTCACAAATATTATTTATACTTAAAAAAAATTTAGATCTAAGTAAGGTCAGTGTATTCCAGTGGTTATATCAATTATCTCCTTTAATCTATAGGTTTCCCTTTCCAGCTCTCTCTCTCTGTCTCTCAGTTTCCTTGAAATTTATTTGAAGAAATTGGGTCATTTATTTTATAGGGTTTTTCACAATCTGGATTTTACTGGTTACATCTCTGTGGTGTTTTTCACATATTCTTCGGCCCTTTATGCTTCTTGGTAATTGATAGTTGGAGCCAGAAACTTAAACAGATTCAGATTTGATTTTGTGACAATACCTTATAGGTGTGTGGTGTTACTCTGTCAGGGGATACATCATGTCTGGTTGTTTGTCTTTGGTTAATTAGGTGGTGAAAATGGTGATACTAAAATTATTCATTCCTTTATTTCTCCTGTGTCTTTTTTTCCTTCCACCATTAACATTTAAGCATCTTGCTAGGTTGAGAAAAACAACAATCCATAAAAACTGCTTTTCAATACTTCCATCTGTTTCTAAGATATTTATGGTAACCATCTTCATCTTTGTGCACTCATCAGCCCATTTGATTATGGGTGTTGCAATGCTGAACCATGCTCTTATACCGTTTTACTGAAGTTTATTCTCATCAGGGTTATCAGTGAACTGTATAATGAATGAAACAGACCCATTTCATACCTTATTTTGCTTGACAGTTGGATAACTTTGGGTACTGTTGATGGTCTCTCCTTAAAATATTCCCATATTGACTTGTGACATATTGCGTCTCCTTTTGACTTCTATTCCTTTAGTTGCTTCCTCAGCCTCTGCTGTAGACTCTAAGTGTTAGTGTTGCTCTGCCTGGCTCTAGTCAGTTATACCATCTCTGAGCAGATAAGTAACAAACTTTTTTTTCCCCCTTAGGTTGGTTCTTTTTAGAGCTGACATATCTAAAGATGGAATGAGTCACACTTCTTCATCCCTTCACGTGTAGTTCTACTTAGTTCAGCTTGTTTCTAATCTAGAAGTTTTTTGAGTTGACCCCTTGGCTGACCTTTTGCTCTCGCCCTTCGGGTTCTCTTTAACAGCTCCTGTTCTAGTGTAGGTCTCCATTTTCATTGCTGCAAATGTCTTACCTGGTTTCTTCCTTTCCTGTCTTTATGGTCCTTTCTTCACTATAGAAATGAGAGTGATTTTTCTTTTAAAAAAAGGCAGGGGTTCCCCATTATTCCTAGGATAAATTGTAAAGACCAGAGCTTGTTTTCTGGCCTAGCCTGTCCTTATTATCTCTTCAGCTTTATGTTGAATCATCATCATCTGCTCTTTGGAAATCCTTGTCACACATTTCACACTGTTTTAACTGCTTGGCTGACTCTTCCAGAAGACTGTAACTTCTTCAGTGTAAAGACCAAGAAGTCTTTTCTTTGCCCTCATTAAACATGATGTCTGGTTCATTGTGTTTAGTGTACGTTGAATGGATAAATTTGTGCAGTACATTCAATGATTTCTTTATATCTTAGCTTTATCCTGATTAGGTCATGCTAATGTTCTATAACTATAGTAATTCTTGTACATTAATTTGCTTTTTTTGTCTAGAGGTAGTCTCTCCATAGTTAAACTGAACCTTGTAATGTACATAATATTGTGGAGTTTTTTCATTTTTGTTGCTTCTTTTTCACTCTGATTTATATGATTAATGCTCTGTCAGTGGGTTACTATTGTCCCAGTAATAGAAATCTGTAGACAGTTCACATAGTCACCAACATAAGATAATCCTGTTGAACCTTCTTGTTAGAGTATATGAGTTCCTAGGTGGTTTGGCTTGGTGTGACAATTAAGACTTAGAAAAGTGAGGCTAAAATTTTAAGTGTTCAATCCTGTGTTGTTCAAGTGTCAACTATATTTTCCAATTACAGTGGAAATTCTGTCTAGCTATTTTTTTTTCAGGATATCACATACTTTTGTTTTCATATGCTTGTTCTAATGTTTTATCATAGTAAGATTGATAGTAAATAGTTGGTGTGATAATGAGATTCTTCCATGTTTATTTTTTTTCCAGACTTAACGTATTTTTAATTGAAGGAAAATTGTTTTCTCTAGCTATATTTATACAGTGTGATAAGACAAACTGTACTTAAACTTTTACAAAGTAGAGGAGATTTGAAAAATAATTCCTTAAGAAATAATTCTCGATTTTTCTTTTACCTACATTTATTCTCATTGAACCGATCATGTGTTGCAGTTACAAAGGGCTCTGAAATATTAACAAGATTAGAGAATTAGGTTGAGTACAAAGAAATATGTACTCCATTCAGTTTAAATACATACTTCTTAAGCATTGAACAATGCTAAATTATTTCTTGATTAAATGTATTGGTTAAGAGGGCATTAGATTAGCTAAATAGTTTATTTACATTATAAATAATATCAGCTGTTGTATGGTTACTAGTTGCTAACATTCAATCTTGAATTTATTTATGGTTAGAACCTTTGACTTGTCGACAGTTTGTGAAATACTTATATTGTTACTTTTTTCAGGTAATACTTTTTGTAAATTGGAAAATTTGTTTTTGTCATTAAGGAAAAACTGTTTTCTTCTCTAGAAGTTATATGTTAATATTTGAAATTCAATAAAATTGAATAGTGTTGTTTTGGCTCAGTTAACTGTTTAAGATCATTTAAAATACATAAAGTGACTATTTTGGCATTGATTTTCACAGTAGGTTGAAAAACATCATTTGGTATTCATATTACCATCATAGTAAACCTCACCTTTGAGAGTGTATACAGCAAGTAATAATTTAAATTCTAAGTGAAAGAAATAATCTTTCTCTCTCTCTCCTTAGGTGGAATGAACCTTACTTGTTGAATATCTCCTGGTTACACGTTGGATTCACTTGTGAAAGAATCATTTTCCCCTGCGTGGAAGCCACTTAGTGGCTTATTTAATTGCAAATCCAGGGATTGCAAAGCTTTTTGATTTTCCAGAAGAGGGACATACCACTATATTGAATAAACTTGATATTACAGCCAAAATGGTGCTGTCCCAGAGACAACGAGATGAACTGTAAGTTTCTCTGTTTTGTGTTGTTGTTTTTTAATCCTCTCATAAAAGACAAAGTAGTAGATTAAAATACAGCTTTGAGAGATGTATTCTAAATTAAAACTGTTATGAGGGTTCAAATATTGGTTTGGGCTATTTGGTCTGACTATTAGAACTGGGTCTTATTTTGACTTAGTGTTACTTACCCTTTTGACATCATGTGTACTTTTGAAGCAGAAAAAACAAGTAAGTTATTTGGGATAAGTTTTATTCTAAGCTTGTCTTAACTATCTTATGTTCAATAGGAAGGTAGGTGCTTCAAAGCACTTCACATTTTTTTTGTCTGGAATCCATGTATTAGAAAAATGAAATCTTTTATGTTGTCACTGCTAATGCCTTTCCTTTTTGTCTTACTATGTTTTTCATCTTTGATCATCCAATGGCTATTGTATATGAACTTTATGAAGTGGCTAATATAGTTAATGCAAGAGCATTAATGAAAACAGCATGAAATTATGTGACTAGTACTATTTTATAGTGTCTTAAAGCATCCCATATTTTATAGCATTCTGTTTTTATAGATGAGGAGCATTGGGGGGACATTTTAACTTCATATTCTAGGTTTCTTAAGGATTTTCCTGTAGGTTTTAAAAAACTTCATTTGGAAATAATTTCAGATTTCTAGAAAAGTTGTAGCATTAGTACAGAGAATACTTACACGTTTTATCCAAATTCACCTGTTATTTTTTTTACCATTTGCTCTATCATTTGCACCCTAGCCATGTGTAGTTTTTTAAAAACCATTTGAGAGTAAATTGCATGCATGAAGGACCTTTGCCCCCAGGTACTTCATTGTGCAGTTCCTAAGAATAACTATACTCTTCTATAAAACAGCAACTTCAGTAAAATTTAACACTGTCACTTTTTATTAAATGTACTTCAGTTTTACTGCTTGGGCCAGTAATATCCTTTGTAGCATTTTTTTCCCCCTCTATGATATACCATGAAGTCCAGGATTGGGTTTATTTAGTTGTCATGTCTCTTTAATCTCATTTAATCTGAAACATTTCCTCAACCTTTCTTTGTCTTTCATGGCATTAATATTTTTGAGTAGTATTTAAAGTTTTTTCTTGTTGAATGAGAGATTCTTTAAATTTTGTAGTGCTTTATAATTTTCAGATGTTTCGCGCATACAATTTCATATACTTCCATGATAACCCCTTTTGCCTCTCCCCACTGATGACCAACCACTGGCTTATTCTCTGTGTGAGTCTGCTTCCGTTTTTTTTTTCTTTCATTCACTAGTTTGCTGTATTTTTTCAGATTCCACATATAAGTGATATCATAACAGTATTTGTCTGACTGCGTAGTACCCTCCAAGTCTGTCCATGTTGCTGCAAATGGCAAGGTTTTCCTTTTGGGGGCTGAGTATTATTCCATTGTATATATACCACATCATCTTTACCCATTCATCTCTTGGTGGACAGGTTGCTTCCATACCTTGGCAATTGTCCATAATGTTACTGTGAGCGTTGGAGTGCACATATCTTTTTGAGTTAGTGTTTTTGGAGTGGAATTGCTGGGTCATGTGATGGTTCTGTTTTCAGTTTTTTGAGAAACCTCCATACTATTTTCCTCATTGGCTGTGCCCGTTTACATTCCCATCAACAGTGTTTGAGGGCTCCCTTTTCTCCATAACCTTGCCAGCATTTGTTATTTGTGAGTCTTTCGATTGTTTCTTTGTTTTGGCTGCATCCTGTGGCATGTGGCATCTTAGTTCCCTGACCGGGCGTCGACCCATGCCCCGTGTGTCGGGAGCATGGAGTCTTAACCATGGGACCAACAGGGAAGTCTTTTTTTTTTTCAAAATAGAGTGTTTCTCAGTTTGTTTTCTTCCTCATAATTAGAGCCAGTCTATGCATTCTTGGACAGAAAGCTACATAAATAATATTGAATTCTTGTCAGAATATCATATCTAGGCACATCCCTCAATGATGATGTTAATTTTGACCCCTCAGTCTCAGTGCCTATTGTCTCCATTATAGAGTTACCGTTATTTCCTCTTCAGCAAATAAATGGGGAGACACTTTAAGATGATGCAGACATTCTTCTTCCTATCGATATTTCTCCCCTAGATTTAACATCCATTGATTATTCTTGCCTGAATGATTCTTTACTACAATGGCTGTAAAGTGATGATTTTCTAACACTACTACTCATTCTGTATTTATTAGTCAGCACTCAGCATTTTACTGTAATCAGTGCATCTTCTTTTTCTTTCTTTTATGTATGTGTCTTTTCATTATTGGTATTAATTCATGGGTTCTTAAATTTCCAGTTGTTTATCATTCATTACTATTGTACTGTTTGGGTGCTTGAATTGTCACAAATTTCACATAGGAGCCTCTTCAGTTTGCTCTTTTATGTGCCCCTATCATTTTTTGTAAGCAATTCCTTACTTTCTAGGATAATAGGATGTTCCAAGCTTATTGTTTACTTTAACAATTTGTTTACCTCAATAATTTGTTTACCTTAACAAGGATTTGCCTTAACCATAGAGTCAGCCATTGCTCCAAGAAGCCCTGGTTCTTCTTAGTGAAAGTGAAAGTCGTTCAGTTGTGTCTGACTCTTTGCGACCCCATGGACTATACAGTCCATGGAATTCTGCAGGCCAGAATACTGGAGTGGGTAGCCTTTCCCTTCTCCAGGGGATCTTCCCAATCCAGGGATCGAACTCAGGTCTCCCACACTGCAGGCGGATTTTTTACCAGCTGAGTGGTATTTGAGATCAAGATATGGGCATTAAGTGTACTCATTACTAGGGATGTCTTTGCTTTAGGGCCCTTTAAGTAGACAGAACTAGGAAATACATATATGTGTTAACACATATACAGACTCCCTAGCTCATATTTGTGCTAAGGTTTCTCAGTCTTTGCACAGTTGACATTTGGGGCTGAGTAATTCTTTGCTGTGGGGGCTGTCCTGTACATGCTTGGTTGTTTAGCAACATCCCTAGCTTTTGCCCACTATATGCCATAACCAAAAATATTTCCAGACGTTGCTGCTGTCCTCTGGGAGGACTGTAATACTTCTAAAATAGTTTCAGAATTATTATTATGCTCCTACCAGTGAAAACTCTCCTGGAAAGGGTCCAGAGTTTGAATGCAGTTCTTCCCCCATCCGTTCTACTGAAGACAGAGTGTGTAATGAAATACTGAGTAAGTTACATAGATTCATTTTGTGTTTTCTCTCCCTCTTCATGTAGTTACATCATTCATTTGAAATACAGTTGGGTACATCTGTTCTGTTAATAGCTTTTCCAGTTTCTTGTGTTTTACATTGCACCTGCTCCTCATCTTTATTATGTATGTTTCCTGTTTTTTGCTTCTTTCACAGTTAAAAGGCAGCATACTGTATATTCTCTTTTGCATTTTACTTTTTTTCACTTAACAGTGTCTCCTGGAACTCACTCCTGTCAATTCATAGAAATCCTCTTCTTTCCCCACCCCTCCAATAGCTGGATAGTACTCCGCTGTTTATACACCAGTTTTTCAACCATTCTTCCCTCCATGTTTGAACATATAGGTAGTTTCCACTATTTTGTAATTGCAAAGAATATTGTAATGATTGACCTTGCATATGTACTTTTATCTTATAGAAGGCATATCTGGTTTTTAATCATTCTTGTTTCTGTCTTTTCTTTAGATAGATTTTTTCTTTAGGTAGAAGATTCTTTTCTTCTCAATAACTTGTGAGAGCTGACTGCAAGTCTTGCTTATCACCCTCATAATCAGGATGAATATTTAAATTATGGCCAAGAATAGAGCTTTTAATTTGTCTAAAAATCAGTTGAGAAGGGAAGAACCTAATTTCAGGTGGCTAAATTTTTACAGAATTTGAGATAACTGACTTAAAAGTTTTCATCAAGCAAAGCAGATTTGTCCCACAGATCTAAATATACATTTAGGATATGGATTTAGTGTCCTCCAGTTTTTAGGAAGGAAATAAAATGAAGGGTTTTGCTTTTTTTCCTGTTTTTGAAAATGATCTGAACACATATTTACTATGATAGCAAGAAATAAGTGTTTATGTGCCTCTTACAAGTAAGATAAATTTTGGCACCTCAGTTGGCCTTTGTAACATTTTAGCATTTCTAAAGGTTGGCAAGCAGTTTAAACTATAAAATTCTTTTAGGCTTTTTTGAAATAGAAATGAAATTAATTTTTTTACAAACTTGAAACATAATTTGTGATTCAGCCTAGCAAATGTGTATTGCTTACCTTGTGTGTTCTTCCTACTCTGGGGCATATAAACATGAGTAATAACATGAAACCATAAAAAAAAAAAAAGAAACCATTTATGTGGATATGACAAGCATCTTTTAGATAAATCAAGGGTGGGAGAAATTAAAATGATCCAATTTTACAACTAGTAACAGAGGTAGTTTTCTGACTTTAAATTCACTATTCATTAAACAAAATTCTGTTACCAAAAGAAATGTATGTCAAAATGTAAACCTAACCCCCCATTTTCTCAGTCCCGGTTTCGAGAAGTGGCCACCATTACCCCTATATAATTTTTTGAAGACATTTTTCATATGTTTACAAAAATTGCATGAACATCTTCTTCCCCCTTAAGATTTATAAGATAGAATTATACTTTACAAACTGCTTTTAATATTTTTTGTCACCCTTTCTGTGAGTTTGGAAATGTTTACTATCTGTTGCTAGTTCATCTAATAGCAACTTTTGTACATCTTATACCTCTATTTCTTTATCAGAGTTTATGCATTGATTCTCCTCCATGGAAGATGAAGGGAGTCTGTTATTTTTACATTGTCCTGGTTGATGATATTTGTACTGTTCGATCTGATGTTCACTCCCTAATTCTTCCGTGCAACAGCTTTCCTATTGTATCTTTTTAACACTTATATTGAAGTATAGTTGATACGTAAATAACTATACACATTTAATATGTACAATTTGATGAGTTTGGTCCATTCTTATATTCTTATTTTGATTACTCTTGTTGAGTTCAGTTCACTTCAGTTCAGTTGCTCAGTTGTGTCTGACTCTTTGCGACCCCGTGAACTGCAGTACGCCAGGCCTCCCTGTTCATCACCAACTCCTGGAGTCCACCCAAACCCATGTCCATCGAGTCGGTGATGCCATCCAACCATCTCATCCTCTGTCGTCCCCTTCTCCTCCTGCCCTCAATCTTTCCCAGCATCAGGGTCTTTTCAAATGAATCAGCTCTTCACGTCAGGTGGCCAAAGTATTGGAGTTTAGGTTCAACATCAGTCCTTCCAATGAACACCCAGGACTGATCTCCTTTAGGATGGACTGGTTGGATCTCCTCGCAGTCCAAGGGTCTCTGAAGAGTCTTCTCCAACACCACAGTTCAAAAGCATCAATTCTTCTGCACTCAGCTTTCTTTATAGTCCAACTCTCACATCCATACATGACTACTGGAAAAACCATAGCCTTGACTAGACAGACCTTTGTTGACAAAGTAATGTCTCTGTTTTTCAATATGCTGTCTAGGTTGATCATAACTTTCCTTCCAAGGAGTAAGCGTCTTTTAATTTCATGGCTGCAGTCACCATCTGCAGTGATTTTGGAGCCCAGAAAAATAAAGTCAACCACCGTTTCCACTGTTACCCCATCTATTTCCCATGAAGTGATGGGACCAGATGCCATGATCTTACTTTTCTGAATGTTGAGCTTTAAGCCAACTTTTTCACTCTCCTCTTTTACTTCCATCAAGAGTTGTTGGGTAGATTTTGTCATTATGTACCTTTTCAAGATGGACCTATAGATGGACCTCTATGGGTCTTTGCATGCCAGAGAATACAGTTTTTTGCTCCTAAAATGAATAAGTAAAAAGTGAAGGATTTTTAGATTATACATTTTTCTCACTCAATTACAAGTATTAGGGGGGAAATTGCCATGTTTTAGATTGCAAAAAAAATCTCAAATTCCAAAAAAGCAGAAATCACATGGGCCTCATTTGCTGATCATAACGCTATAATAATGCAATCTATCCATCTGAGCATTTAAATTATATACTTCTAAGTAACTGGAATAAAGAGAGCCAAATGAACCTTAGGAAGTGAAGAAATCAATAATAAGGTACTCACATCAAAAACCCCTAGGATGTATAGCCCTCATAGCATACAGAAAATTAGATAGTCTTTAATGAATCTTTAAAAAAAAGAGAAATGAACTTTCAAGAAAAAGGAATTCATAAATAAAAGCAGAAATTAATGAAATAGAAGATGTAGCTTGGTAATTTGACAGGTAAAATGAAAAACTAGCTTTAAAAAGAGACTAAAATGAAAGCGAAAAGACACAAATGAACAGTAATGAAAAAGGCAACATAAAATGAAGTCCGGTGATTTTCAAAATTATGAGAATGTTCTCTTAAGTTTGAAAATCTAAATGACCTGAGTGATTCTCTAAGAAAATATATGTGATCAGATTTGTTTAAGAGAAGTTAGAAAACTTGAATAGAACCTTGACTATAGAGGAAATGGTAAAAATAGGTACAGACCAAGTTCAGGTGATTTTCAAGCCTAGACTTCCTGTCAAGTCTTTAAGGACCAGTAACTTCCCAGATTATGAGGTCTCTTCCAAAACATAGGAAAAGGTGGAAAACTTAGGAATTCATTTTAGTAGGGTGGAGTAACCCTGACAGCAACAGCAGGCAAGAGGAAAATAATAAAGAACACTACATGCTAATTCTTTTTTTTTATGCTAATTCTTAAATGAACTCAGATATAACAACTGAAGCCGGTAGTATATGAAAAAAAATTAATTATGGCCAAATATGATTTATTGCCAGAATGTAAAGGTTTTTCAGTGTTTAGAAACCTGTTAGTATAATTACTGTATTAATAAACAGGAGGAAAAAATGTGGTCAGTCCAGAGAAGATAGAAATTGTATTCTTAATACCCAGTCCTTATTGTTAGAAATTCCTTAGAAAATAAGAAATTGAATATTTACTTAATTTGATTAAGGCTTGTTGCCAGAAATCTACCGCAGACATTAGAAATACCAAGTACATTTCCATTAAAGTCTAGAACAAGTTCAGAGTTCTATGCTCCTGCTACCATTTATATTTGTATTTGAGATTCTAGCCAGTGCAGGGAGGCAACAAAAAGTATTAGAACTATAGGAAAGGAAGGAGACCAAGTGTGTTTGTAGGTGATAGCATCTGCATAGGAAATCCAACAGAGTCAACAGTAGCTTAAAAATATAATACATTTATGTGTGTCTCTACACATAAAGATGTCTGTAAGATCTCTTGATAAGTCAAGTAATCTGGTTGCTAAATAAGATGTTATAATACGTTTCTGTTAAATACCCTCCCCACACACAGCTGTGCATTTTTTTTGTGCCTGTATCTGTGTAGATGCACAGATAAAGGCCTGAAGTGTTAAGCATGGTTACTTCTGAAGAGAAGAATGAAATTGGATAAATGTAGAATGAAGATATGTGCCAGTATTGTTTCATTATTTTAGAAGACAAATACATTTCTTTTTTGTGTAAATAAAAAGTTTAATGTGTTTTCTTCTAAACAAAGTAACTATAGATGATGATTATTCTCTGACATAGGTTGCAATGGAGAAGTGTTCAGTTCAGTTCAGTTCAGTCACTCAGTCGTGTCCGACTCTCTGCGGCCCCGTGAATTGCAGTACACCAGGCCTCCCTGTCCATCACCAGCTCCCGGAGTTCAATTAGACTCGCCTCCATCGAGTCAGTGATGCCATCCAGCCATCTCATCCTCTGTCGTCCCCTTCTCCTGCCCCCAATCCCTCCCAGCATTAGAGTCTTTTTAGGTCAGCCTATTTCTTTTTGCTTTTCTGCCTAGGTACCCATAGTATCTGTATACTTGTTCATGTTTCCCAAGCTAGGTTTTGTTTTGTTTTGTGTTTTTTTGGCTGTATGGCATGAAGGATACTAGTTCCCCTGATCATGGGTTGAATTCCTATCCCCTTGCAGTGGAAGCATGGGAGTTCTAACCGCTGAACTGCTAGGGAAGTCCCTGGATGTTCTTTATTTTTTTCTCTTAGTATATTTGGTTATATTGTATTGTGTCTTTTGGATTCCTTTTATTTTCAGTTTTATGTTACCTTAGATTTTTTTGGGGGAAGTATAGAGTGTTCATCTATAATTTTCTGCTGCTTCCAGGGGTTATTCTTTCTCTCTATAGCATGCTTTCCTCTAGTTTACTTGCTTTGCTGCTTTTCCTCTTCTCTTAAGAAAGTTTGCATGGGTCCTATGTGGCATTTTTGAGTATAGTTCTGTTTTGTGGAAAGAGTAATGAAGCTGGAGTAGCTTGAAATTGAATGTGCTGTCTTAGTACACCTTTCTACCTAATTAATATAGTCCTTTGCTCTTGGGACATTTTACCTCTTAGTTTTCCAGGTCCTTCTTAGGTGAGCTAAACCTTCAAGTCATCTCAGGCCTTTTTTGGATAATTGTTTGTCTTTGTTGGCTAATTCTGGCTGGCACATGTAAAGCTAATTCCCTTAACCCTTCTCTTAAATCCCCCTTTACCTGTAGACAGTGCCCTAAAACTCCTCCGTGATTGCTTGTCTGTTGCTCTCTCCAAAGCTCCTGGAAACCACTGATCTTTTTCCTCTAGTTTTGCCATTTCTGGAAAGTTGATATCACATGGTATGAGGCTTTTCAGAATGACTTTTTTTGGTATGCATTTTGAGGTTCCTTCATGTCTTTTTATTACTATATTTTTAAGCTGTGTTTTGCTTTGGAAAAGATTTCCCTGGTTGCTCAGACGGTAAAGCGTCTGCCTACAATGCAGGAGACCAGGGTTCAATCCGTGGGTTGGGAAGATCTCCTGGAGAAGGAAATGGCAACCCACTCCAGTATTCTTGCCTGGAAAATCCCATGGATGGAGGAACCTGGTAGGCTATAGTCCATGTGGTCGCAAAGAGTCAGGACTGAGCGACTTCACTTTCACTCTCACTTTTGCTTTAGAAAACTAAACCTCTTCAGTTATTTGAGGGATTCAAGTTTTTCCTGTGCATGTATTTTAACATTGTATATATTTAGTGTCTATTAGGAAGTGACTCTGTCCTGGCCTTTAAAAAAAGAAAGTAAACATCTGTACTTTGCTACAAACTGAAATTGTATCCGTACATAGAAGTACACTGCTACCTGTGTGAATTAGAATCTTAATACTTGGCAGCAAAGGCAAAATATATGAATTGAGTGCTGGGACTGAAATGAGACTGTAACTGTAGTTCATACCCTTTGAATTTCAAATTTTTTATGTTGAACTATGTTTTCATTGGCTATAAATATAAGTATATATTTAGACATACAGTTCTTAATATGTTGCTTTCATCTAGCTTGTTTGAGGTTCTGCTGCCTTTATATTTCCTTGGGGTGATAGAGTATGAGCCCTTCTGAGTCTTCAAAGGAAGATTAAAGTTATTCTCAGTTTGTGTTATATTTAAGCTTTTTATTCTTTGAAAGCTTTTGATTGAAATATTTCATTAAGTAGAATGTATCATATTCTGATCATTCCAAAATAACAAATAATGACTTACAGTCCATGGGGTCACAAAGAGTCAGATGTGACCTAGAGACTAAGTGCACATACTGTAGGAGGTACTGGTATTTTCTGTTGTTAATGTTAGACTTGTCAAAACAGCAGTAGTAAATAAAACATATTTCATTTGTGAAATTGAACCAACATTATAAAATTGCTTAATGTTTCAAGATATACATTTCAGCATTTATTGAGTGAGATGTAGGCATTTCTAAAGGTAATAAAGATGTGGTCATCAATGTCAAAATTGTTGATTTTCTGTTGCACTCATACAGAGCTGCAGAACTTTTATTGTGTCATGACATTTTGTTTCCCTGAACTATTTGATTGTATTTTACAAGATTGTATTAAAAGAGAAGTCATACTGAAAAGAGAGGAGGGCAGTGCCCCAAATACAATTAAGGAAGTTGAGAAAGTTGTATGCTGAGTGGCTCCTGGTTTAATGTTTTTATTTTTTTGGTGAAGTTGACGGTCAGCTGAAAGGTGAGATACAGTTAGCTATTTGAGAGTACAGAAAGGAGACTAGGGACAAGTGAATGATTCATCAGGCAGCATTGGAATGACAACCATGTATTATGACTTGACCCATACAAGTTTTTTTAGCCAGGTAATTCTAGGGATGTCTGTTGTAAATATCTGATTTTAAGTGATCTTTACTTTTATGCTTTAGGGCTTATTTATGATGCTCTTTGTTTATTTAGTTGGTATCCCATCTAATCTTCCTATATGCTTCTGATAAGTAAGCCTTTTTAAAATTCTACTTAAACTGCTTTTTCTTGCCTTGTATGTCCTTCATAATGTTTCTGTCCTATCTTTCAGCCATTTCTGTCGTACCTTAATCTCATTTCCAGTATTTATATCTATTATTTATGTGGATCACTTTTGGAACAATTTTAAGTAATGGTAATAGGCATTCTTTTCTTGTTCTTGGCATTAATGCAGATATTTCTAGTGTTTTACCATTAACAATATTATTTATTGGTTGAAAGTTTGAGGGATTTCTTTTTAAAATATTAATAAGATATCTTTTCTAATATTAATGAAAACCTTTCTATTGTAAAGGAATGTTCTAAAATCAAGAATGTTGAAGCATTTGATCATACAGATATTGAGATCTTCATCATATTCTCATTCCCAGTTCCCCTCAGTATACCAGGTACCTGTTCTTTTACTTAATGATGAAGATACGAGTCCACTTACCGTGATTTACCTAAATTTTATTTTCCTTTACTTCACCACTGCCAGAATTAGGTCTCATTGTAACCTCTTGCTGTGCTTTACTTGTCCCAGGACTGATAGTAGTTGAATCCTGGCCTACCTTTTTGAAATATATTCAAGTGTGATGATGAAGGTTGATTATTACAATCCTTCGTCAGGGCACAGGAGGTTGGAGAGGTGTAAGACCTATGGCCAAGAACTTACCTTATCAGTACTGCCCTTTCCCCAAAGTCTCAGTGGGTGACTGTAGCATACTTAAGAAACCATGTTACCTACCTGTCTGAGAGTTGGCTAATGTATGGCAGCAGTTTGTGGAATGACCTGCAGTAGTGTCTCTGCACTTGCAGTGAACTTTCTTCACATCTTCAGCAGGATTGTGTAAATCATCTTGGCGTTTGTCTAAAATGGCATTGCCTGGGTCATTGTGCGGGCTGTCTTCTGTAGCAGGGCACCAAAGATGATGATGTGCTGCTCCTGGTGGCGTGAACCTGCATGCTCGATCCTGCTGCTGTCTTCTCATTATCCTGGTGGTGTGCCCTCCTAACCCGGTAGGGATCCCACGTTCATAGGGCCACTGCAGCCTGTCAGAGCAGTGCACATTAACCCCACTGCTTTCCTCATTCCTGAATGGTGAGATCAGTGTGTTTTTTGTAATGGACCTGGTGAGAAGACATCTATTTGTCAGTTTCTAACTTAACCTAGTTTTTCCTCATATAAACAATAAAGTTTGAGTGTTTATAGAATTCCTAGAACATGTTTATTCAGCCTTAGAGTACTAGAGTACAGAGTTTGAAGAAACACTGTTATTGTCATTTTGGTTTCACAGACCTGAATTTTGATTCTCAACTTCACCATTTATTAGCCGCCGCCCCCCCCCTAAAAAAACCAGTTAAGTTCTATGAGCCTCGGTGTCTTTACCTTTGAAAAACAGCTTCTACCTCAGCCCCCTATAGTGCATGCTCTGTAATTCTCTCTGCTTCAGTTTTGTTGGTAAGAAATGCTGGGGACCCTGAAGTATTCTGCTTTTATTGTCGGTGTTATCTAATCTTTTTAGAGTCATTTTTGTTTAACTAGCAGTTCATAGCATTTTGATACTCTTATCTCTGTAAGATTGTGAGGTTGTGTATGGGTTGGTAGTGGTGGGATGTTATGTATGACTCATACTACAAATACTACTGATATTACAGCTACAAAAATTGTCTTGGGGCTATAAGAATGAAGGGCAGGTAGGAAGTCAGCTAAAGTGCTTAAAATACAATCCTTGCATTTTTAGTAAGCTTAAGAATAGTTTAGAAAAGCAAAGTCTCGTTTGTTACTGTAGCAGTCTCACAGGCGAGCAGAAGACTCTGTCCAGGATGGCACTGTCCATATGTCAGCGAGAATTCATAGGTAAAATCCTTCACCTCAGTCTGTTCTTTTGATTTTAGCCATTTTCTGTGATTCTGCACGGCTTTATTGATTTTGGTTCTACTCAGAGTGACCTGTTGCACTTCTGTGTGAATTTTTCTTTGATTCTAGTGATACTTGTTTTTTTCATCTCCGAAGGCTTAGTAGATTTACTTAACTCGTGTATGAAATTTCTTTGAGAGATTATTATAAACTTGTGCTTTGATGCCCTCCTGTTTTCAAGGGTATGCATCTTCCATCATTAATAAAGTGATGAAGATCAACTCTGAGTCAACAACTGAGATTAGTAGCAAACTTTAGAAGCACCCTTTAGGCTTTTGTTAGAACCAGCAGGTTCTTCAGTCTTATTTATTCTTTCTTTATGTGATGGTGGTACACCTTGCCTGCGTTAGAGGTTCTGTGTTCTCAGTATGAGTTCACTTGGCATAGATGTTGAGTGGCGAGGTAACAGGCAGCGGTGAGAGTTACTTGGCCATGGGAACCTAGTATTTGATGTGGAAATAGAATTGACTAGACTGTTCTGGGACGGGTTTGTAGACTTTGCACATCATCAGTATGTTGTACCTCCCCTAATGATATCATACACATTTAAACTTCAGCTTTATTTACTGTATTTTTGTTTATATTCCCTTTCTCTTTGATAATTCAGTATTATGATATTTTAGACCATCCCCAAGAAAAAGAAATGAAAAAAAGCAAAATGGCTGTCTGAGGAGGCCTTACCAATAGCTGTGAAAAGCAAAGGAGAAAAGGAAAGATATACCCATTTGAATGCAGAGTTCCAAAGAATAGCAAGGAGAGATGAGAAAGCCTTCCTTAGTGATCAGGGCAAAGAAGTAGAGGAAAACAATACAATGGGAAAGACTAGAGATCTCTTCAAGAAAATTAGAGATACCAAGGGAATATTTCATGCAAAGATGGGCACAATAAAAGACAGAAATGGTATGGACCTAACAGAAGCAGAAAATATTAAGAAGAGGTTGCAAGAATACATAGAAGAACTCTACAAAAAAGATCTTCACCACCCAGATAGTCACGATGGTGTGATCACTCACCTAGAGCCAGACAACCTGGAATGTGAAGTCAAGTGGGCTTTAGGAAGCATCACTACGAACAAAGCTTGTGGAGGTGATGGAATTCCAAGTTGAGCTATTTCAAATCCTAAAAGATGATGCTGTGAAAGTGCTGCACTCAATATGCCAGCAAATTTAGAAAACTCAGCAGTGGCCACAGGACTGGATAAGGTCAGTTTTCATTCCAATCTCTAGGAAAGGCAATGCGAAAGAATGCTAAAACTACCACACAGTTGGACTCATCTCACACGCTAGTAAAGTAATGCTCAAAATTCTCCAAGCCAGGCTTCAGCAATATATGAACCGTGAACTTCCACATGTTGAAGCTGCTTTTAGAAAAGGCAGAGGAACCAGAGATCAAATTGCCAGCATCCTCTGGATCACGGAAAAAGCAAGAGAGTTGCAGGAAAACATCTACTTCTGCTTTATTGACTATACCAAAGCTTTTGACTGTGTCGATCACCACAAACTGGAAAATTCTGAAAAAGATTCTGAAAAACGAGACCACCTGACCTGCCTCTTGAGAAATCTGTATGCAGGTCAGGAAGCAACAGTTAGAACGGGATATGGAACAACAGACTGGTTCCAAATAGGAAAAGGAGTACCTCAAGGCTGTATATTGTCACCCTGCTTATTTAACTTATATGCCGAGTACATCATGAGAAACGCTGGGCTGGAAGAAGCACAAGCTGGAATCAAGATTGCTGGGAAAAATATGAGTAACCTTAGATATGCAGATGACACCACCCTTATGGCAGAAAGTGAAGAACTAAAGAGCCTCTTGATGAAAGTGAAAGAGGAGAGTGAAAAAGTTGGCTTAAAACTCAAAATTCAGAAAAGTGAGATCATGGCATCCGGTCCCATCACTTCATGGCAAACAGATGGGGAAACAGTGGAAACAGTGTCAGACTTTATTTTTCTGGGCTCCAAAATCACTGCAGATGGTGACTGTAGCCATGAAATTAAAAGATGCTTGCTCTTGGAAGAAAAGTTACGACCAACCGAGACAGCATATTAAAAGGCAGAGACATTACTTTGCCAACAAAGGTCCGTCTAGTCAAGGCTATGGTTTTTCCACTGGTCATGTATGGATGTGAGAGTTGGACTATAAAGAAAGCTGAGCATCAAAGAATTGATGCTTTTGAACTGTGGTGTTGGAGAAGACTCTTGAGAATCCCTTGGACTGTAAGGAGATCCAACCAGTCCATCCTAAAGGAAATCAGTCCTGAATATTCATTGGAAGGACTGATGCTGAAGCTGAAACTCCAATGCTTTGGCCACGAAGAGCTGACTCATTTGAAAAGACCCTGATGCTACAAACGATTAAAGGCAAGAGAAGGGGACGACAGAGTATGAGATGGTTGGATGGCATCACCAACTCAATGGTGATGAATTTTGTGTAAACTCTGGGAGTCCGTGATGGACAGGGAGGCCTGGTGTGCTCCGGTCCATGGGCTTGTAAAGAGTCGAACACGACTGAGCAACTGAACTGAACTGAACTGAATGCCGTGTAATAGCTCTCTTTTTCTAAACTGTTAAGTGTAAATATGGTTACTAACTAGATATTTAACTTTCCTTGGATAGAGAGCACATGCCTGATATTCTCAAGTCTCACTGCTCCTCCCCAACTCCAGTATTTTACAGTGTTCATTTTAAGCCTTACTGTAGAGTGGAATACTGAGGCTGCTTTACGTTCTGTTCTTGCTAAAGTCAACCTATGAATAGCCAGATTGCTTGGACACTTTTCAAACTATGTTTTACCTCTCTCAGATCTTTGTCATTGGTAGCGATTTCCATTTCTTTGAAACGTCCGTCTCCATTGGCTTGCTGACATCTCTTAATTTTTGTACTATAACAGGATTCTTCACTTTCTGATGGCTTCTTAAAAAGTTTGATATCTGTCAAAGTTCTATCATTTACTTTCTACTTTCCTTGCTGCAAAGTGTTTTTCACCACTTTTGGTTTGAAACACTGCTACCTATTTACCAGTTTTCCCCAATTCTTTAATTACATCAAATCCATCTCTTAAGCTTCTGATCTTTATGTTCAATTACCTTCTTTATCATATATCTTTACTTAAATGTCGTATAGCCACTTCAGGTCAAAAGATTTAAAACTGAACTAATTATATTCCTGCCTCCTCCTTCCCCCCCCCCCCCCTCCTCTTCTCCTGTTCTGTACAAATAAATGTTATTACCATGTACCAAAAACTTGTGAATCAACTGTTTTCTCCCATGTCCCACTTTGTGTAGGCTGGTCAGAATACCCATCATTTAAAAGTCTACAAGTAACAAATGCTGGAAAGAGTGTAGAGAAATTGAACCCTCCTGCACTGTTGGTGGGAATGTAAGTTGGTGCAGCCACTATGGAAAACAGTATGGAGTTTCCTTTAACAGTAATTAAAAATAGAATTACTGTATAGTCCAGCAATCCTACTTCTGGTCATATACCTGGACAAAGCTATAATTCAAAAAGAGGGTACCCCTATGTTTGTAGTGGCACTATTCACAAAAGCCAAAACATGGAAATATCCTGTCCATTCATCGATAGATGAATGAATAAAGAAGATATGATACATATATATAATGGAATACTACTCAGTGATAAAAGAGAACAAAATAATGCCATTTGCAGAAACATGGATGCAACTAGAGATTATAATACTAAGTGAAATAAGTCAAAAAGAGAAAAACACTGTATCACTTATATGTGGAATCTACAATTATGGCACAGGTGAACCTATATACGAAACAGTGGTTGCCGAGGTGGGGGTGGGGGGGGGAGATGAACTGCAGCTTGGAGGTTGGTAAATGTAGACTGTTTCGTTTAGAATGGATATGCGACGAGGTCTAGTGTATAGCACTGGAACTGTACCCAATCTCCTGGGATAAAACATAATGGACAAGAATATTTTAAAAAAGAAGTGTGTGTGCGTATGTATAACTCAGTCACTATGCCGTACAGCAGAGATTGGTACAACATTATAAATCAGCTGTATTTGAATTTTTAAAAGTTTGTGTGTTGGACTTTTTAAATGGCAGTACAGATTCACTTTAAAAACATTTATGAAGAAATTTAGTATATGGAAGTATATGAAAATGGAACAACTCTTGTTAAAGGATGGAGGTATAGTGTTCCACCTACTTGGCCAGTTTCTTTCCCACCTGCTCAGTAAATATTGATTGGAATTATTATCCTAAATTGCTTCACTACCTGTTTTATGACCTTGAATGTATCAGTCTCTCAATTATGTAATATAGGGGTTATACACTTTCCTACCTAATTTAACAGCATGGTTTTAGGATCAAAAGAGGCAGTGAATGCTGTTTTTTAGATTTAAAACTTTATAAAAAGTTTTTATACAAGTTATACGTCCTCACATAGGCCTCTCTTCCAAACACCATTACTTGGGGGATTAGGAAATTTCAACATAAGAATTTGTGGGGTATACAAATAATCAGTCTGTAGCATCTTTTGACTTAAATGTAAAGATGTTTGAAAAGCTTTGACTGTATGAATACTTATTGTAACATTATTTTAAATGTTGAAACACTGACCGGTTTTCAGTGTATTGAATGAAATGAACAGATATGTGACTTGATTAAAGCATACGTGTGAATGTATAGGCAAAGAGCATGGTATGAGTGACCTGTGCTGACCTATGTTAGTATTAATCTCAAAATATTGGGATTTTTTTAGTAAGGAAAAGGATATAGTTTCTTCTTTTAATATTCTTACCTAGAAAAGTATCATCACTTATCTGTCTTTCCTTTACCAAAAAAAAGTCCATTAAGATAATAGTTGCTATAATTTGTACATGTTACATGTACATATTGTCTGTTATATGAGCTTCAGAATTGTAAGCTGTGTGTAGTGTGTTCAGGCAAAGTTCCAGCACTCAGGCTTGACTCTGAGGAAGGAGTAGAGCTGTGTAGAAACTGAATATTTACAAATACTGCCTAAGATTTTGTAAACCCTTGACGTTTTTCCCTTTGTTGCCTGAAGAAGGAAATAAAGCTAAGTGATAGATAGGTGTCTTTTAGTGTCTTTGTTTTCCTTACCACTTGGGATATTCTTACCAAAGGGTAATTTATTTGTTGAAGGTTAGTTTGTTTGTAATATAGGCTTTGACAGCACAGTATTTGATGAAATTGTTTTGAGAGAGCCATTGCCTTCCTATTTGTATTACTTCAGAAGGCCCAAGTAGAACTGCTTGGAAATTACAAAGTAGTACTATTTACAGGTTCATGTAAAGAATTTATTTCTGAATGAATCAAATTATCCATTAATAAAACAGGCCAGAAGGTACAGGCTTGTAAGAAGCACACACAGACTCACAATAATAATCCTATACTTTCTTCATTCCCATGGCCCACAAGTGTGATGTTCTGACCTTGTAATTCTAAATTAATCTCTCATCTATGACACTGTACTGTTTGTAGCTTGTGCCTTTTCCCCACCCACTCTCATGGTTTAAAGTTGTCTCTAATATTAAAATGCTAATTATAATTTTACCAGAACAATTCTCCTTACAGAACTAAATTTCATTTGCTAGTCCTTGAGTGTCTGTAAGAATGACAAGTATTAATAATAAGGAGGGCTAAGTGTAAACATGAACAAAATTGATAATTACTGTCACAAAATGATAACTAGTTATATAAGCCAGGTCTTGATCTTACAACTTGTAAGGTAAACAACGCATTAGAAATATAACTAAAAGTTCGAGAATAGTATTAACAATCTTATGGATATGCTGTGAAGGGTTAACTATTTTAGAGGCTTTTGTGGGGTGGGTGGTTCATTTTCTTGTGAAATGCTTGTATGATTGGAAGGGTAATCCTCTTTAAAAAAAAAAAGTTGTCTTAAGGTTTATGAGATTTAAAAAAAATACTTTCTTCAACATAGGAATGAAAATTTATTAAGAGTCATTTGAATTTGTTGTCTTTCAGAAATCGAGCTATAGCAGATTATCTTCGTTCAAATGGCTACGAAGAAGCATATTCAGTTTTTAAAAAGGAAGCTGAATTAGATATGGTATGTTTGACTTTTTACAGTTACTCATGTAGTTGATGAGTAGATTTTATTGTTAAGTATCAGTAGTTAGCAGTCACCTCAGTTATTCAAAATCTTGTCATTTGTTATTATGGTTTTACTTGGCACTAAACCTGAAATTCACCCACCAACACACACCTTCTTTGTATAATCAGATAATTTTAGTGATGTTTGGGCCTAGAGATTGAATGCTGTGTATGATGTGAGGTTTTGTATTTGAGCCCTTTTTTCTTTCTTTTTTTTAAAATCTTTTTTTCCTCTCTCTAGAATGAAGAATTAGATAAGAAATATGCTGGGCTTTTGGAAAAAAAATGGACATCTGTTATTAGATTACAAAAGAAGGTAACAAAATCTTTTTCTTTTAGTTGTATTCAGAGTATTATATTAAATATAAACTTTGAAAGTATCAACATAATAAATTTTTTTCTGCATTAGCAGTTATGATTAACCTTAAAAAGGTAAATAAAAATACATTTCTATGTATTATGGCATATATAGACCATTGCTGATACATTGCTAACTTAGGCAAACAGGAGTACTGGCTGGGTTGAACGTAACACAGCCCTGACTTCAAGGAATTGGTACTGAAGAACCCATGGAACCAATATGATGCTAGGAAGAGAGCACTAAAATGTGCTCTTAAACATTTCATTTTGTTCTCTGAGCTTTGATCTGTTAAGTGAGCGCAATAAGTAATATTCTAAGGTCCTAATATTTGTACTTTCAGTAGGCAAAGTTAGAATGAATAATGTTGTTATAACATGACTTAATCCATAAAAAGCCCTTATTAGGAAAGTGCCTGGCACATAGATGTCAGTAGTGTTAGCTTTTATCATGAGTATTCTGATGAACAGGTATAATGCAAACGAAGTTTGGAAAGAATTTACTAAGGGTGGCAGAATTAGAAGGGATCAAGATAGATTTCCTACTCTTCCTCAAGTTGCATCCAGCACCTTCCAAATTCTTCAAGTTAAGGGGTTCAGGCACAATTGTGTTGAGTTTTTCTCAGTGTGCAGTTTTGTCACCCCACTAAGATTTTAGTGATATGTAATATAGATAATTTTCAGTTAAATCTAACAAATGCTTTGTAAATTGCTAAAATTTTATTCTGCATATATGGATGCAAAATAAAGGCAGTTTTAAAAATACCAAATATACAGTTTTTATCAGAATCTATCTGTATATAACTGCTGTGTGTTCCTTCTTAAGGTTATGGAATTAGAATCAAAGTTAAATGAAGCAAAAGAAGAATTTACGTCGGGTGGACCTCTTGGTCAGAAAAGAGACCCAAAAGAATGGATTCCCCGTCCACCAGAAAAATATGCATTGAGTGGTCATAGGAGTCCAGTCACTCGAGTCATTTTCCATCCTGTGTTCAGTGTTATGGTCTCTGCTTCAGAGGATGCTACAATTAAGGTAGTTTTTCTTTCAAAATTGAAAGATGTACAATAGGATAATTGTTAAAAGCAACTTTAATGTTAATTTGAGAAAATTGGGTGTCATCAGTTTAACACTGGACAAATAATAGGTCACCTAGTGCTTGAATAACTTGTCTTCTTGAAGACTGGAAGTATAAGTATTTGCCTTATTTATAAGCAGGAGGAGAACGGGATGACAGAGGATGAGATGGTTGGATGGCATCACCGACTCAATGGACATGGGGTTGGGTGGACTCCAGGAGTTGGTGATGGACAGGGAGGCCTGGCGTGCTGCGGTTCATGGGGTTGCAAAGAGTCGGACACGACTGAGCGACTGAACTGAACTGAGCTGATAAGCAGAAGTGATAGATGCAAATATAGGGTTATAAAACTAGTAATTCAGGGGATGAATATATTATGCAAAAGAATTCAATAGAGGACTTTTTTAGTCAGGAAAAAAGTTGTTTTTACAGTTTCCTTTGATTGAGACACAATACAGTGAAAGTTGTATAACCACGTACAGAAAGATAAGTTAAACATGGTTTTAAAATTTTAAGTAGGTTTCTCTAAAGATTATTTCAGATTAAGTTCTAGATTTTAACTTTCATTTGTAGAGGTATAGCTAAGCAAATGTGAGTAGATTGCCAAGATTGTTTGTATCATATAGCAACAGTCAGCATATAATGCAGGCATGACTTAAATGTATGTACTTAACCCATTCTTCAAATTAAACAGGTTGTATGTTTTCCTTTTGTGGTTTCTTCAGTTTCTAAATCAATGGCTTCTTTCTTCCTGTGGGCTGGTGATCGATGGGGCGTGCTGCCAAGTGATTTGAAGAGAGTCTTATATACATACTTGCATTACATATTTCTGTAGGCTGAGATGACTACCTATCTAATACACTGATACGTTGCTATCTTTCAAATTATGTTGACATGTATTTAATTTATTAACTTCATGATAGTCTTGTTTACTAAAAACTGCACTCCTGTCATGAACCGTGGGGTTAAGATCGGCTTGTCAAATAGATGGAAAGCTCAATCTTAACGTTTGATTTTGCAGCAGTGGTATAAAAACATAAACAGAACTGCTAAGGTCCCATCTATTGGGTCAGCTTTAAAATATTACAAATGGAGGTTTTAGAAGCTTGATACATAACCATAACACATATCCCAACAACTACTAAAATTCTCTCTTCCATTTAGTCTTTATTTAATGTGTACACATGGCTGTTTTGTTAATGACAAGCATTTGTATTTTTTATTTCCTTTTTTGATTAAACTTATTTTAGAAATACTTCTCTTGGTTTCTAATGAAATCATCATTTTTTTTGTCATTTTTAATGACAGTATTTTAATTGCATCATTTAAATATCTGAAACATTATTTCTGGTTGTCACTTAGAATTAGTTCTTAAATATTAAGAAAAATAAAGAGCAAACAAAAAACTGAAAAAATACTTTCAATTAGTAAAGCAGAGGATGGATTGCCAACTTTATAGAGTTCAAACAAGTATGATAAACAGTAACATCTCAATAGGAAAAATGGAGTATAGGTCATGAACAGGTAATTCATAGAGGAAGGAAAAATAGCCAACAATAGCGCTTTGGCCTCATTACTAATAGTAGAAAATGTTAGTCACTCAGGGATGTCCAACTCTCTGCGCCCTCCTGTATTGTAGCCCTCCAGGCTCCTCTGTCCGTGGAATTCTCAGTAGAACTGACAATAGAGCTTTAGCCTCATTACTAAGAGTAGAAGAAGTGTAAATTAAAATACATGTCAAATCTAGCAAGCTGCTTTACTTCTTATTTTTTACTTGTTTTTTATTTTATTTTTATTTTGCCTGGGCTGGGTGGTCATTGCTGTGCTGGCTTTTCCTCAGTTGTGGCAGACAGGAGGTACTCTCCAGCTGCGGGCATTGTGCGGGCTCCTCATTGTGGCGGCTTCTCTTGCTGTGGAGTGCAGGCTGCAGCAGTTGCGGCATGTGTGCGCAGTGGTCGCAGCTCCCAGGCTCTAGGGCACAGGCTAGTCGCGGTGCACGGACTTAGTTGGCTCCACAGCCTGTGGAATCTTCCTGGATCAGGGATCAAACCTGTGTCTCTTGAGTTGGCAGGTGGATACTTGACAACTGAGCTATCAGGGAGGCCCCCAATATTTTACTTTTTAAATGAGAATTCCCAGTTGTGGTAAGAATTTGATGAAGCAGGCATTGTAATTACATTTGATACAGTCTTACAGGAGAACAATTTTAGCACAATATATGAAGGGCTAAAAAACTTAGTTTTTGACTCAAAATTCTTTTTCAACCATCACTGTCTGACCTAAGTATTGCAGAATGAGGATGGATATTTTTCAGTATTCAAAGGTTTTCACTATAATGTTTCGTATAGTAATGAAAAACATTGCCTTTTGTTTAGAAAATAATAGGAATTACTTCTAAAAGAATGTTTGCTAGTAACTTTTTAATGGCATGGAAAAATTCTTATGATAAGACACAAAGGGAAAAACAGGTTAATGATGTATACACAGGCACTGTACTTTTTTAAAAAAAGAGCATAGAAAAAATGGAAAAATCATGCCATTGGTAGGATAGTGAATTTTTTATTGCCTTTATATCAGTATATTATAGATTTTTTTATCATGAGCATTTATTTTATAATCATACAAAAGGTAAATATCCAGTAGAGAAAAAATTGATTATCTTTAATTCCTGACATTTATAAACATTACATTACCGTGTTTGCTTACCATTTATGAAGAGACACGGTTCTGGGTATATTTATTAATAGTTTAGAGGAAGATGCTTCAGTGTTCTTTAATGAATGCAGGAAACAAAGTTAACTGAAATGGAAGTGAACTTCAAGGTCATACCTACCGTTCAGAATGTATTCACCTGAACTCTTGGTGTTGAAACAATTAGATATCAAAATGGGTAAAGATAATATTTAAAAAAAAACCCTATAGACTGATACAATAACATTCATGAACATAAATGCAAAATCCTTAACAAATTATAAGCAAATTGAATCCAGCAGTTCATAAAAGGAGTAATTAGTATGTCATAACCAAGTAGGGTTCATCCCAAAATGCAAGATTGGTTGATATTTAAAAATTAATTAGTGTGATATACCATATCAGTTAAAAAAGTGTAATAGTTTCAGGAAAAGCATGATAAAAACTCAACAAGCTAGGGAGGGAGCTTCCATAGACTGGTAAAAGGTAAAGGTATCTGGTAAACCCACAGTGGACAAAGTATTAATACTTAATGGTGGAAAGCAGTTCTTCCCCCTTGAGTTCAGGGATCAATGACCACTTAAATCCACGTTTGTATTAGAGTGGCTAGCCAGTGCAGTAGAGAAGAAATAAAAGGCATACAGATTGGAAAGGAAGAACTATTACCTGCAAATGTTACTTGCAGATAACACGATTTTCTGCGTAGAAAATCCCAAGGATTCTTCAGAAATTTGCTAGAACTATGACTGAATTTAAACAGAATGCCAAGATACAAGGTCAATATATAAAAAGTAATTATTTCTATAAACTATAATAATTGAAAATTAAAATTCTAAAATGCTATGATAACGTCAAAAACCCCTCCAGTATAGTTAAGAATACATTAAAGAAAAAAAACACATTAACAAACTGTGAAAAAAGCTAAACATACAGTAATCACTTCAGTGTGGAAGTAGTTGAACATTTAAATGGTAAAATTTTTATATGTTTATTTTGGGGAGCATACATAAATTTTCTATAAAAGAAATGTTTTTAGAGGATATTTTTGTATTTTTTTGCATAGTTGTATAATTTTGTGGGGTTTTTTTATGTAACATTGTATACATGCCATAGATTCCTTACATCTATGTGGCAATTTCCCTACTATTGGATGTTTAAATTGTTTCTAGATTTCAAAATGCATTTTCTAAGTTTCTTTAAATTGGTTGAAATACACCCTATTGCAGATATATTTTATTATGGTAAGAATGGAATCAGCCATTTGATTTTAGAGCATGTACGTAATTAGTGTTAGTTACAGACTTAAGACTAGCATTTGACCACCAGAACAGAAGTTCAGTGTGTTCTTGAGATGTGTTTATAATAATAGTTATTCTTGATAGTTTATTATTTTCTTTAAAAATGTGACTGTGGCTCAGTGCTTTTACATCAAAATGATCATATGCTTCTGTTAATCTGCTATTTAAAGACAGTTACATCTTGTGAAGTCTTTCCTTGGCTTCTTAGATGTCTGAGCTCTGCTTGTCTAGTAGAATTGGGTATTCCTTCATCATTCCCCTAATATTCTACATATAAATTCATGTCAGGCTCATGAATTTTTTTTCTTTTTTTGGCACTTATATTTACTTTTTAACTTGTCTGTTGCCTGATGTCAGGCTGAGACGAGACTGTTCTGTGGCAGTCACTAGCATGATTAGATATATGGTGGATACTTAATAAATGTGGTTTTAGAGGTTTATTTAATAATCGTTTTTCTCTATAGAGAAAAGACCAATTTATGCTTGAAGATGTGATGATTCTAAGACAGTTATCCTTTGTTAGTTGCTCGGTTAGTCACTGTAGCGCCAGACTGGCCTGTCGAGTGCAAATGTGAACTGAGAAAGGAATGATGTGATGCTAACCAATTTTCTGTTCACTTGACAGGTGTGGGATTATGAGACTGGAGATTTTGAACGAACTCTTAAGGGGCATACAGACTCTGTACAGGATATTTCATTCGACCACAGTGGCAAGCTTCTGGCTTCATGTTCTGCAGATATGACCATTAAGCTATGGGATTTTCAGGGCTTTGAATGCATCAGAACCATGCATGGTAAGGAGTAGAGGATAGCATTTTGATATTGGTTTCTAACATAGTATTGCAGGGAGAAGAAGGATAATGTTTTCTTACAGTGTACAGGTTCCCTTCATTCAGTCCTTACTGTGCCAGTGTAGGAGCATATGATACAGACAATCCATGGATAGTCGCGGTCATTGAGACTTGTCTCTTTGTTTCGAGGTTTAAGAATCTCTTTGTGCTTGCGTGCTCAGTCGCTTTAGTTGTATCCGAGTCTTTGCCACCCCGTGGACTGGAGCCTACCAGGGATTCTCCAGGCAAAAATACTGGAATAGGTTGCCATTTCCTTCTCTGGGGATCTTCCCGAGCCAGAGTTTGAATCTGCGTCTCCTGTGTCTTCTGCATGGCAGGTGGATTCTTTACCACTGAGCCACTGGGGAAGTGTCTCTTAGTGGTTATAGAATACTTACTTTCACAAATATTTTTGGATGAGAAAAACTGCTAGGGCATCTATCTGTTCTTGAGAAAAAGAGAAGATGAAGTTACTGAGGTGGTTTTTCTTTCTGTTTTTCACTTTTCTCAATTGGGAAACTGAAGTTAGAGAGTAGATACAGTAAAAGCTGGAACCTAGGTTCCCTTGCTCACTTTTTAATATCGCACATACACTGTGGTCTCATTGTTATCTTCTCCTTGTCCTGGAGATTATTTTCTGAAGCAGTTTGGCTTTCTGGAAAGAGCGTGGGCTTTGAAATCAGATACCTGGATTCTGAGTCCTACTTGTTTACTTATGGCATTAGGAAATTTTAACCTCTTTAATCTGTAAGGTTAATAAAACTTAAATATTGAATTAAGAATTGAAGCCATAAGACTTGTGAGGATAAAATGAGATTGTATGCTTGAATCATCTGGTTTAGTACCTGGTACATAGGAGGTGGTTCCTAAATAAGGATTTTTGTTTTTTAAAACATGACAAAATATGGATGTTTGGATTTTATATTAACTGTGTTAATAATAAACTGTTTTAAAATACATTATCCAGTGATGTTAGCACTTGAGAAAGCTATGCAATTACATAGATGGTGTAATTTGAATAATATGTCCCCCACTCCCCAATTTAAGTGCATTAGGGAAGTTTACCAGTTAAAGGAGTTTTATTGAATCCTTTTGTAAAATCTGTATTTGTTTTGTTAGGTAGCCTCTGTCTTATTGCTCTGACTTAAAGAGTTCTTTCCAATCATTGTATATTCCTTTAAATGATGTGATACTTAAGAGAATTTTCTGGGGCTTTTTTTGCCATAGGATAGCTAACTAGCATTATGAATAATGTCTTTTTTTTTTTTTTGCTCCTGTGCACATCAACACAAAAAGCTTTCAACCACTAGTTTCTACATAGAGCCAAATGCCCATTTTTCTTATCCATTCTATTCATCTCTGTAAATCTTATTTCTATTTTATATCTTAGAATAGCAACCATGGAAATTTTTGTTTTGTTTTGCTTTTTAGTGCTCAAAAACATCTGATGTGTTAATATATTCAAATGGTGATGGTACAGATTACCTGTGACTTTAACACATTATTGGCTGGGACGTATTTGCAGAAATGAACACCGTATGGCATTAATAGGTCTCCAGTTCATAACATGTTAAAACAGTTGTGCAGGTTGAAATGTAAATTGAGCTGGCTACTTATTTCATTGTGAATTGTTTTATTAGTTACTAATTCCTTAACAGTCCCTTATGTTTTTGTGTAAATCCAAGTTTCTTATTAAATTTATATGAGCTCCATTGTATTTAAAGTAGCTGTGATACTTGAAATCCCTGATGAAATCTCATGGTAAATTAAGGTTTAATTGCTCTTGGTGATACATTGTTTAATATAGTAACTGCGGTTTTGTGTTTTAGGCCATGACCACAATGTTTCTTCAGTAGCCATCATGCCCAATGGAGATCATATAGTGTCTGCCTCAAGGGATAAAACTATAAAAATGTGGGAAGTGCAAACTGGGTAAGTAGATTTAGTTGAAAAGGCATCAGCTTAAAGAAATAATATTCAACAAAAAATCCAAAACTATGTTCTGATTGTTCTTGTAAATTTGGTTGTAACCCAGAATGATTACCATGACAGTTACATTTTAAAACTTAAGTTTTAATCTTTAAATGTCTACCCAAAAGGAACAGAGAAATTATGGAAGAAACTCTATATCCTTGAGAGCCATTTTCTGTGTAATGGCTTATTTTCTCTGTGGTCTTCTTTTAGGTGATCTCTCTGAGTTGAATTAAAATGTAAATAACATTTTTGCAGGTATGCCCCATTAGGCTTAATTTGGTTGTGCTTAGAATTACATGACTGTTATAATAAAACCTTAACCTACTGGTTTTGTCCAGATTAGTAAGAGCATGCCTTTTCCCCAACATGGCTAGAAATATTTTTGTTAGGTTTACTGTGTGTGCTTAGTTAAAAGATTATATTTCTCTCTATTTTTTTCCTTCTAGATTTTGATTTGGTTAGCTCTTTAATGATATTTCCATCAGCTTATTTTAACTGATGTTTGACTTTCCAACCTGTCTCCCTCTTTTATTAACCAGGAATGTACGTGTATTCTGTTGACTTGCATATGATGCCAGTTCTCGTCGTTCCAGTGCATAGCTAGTCTTGTATCGCTTCTGGGAAGGGCCCCAGTGATTGCTGTTTACAGTGTAAATTATTATGTATTTTTACAGCTACTGTGTGAAGACATTCACAGGACACAGAGAATGGGTACGTATGGTGCGGCCAAATCAAGACGGCACTCTGATAGCCAGCTGTTCCAATGACCAGACTGTGCGTGTGTGGGTCGTAGCAACAAAGGAATGCAAGGCTGAGCTTCGAGAACATGAGCATGTGGTAGAATGCATTTCCTGGGCTCCCGAAAGCTCATATTCTTCCATCTCTGAAGCAACAGGATCTGAGGTACTATATGATTTGTGTTATTTCATGATTTTGTGGCTGTTACTATTTGAGAACCTTAAATGACCTTCCCCGAGTCTCTGTTTCATGCCATTATAAAATCTGCATCCAGAATTCTGAGTCTTGAAATTCTTTCCAACTTGCAGATAGATGTGTTTATATTTTTTAACCAGTGGTTATTGTTGCTGTCAGTTGACCCTTGATGTGTGCTAGGGTTAGGGTAAGTGAAGTGGTCATTAAATCAGAAATTAATTATAATTGTCCCTGTTTTAAGAGTATACCAATACAAAATAAAACTTACGGGAGAAGTTAAAGTCATCTTCTAGGAGAATAGCTTTTCTCAGGACTTCAGTGGTGGTCCAGTGGTTAAAAGACTCAGCTTCCTGATCAGGGAACTGAGATCCCACATGCCATGTGGCATGGCCAAAAACTAAAAACAAGAATAGCACTTGTTTTAAGTGAAGAATATTTCATATGGAGGCCTCTGATATTCTTGATCATTTGTGCTCCTCATGATTTCATTCTTTGTAATTAATACTTTTAAAATTACAGAATAATTACTTCTGTAAATATTATATGAGCCAAAATTCTTTTTTATAGTGACATTCCTACTGTGGGTTTTTTTTTTAAATTTTAATAAATGAAGACTCTCTCACCCTCACCTACCCCCACCAATCATTTTTCAAAATGAAGCTGTTTTGGTAATCTCTTCCTAGTTGGCTGGCTCATTGCATTTTCAGGTTTGTTGGGTTTTTTTTTTTTTACTGCCACCTGGTGGTGGTTACTTACCACGTCATAGATTCATTGTAGCTGGGGTAGTAACAGTCGTATCCAACTCTTTGTGACTTTGGATGAATAAGTCCTGGATATCTAATGTACAGCACGGTGACTGTAGTTAACAGTACCGTATTGTATACTTGAAATTTGCTGAGAGGGTACATCGTTAGTGTTCTTTTCACAGAACACATACAAATGTGGTAATGTGAGGTGATGATTGTGTTAATTAGCTTGATTGTAGTAACCATTTGTATACATAGCTCAGAACAGTGGTATGCCTAAAATACATATCGTTTTTTGTCAAACAATGCGGTTTTACAAAATTAGAAATACAGATCATTGTTGGGTAGTTGTCATTTAAGTCACCTAACTTCTTGCCCAGGAAATTTGATTTTTATGTTTTCTATAGACTAAAAAAAGTGGCAAACCTGGGCCGTTCTTACTGTCCGGATCCAGGGACAAGACTATCAAGATGTGGGATGTCAGTACTGGCATGTGCCTTATGACCCTGGTGAGTTTGCATAATTTCACTGCCGCTTTCGCATTTTTACTCTGTGCATATCTTTTAGGGCCAGGTGCCTTGTGGTTTCCTAGTAAATCTGAATTATTTGATGTTCTAAAATATCTTCTTTATAAAGATACTTTTTGGTTAAGAGCATGGTTACAGTGATATGGAGGTTATTTCTATAGACTATTACATTTTACAGTGGATCTGCAAAGCCAGTCAGTGCTAGGAGGGAGATTCTAGCCATTGTATCTCTAAAATTATGTAATATCTCCTATGAAATATGTGGAAAACAAATATTACAGACTCATGTATATTTTTTGAAACTGTGCTTCTTGATCTCATTATATTTACTTTTAAAATGAATCCCTTTAACTTACTATCTATTCTCATGTTCCAGTTTTATTTGGTTATTTTAAGCATTCAGAAATGAACAGTATTACTTAGCAGCAGCAGCAGCTCTATGACTTGGAAATCTTTATTTCATTTAGGAGCCTATTTCATCCAGATTTTAGTAAGAGGATCTATAAATTATAAGAAGATATTATGGACTTTCTTGTTTGCCTTCAGGAGTTCTAAGGGAGCCCATGGACATTAATCCAGTGGCAGCTTTTACAATTTGGCATGCATATTTGTTTTGAAGTGTTCATCTTAGGTGTTAATCGTATCTTGAAGCAACTGTCTTGTCTATGGGATATGGTAGACATGTATGGAAGTATCATCAGGAACTGATTGGCATTCTTAGAATGCTAGATTTCTAATAAAAAAATAGATAATGTATATTTTAAAAAGAAGAAGAAGAACTGATTAAAAAATTAAACTTTACTGTTAGTATTCTGAGCTGAGTTCAAATATACTGTCTTGGTGTTTGAAAACATGTCTACATTTAAAAATCAGAAAGCATGTGCTCTCTTCTTCTGGAACAACACAGGTCACCATTAATTTCCCTAGAGGTTTCTACCTCCTGTTTTTCAACTGAAAGAGGATTCTTTGTTTCTGCTTTATTTTGGGGTGGCTCCAAGAAACATGGTTTGACTTATATTGAATCTTCTGCAACTTTAGTGATTGGTGGGTGGCTTTTAGAGATCATTGTAATATAACAAAGTGTTTTAAGTAAGAGCAAAGAAGGAAAAGTAAACCAAGGCCAAAGATGTATTGCCTTGGTCATCTTTTTTTTTTTTTTTTTTTTTAACTGTTAGCTCTTTTGGGGGGTTCTTTTACAAAAGCAGTATAGTTTATTTACATTGTAGAAAATTTGAGAAATAAACAGAAAAAGGAAAGAAAAAAGAAGAAAATCACCCTTAGATCACTTTACCATACCTACTAATAACTACCAACTATATTAGATTAGAGCTGTCCATTGGAACTTCGTGTGTTGATGTTCTGCGTCTGCACTGTCCAGCATGGTAGCAACTAGCTGCAAACAGTTATTGAGCATTTGAAATGTGGCTACTGAGACTGAAAAACTGAATTGTTTAATTTAATGCTAGTTTATATTTAAATAGCCAGACATGGCTAACGGCTATCCTGTTGGACTGGACTGTTCTAAACTCTTCTTAAATTACTATAGATGCATATGGTGGCTTTTTAAAAACATGTGAACATTGTATACATACTGCTTTGCAGTAGACTTTTAACCTAGAAGGTGTGTGGCATTTGCTCATGTCATTAGATGTACTCAGTACATACAGTGATTTGTTGAACATCTTTGTTAACTAATTAGTCACCTTACACATTCTTAATTATTTCTTAGGATAAATTGTAAGAAATGGAACTGCTGGACAGGGGATATAGGTAGATGAATGGATGAATAAAGATATTCAGTAAATACCTACATATCCTTCATCTAGAGTTGCCTGTTGTCAACAGTTTCTTTTCTCCATGTGTGTATTGTAGATTTTGCTGTACAGTTTGAAAGTTACCTGTGGACACCATGACACTTGACCCCAAATATTTTAACATGTATTTCCTAAGTATTTTATAAAACCTTAATAAAGTTGTCACACTGAAGAAATTTAATACATTATGTATTTAAATTTTCTCTAGTTAACCTAGTCGTGTCCTTTATAACTACTTTAGCCACTATCCAGGAACTAGTTAAGTATTATATGTGTTGCATTTACTGGTCATATCTTGTTAGTTTCCAGGTTCCTTTAATCCAGAAGGATTCCCTAGACTTTTTCCCCCTTTTGCCTTTTTGGCATTGATGTTTTTAGTGCATGTAGTTTCAGTCCACTTTGAGTAATGCCTTAACTATTTTCATAGATGCTGTTTAAACTATTTATCCCTTTATTAAGTCATACACCTTTTTGTTTTTAAGGTGGGTCATGATAACTGGGTACGTGGAGTTCTGTTCCATTCTGGGGGGAAGTTTATTTTGAGTTGCGCTGATGACAAGACCCTGCGTGTGTGGGATTACAAGAACAAGCGATGCATGAAGACCCTCAATGCGCATGAACACTTTGTTACCTCCTTGGGTATGTACGAGTTATGTGGTTTCTGAGCAGTTAGGTTTTGGAGTGCCAGACCTAACAGTTTAATCTGACCCTATGGATGTTTCCAGGTAAGAAATGAAGATGGGCTTTCAGGGCAGAATAGAGAAGACAGGTTAAAAAATCTTATGGATTCCTACTGTTTGTTTGAAATTCTCCTTTCCTTAACTCTCTCCATCATCAGCCTTATAATAAAACAGTTACTTTCTCCATTGCACAATATTAGTTTTGGAAACTAGAATTATGAAGAGGATGCTTACTGACCACTCTGATGGGTAATTTTTCTTCCCTACTAGTTTGTACGTTTCTCAAAGGAAATGTTAACTTTTTTCCTCCACGTATGTACTACCATGTACCGGGAACTCAGAATTGTATTACACTTAATAAACATCCTCAATATCATCTGGACCTGAATTTAGAATTTAAGATAGCAAATATACTAGAGTATTATCGATCTAATAATGAAGATGGAGCAGTAGAATAGGGCTAATGTTTAAACCTTACAGAATTGTTGGGAGGATTAAACATGAATATAAAGCATTAGTACTAAGCCTTGAGCATAGTAAATGTTCAGTAAATGGCTGCATTGAGGCTGTCCTTGCTGTTAGAATTCAGTGTTTATTCAGCGTCAGTTGGAAAGAGGATAGTGGGGGAGGTATTTTTTTTTTTAGAGATTTGATATAAGATTTCATTGTTTCGGTTTCCCTTACCTAGTTGGTAAGCTTGTGATACATCTGCTTGGGGTGGATGTGTGGCTGAATAGAGGGAAAAAATGGGTATTCCTGGCATTTGAGTGTGTTATTTGTGCCTTATTAAACATTGTTTGTGGCTCAGTCTGATTTTAAAGTAAGCCTTTTCTTTTTCTTTCAGATTTCCATAAGACGGCCCCATACGTGGTTACTGGCAGTGTAGATCAAACAGTGAAGGTGTGGGAGTGTCGTTGATTGAGTCTCATTTGGCCCCTCCTCCCTTTTTTCCTCTGGATGCACTCTGATGATACCATGGTTACCCCATCGAGCTCTGTTTAAATAAATATTGTCCTTTCATGTAAATTATTCTGGATGTAGATTGAGCTTATTAAATGTTACACACAAAGTATTCATGCATGGTGAATCCAAATTGTATACTGTAAATTTACATACGTTGTCTAGAAGTACCATAGGGTTTAAAAACCTGGGCTGGCATTGGTCACACCAGGCCTAAGAAGGCAGAAGTTGAATAAATTGAACTAGGGCACTAAACTGAATAGTTGACAGTGTCATTTTATGTTGGATTATTAATTCCTGTTTTTCTTTCTGCTGTCCTGTTGGTGCCTGACTTGATGGCCTCATTTGGGGGAAAGTGGTGGTTATTAGGGCTTTTTCTGAAATGTGTATCTATGTAACATCACTTAAGTGTGCTTAATAAATCTTCTTTAAGGATGTTAGATAATAAGGCTACAATTCAAAATCTTCTGAACCATCTGTAATTAATGGGGATTACATATTGGAATTTTTGTCATGACACATTTGCCAAATCAATGGGATACATTTGTTTTGGCAGCCTATCAAGCAAAGGCTAGTGGTATCTTTATGTAAGAAAATGACTGTAAATCTGAAATAAGAAAAATCTCAGCAACTAATAACAAATCATTTATTTCATTTGGGTCTTACTGCTTTGTAAACAGGTTAAAAAAACACTGTAATACTCTAAGCTTCTCTTTTCCACACTAGACACACTTCTAGTTGTATTCTCCATACTATTAGACTGTATAGTGATGTGATTCCCAAGTAGATTTTAATCTTCCCATTGAGTGTGTCATGGTACAAATCACTATTTGTTTTTGATGTTTTTTAGGGATGTGCAATGTGCATAACATAATGACAAAGAAATTTTGAAAAGGTTATGTTTGCCCATTTGAAGGGAGTGGGAGAAATAACAGCAGTTTGTTCTTCAACATGAATCTGATATCAATTTGAACTGTGTTTTACAAGTTTATTAAAAAAGACAGGGTTTAATGGAGCGTGCATAAAAATGTACTGTGTTTTCACCTTTTGTTTATATATAAATGTTTATGAGTATATAGGCCTATCTATAAGTGGATAAGTCTGTATATGTATATATATCACACACACATACAACCTCCATGTCCTTGGGTCCTGGGTTTTTGAAGTGCTAAAACATATAAATAGAATAAATCTTGCTGTGGAAATACCATGCTTTAGAACAAATCCTTATTGATCCTGATGCTTCTGAAAACTAGGTCTGACTCTGTGGGAATTTTTCCCAGCTAAAGAAAATCACTTCCGTTATCACCCCCACCCCCAATTTGGCTGTTGAGCATTTTACACATCCCTGATACGTTGTATATTGTGATCCAAAGTTACTCCAAGTAGGTTTAAGAGAATTTTTATCTGTGACTTTGGAAACTATTCCATTGCAGATTAATAAATAATCCCACTGCTTCGCTAACCAACACTTTTTTCTTAAGGTCATGTGAAAAGTTAACAGAACAATGAAATAACAAAGTTTAACAAAGAAATTTATCTTGAATTGTATTTATCCATTTGTGTAATACATGATTTTTTTTTTAATATTCTTTTTAGTATTCAGTGGAAATTTGGTTCCTGAAAAACACAAAGGGTTAATGTGCTGTAGATACACACACAGAGAATAGGCCATATATTTACTAGAAGCAGCTTTATGTCTAGCTTGTGTCTTTTTGTTTGTTGGCTTGTTTGTTTTTAATAATTCCTGAGAGATGTCTCTGGAAGGAAAAGTGTTTTGAAAACTAATGACTATTTTTGAGGACAAAAATGACAACTTAAGCTAATTTCTTAAATACAGTAGGATAACTTTCAGGACATTATTGCCTCACAACCCTGCTCACATTGAGAAGTCTTTTTTTCGTTTCCCCTTAGCTGTTCTGACTGGATTTTTCTACAGAAGCTATGGAAGATTATCTTTGTTCTCGTTTGCTGCTATTTCCTGTCCTACTTTAAGAAATATAAATACATAGAAATGGTGCATCTTTAACCTTTGTTTGTACATGTATAAATGTCTTGTATTTTAATTCGTTTTTAGCATGTAGCAACACGAATTGTTCAAGGGTAAGCCACAACATCTAGAAATCACTCCTAGATACGAACAATAAAGGAAAAAAAATGGTACCGATTTAGGAGGAAACAAAGCCGCTGTCGCTGGGTTTTCTGTGCAGCCTGCAGTGACTTCCGACACACGAGGAGAAACTGTCACTGTAAACCAAGTCATCCTTGTTGGGAGAGTGCCACAGCCTGCTGCTTAGTTGAGTTACCAGACATCCTCCACTTCCGAAGCAGCGAATGTCGAATCTCAGGGATGGTCCTCAACTGGATCCAAGTGTAACGAGCCCTGTTTGAATAATGAGGGAGGGGGAGAGTGATCCATCCACAATCCGGAAGCAGATTTGCAGAGGTTTCCTGCACTGTTGTTTGACACTGCCCTGTTGATGCCGTTTCTTCCTGTTTCCTGTGTTTTCTCTGTCTGCTGTCTAACCCTGTGCCTTGCCTGGGATAAGTACAATGATGAGGTTACTGGTTTGGATTGTAAGTAGAGGAATTTATTAATTGGTTTAGAGGTTCACTGCTGCTTTGTCACTTTCTCAATCAGATTGGCCACTTATTTAAGAAATAAAAAGCTGGTAGAACTGCATCCTCCAACGATGACTGACCTTTTGTGTGCGTGGAAAGCAGACATTCCAGTGCCACCCTGACATAGCGTGCCCAAGACGTGCTGGTCGCACCCCTGACCGTGTGAGCCACGGAAGCTGGTTTTAGACATGGCTTGGAGTATAGTTGATTGTTGACACGGCATCTTGCACTTTAGTAGGAGACTGAGACTGTCCTGTTTTGTCCATTGTGGTGTGACCAGTTGTGTGCCCAGAGCACTGCCGTAGAACTCACTAGTGTTAGCACGTCGTCCGGGCTGTGGGCGCTCGCTGTCGTCTCGCCGGAAGCTTTGGCTCTAGGTCACCAAGCCCAGTCTCCTTACTGTCAGTGCCCTGCTCTCCTGTTTGCCTCTTTCTGTTTCTATGTGAACTGCCAGATAATATCACTCATTAAATAGTTTTTTTTTTTAATTTATTTAAAGAAAAACTATTTAGAAGAATATTTCGTTTTGTTGACAGTGGTGGCTTGATAATCCTTAAGCAACTGAAAATAAAATTGTCAAAGGAAACAGCACTGAAAAGATAGTTTATTCTCTGTCCAGCTGTATATAAGTCCAGTGTGTTAACTAATCTAGGTGATGCAAAGAAGAATCACCTGGTAAGAGAAGCAACATGTACAAAATCGGTGAAAAAGGTTTCAGTTTTTTCCAGTGGGGTGGGGGGAGGGCAAGCTGGATTTACAAGTCACAACTGGACTGAACTGGCCTTTTAATCTTTCCAACTCTTTCCAACTCTATCATGTAAGTAGCTGCTTTCTTGTCCTGCCTATACTTCAGGCGTCCCTAAAGCTCACTCTGAAGATGGTAGAAACACACACATAATCTTCGAGTTTAGAAGTTGATCCCGACACTGACATGAAGGCGAACGTTGATTTCATGCGAACGAACAGTTACAGAGGTGGTGATTGGAGAAAACTGTTCCCCAGATTGTAAGAGTTAACTGAAGATATTGACACAATTAAAAAAAAATCAGTAAAGGAATGTATATAATATTGCTCTTGTGTTTTACAGTAAGATTTGTTGCTCTCAGACTGTGTAAAACAAGATTTATTCATGTTTTCTGCATATTAAAAAAATCTTATTGTACCAATTGGTAAACTATTAAATGCCTATAAAACTAGATGTGATTTTTATTTTTCCGGTCTTTTTGTGCACAGATTAAAAACCTTTTAAATTGAGTCCCAGTAGGAAGCAGGGTTGTGTTCAGCACCAGTCATAGGGAGAGTAAAAAGCAAGTTGCTGGCAGGGCAGCAGGGCCTTGCCTTAGGACGGAGCCAGCTCTGCCTTTGCTGTCTGCCTCCTTCACCCGCTTTGTGGGAGGGAGCTAGGAGTGCACCTGCAGCGGCTTGCACAACCCAGTGGGTTGAGCAGTTTCAGGCCGCTTTCTAAGGCTCTGCCCTTCCCTCCAGCAGCTGTTTCTGACAAGTGGCTACAGCTGAGGCCAGGAAGGACATTTTAAAACCCCCTTGCAAGGATTTGGTCCTGGAGTGGCGGTCAGGGCCCCCGGGGAGAAGTGACTCTACTGCCTTTTGCTTGCTAATGAGTGGGCCTTTTTATTCTGTCCAGTGGTCTTGGATTCTTGGAGATAACTAGTTAAGTTGCTCAGTGGTGTCCACTCTTTGTGACCCCGTGGACTGAAGCACACCTGTCCTTCACCATCTGGAGTTTGTTCAAACTCCTGGCCATTGAGTGGGTGATGTCATCCAACCATTTCATCCTCTGTAACCCCCTCCTCCTGCCCTCAATCTTTCCCAGCATGAGGGGCTATTCTAATGCTGTTTAAGTTTGGTCGAAATGTACTAAGAATCCCCACCCTTTCCCCCAGATGCCCCACGGCTTTCTATGTGCTGTCTTTTCATCCCGGTACTACTGCCCAGCTAGCATCCATAGCGTCTTTAGGGCACCTGTGAGGTCTCAGCAAAGGACAAGTTGGTGATGTAGTGGCTTCTTACACCCCAGCTGTCATCCTGCCTTTTAGGAAAGTGGCCTCTCTACCCCCCGCTCCTCCAAATGAGAGGCTGGGCCAAGAGCACCAAGAACTTGGCTTGAAGATAAGAGTTTGCTGGGTTTTGCAGCTTTTCAATTTCCTCACAGGGTTCTTTTCCCCTAGTCAGATTCAGATGATGAGCCTGACCACATTCCCTCAGGGTGGAGTTCCAGCTTGAGTGTCACTATCCTGAAGTGCACTTAGCTGTTCAAAACCTACTGGTTTGTCACACACCAAGCTTAACAAGACTGATGGTTACATGTGTTCCTGATGTAGGATGAGGTCAGGAAGACTTGGTGGAGAACTGGTGCTGTATCCTGGGTGTGGCAGCTCTGTCTGTTAATCTGGTGAACTTGTCTTGCGAATAGATGGGCAATTCACTGCTGAGGAAAGTGACTCTGCGCTCCCCATTCCAGTGTCACCTGGGACCTCATCACAAATGCAAGTTCTCAGGCTCCAGCTTAGACCTGCTATATCTGAGACGGTGCATGGGTACATGCTTCGTCGCTTCCGTTGTGTGACTGCGGCCCTCTAGACAGGTGTGGTGGTGGTGTGTGTATGTGTGCTCAGTTGTGCCCAACTCTGCAACCCCGTGGACTATATAGCCCGCCAGGCTCCTCTGTCCGTGGGATTTTCCGAGCAAGAATAATGGAGTGGGCTGCCGTATCCTCCAGGGGCTCTTCCCAATCCAGGGATTGAACTCGGGTCTCTTGCATCTCCTGCATTGGCAAGCAGATTCTTTACCACTGTGCCACCTGGGAAGCCAGTGGACAGGTGAGATCCAGCAAATATACTGTAACAAACCATCCAGATGATTCTGATTCTAAGTTTGAGAACCACTGATCTAAATGGCTGAACGACATTTTCATTGAAGAAAACATTAAGACAATTCACTGGTGGTCCATGGGCCCTCCAGCTGGGGTTTGAACTCAGACCTCTTTTTCACTGACAGTTTGACACGGGTTTGTTCCTTTGTATTTTTTTTCTTCCCATTCCCATCTCCAGTTTATTATTTCTTATGTAAACATGGGATAATTATATTCAAGGAAAAAGGGCAAGGATTTTCTCTTACACCAAAGTAAAGAACTGCTTTTCCAAGATCTTTTATACATAAATCCAGTAAATGAAGGGGCTGAATGGAAACACTTCATTTTTTCCTCACCATATCAGAAACATAACTAAAAGTGAATTTTTGAGTGAAAAAGTTCAACACTTTGCCATACTCACAGTTAAAGACTGCATTTTCCTGAAACTGTTTAGACATATCATGCAGACACTCCTAGGAATGTTTTGAGATCACTCTTACCAAGAACAAAAAACCATTACTTTCTCAAAACACTTTGTCATCATCCCCACCGGGTCACCAGTCCTCTGAAGTGACGATATCCAAAATTTGAATGCCTGTCAGGTGTCAACACTTCTCAACACACCCTCTTCCTCACATAGACCTCCCCCTGCTGGTGGATATTAGCACATTTTTACCTACAAGAAAACAGGCTCACTTAGGGTGAGGCCATACACGTGCAAAGGGTATGGAGCTGGAGCTAATTAAAGAGTGAACTAGGACTTGAACCCAAATGCACTAGCTCTTTCCCTTAACTGGTTATGCTTAGATTAAGCATAAGCATCTAATTAAGTGTAGGGAGGGCCTTCTGGCATCTTTCAAACAAACATTCTTTAACCTACTTTTAGTAATACAGGAAAGACTCTCATCCCACCCACCCTGAGGCCCTCTCTGTCACCATACAGCCAACTCCACTGTGGGGTGACCACTAGGAATGGGGTAGGTAGAGGCTGGGAATCGATAACAACTTGCCCACACTGGCAACACAGAAAGGCTCCTCATTCATTCTATCCGAAATGACTATTCTTAGGGTAACTGTGCTCTGAATGGCCTGCATCTCAGTGAGTTCTTTAATCAATGGATTTGCCTGTTTAATGTAGTTGTTTCCATTTGAGGAGACTCCCTGGTCCTCTATAAGGTATCCTGATCATGCATGCCTTGTTTGATTGCTAGCGTTGACACTGGAAGTAGGGACCAGAAAATACTCAGGCCACATCAGGATACCTTATTCTCACCTTTAGGCTAAGTAGGAATTACTCAACTAAGTCTACCAGTTCTCACAATATTCACATTTAAAATGAAAATGATGCCACTGACAGGGGCTTAGTTTCCAAAATTTACAGTTCATACAACTCAATTACATAAAAACCAAACAACCCAATCAAAACAGGGGCATAAGAACTAAATAGACAGTTTCCCACATACAGATGGCCAACAAGCATATGAAAAGATTCTCAACAAAGTTAATAGAAATGCAAATCAAAACTATAATCACTTCACACCGGTCAAAATGGCCATCATTAAAAAGATCACTGGGACTTCCCTGGTGGTACAATGGTTAAGAATCCACCTTGCAACACAGGGGATGCTGATTCGATCCCTAGATGCAAAGTCACTTCAGTCGTGTCTGACTCTGTGCGACCCCAGAGACGGCAGCCCACCAGGCTCCCCCATCCCTGGGATTCTCCAGGCAAGAACACTGGAGTGGGGTGCCATTGCCTTCTCCGTCGATCCCTAGAGGGGGAACTAATATCCCACATGCTGAGGGGCTACTAAGCCACAACTAGAAGGTCTGTGTGCCACAATGAAAGATCCCATGTGACACAGTGAAGATCCTGTGCATTGCAACTAAGACCTGATGCAGCCAAATAAATAAAAAAGATTAAAATAATAAATGTTGGAGAGGGCGTGGAGAAAAGGAAAAAACCCCATGCTATTAGTGGGAATGTAAATTGGTGCAGCTAGTATGGAAAACAGCAGGGTGGTTCCTTAAAAAGGTAAAACAGTTGCCACAAAATCCAGCAGATACCATATATCTCTTTTGTGTGGAATCTAAAATACGACACAAATGAACTTATTTACAAAACAGAAATGGACTCAGACATAGAAAACAAAGGTTTCCAAAGGGAAAGGGGGGTGGGAGAGGAATAAATCAGGAGCTTGGGATTAGCAGATACAAACTATCATAAATAAAATACATGAACAGCAAGGTCCTATTGGCATCTTCTCGACCCAGCAATGGAACCCAGGTATCCTTCATTGCCAGCAGATTCAGAGCCACCAGGGAAGCCCCCACTGTGTAGCACAGGGAGCTATATATTTGATATCCTTAATAAACCATAAGGGAAAAGAATATGAAAAATACATAGATCTATCTATGCATAAGTCACTTTGTTGTACACCAGATAGACAACATTGTATTAATAAATCAACTATACTTCAATTGAGAAAAAACAAACAGGTCTTCCTGGTGATCTAGTGGTTAAGACTCCACCCCTCCTCTGTAGGAAGCACGGGTTTGATCCCTGGGGGAGTTCTCCATGTAGCCTGGTGCGGCCAAAAATAACTGAGTTTGGAGGACAGCAGTGAGTGGAGACAGATGATAGAACTTAATAACAAGTCTTTTAAAACTACTTTTTAAGTTGCAAAAGTTAATACCATGTTAAAAGAAATGCAACCAGGGAAGGAAAGGACAGCAGAAAGTGCAAGGCCAGCCTGGGGGCCACGAGGAGGCGCAGGTGGGCGTGGCTCACACACCTTCAACCTCATCTCCATGAAGACCTGCATGCCAGTTCTCACACTAACCCTTCCTGGATGCCACTGTTCACCCTGTCGTAAAACATCGAACCCTATCAACCAATAGGAGAAAGCGTAGATTTCACACCTCTCTGTCTTTTATAAAACAACCCCTTGTCATTTGGCTTGTCAAGAGGTACTGGCCATCGCTAATAAGATTAAGGGATCAACCATGAAAAATGGGCCTCTCAGGTGACTGGACAACTGTAATTAAACCTGATCCCCTCTCAGCTTTTACAAGGTGATGCCCCCATGTTCACCTGCTGTGAGCCACGTGACTAGTGTTCACAGGATAAAGGCTACAAGAAGGGGCGCATGTTCAGAACACAACTGGGAGCCTGTAGAGGGGTGGGGAGCGGGCGGGAGGGAGCATCACTAAGCAGCGCTCAGGAGGAAATCTCATGGATGTCAAGGACGTTTCTTCCAGTTGGCTCAAGAAAACTAACAGACATCAGGACTGGAATTTTTGTTTCCATAATGTCACACACAAAGCACTCTCCAAGTATTCAGAGGCATTCGAGTTCCGCACAAGGCTGTGCACCTGTCTGCTCAGAACTACGGCTGTAGACACTTCTTGGGACACGTCTCCCCACAACCCTTCCCTCCTCTTCACAGGTCCTGCCCCTCAAGCCCACCTAGGTGGGCTCTGCTTCCCCCAGGACATTAGATCTCAAGGGCCTACATAGGATGCCAAACTTTAGACATCCCTCCACTCCAGTCCTCTGGGGCAGGGAGGCGGGGTTGGCACCCAGTCCTCCTGACAAGCACAGGGACAAGGGTGATGCCCAGTTAGGTGTGCAACAGCCCATCAGGGCCTGGGGCCTCACCTGGAAATGCCCCTCACCCCAGCCAGCACCACAGAGTTCTTAAAGGAGACAGTCTCCCTGTTTCCTTTCTGATGTTCATCCATGTGCCCTACGGGTCTAGTCACCAGCAGACTGGTAAACCCCAGCTGGGCGCCTGCGGCTCTGTCCACCCGCTTCCTCCCACTTAAGTGACGTTATAAGGATAACCCTGAATTTGACCTAAACAGCTTTCAACTCTTTTTACTAGGTACCACTTCTGGCAACAATCCTCACCATCGAATAAGACTGTACAAAACACGCAGGAGAGGCTGGGACAGCAGGTTTCAAAAACTCACTTTATTCCAATGTGAAATGAAGACGTGATGGTTTAAAAACAAGAAAAAGTTCTTGATCAGCTGTGGGGATGCCTCGCTTGCTAGCTCCCACCCACTCCCTTTGAAACAAGGTGTCGGACAGACCATACCCATAAGCAGCTCCCCGCCAAGCCACCAGGCAGAGGCCCCAGCACGGGGACAGCTCCCTCCAGTTCAGAAGGACGGCCGTCTCCCCCCACCCGCCAAGCAGCAGCACAGGCCAGTGGCAGAGGGGGAGCTGGGGCCTGTGGGGGCCGCAGCCTTCTGCAGGCCCCTCCCTGCCACCCCCAGGGCTCCTTTCTGTCAAAGGTGCCAGTGTGGCCGAGGTCCAGGTAGGGAGCTAGGCTCCACCAACAAGTAATCACTCCTGAATTTTTAACTCTTCCCCCAGGATCCATGATTCAGCCCTAGTTCCCCTAGCCCCTCCACCCCCACCCCACTGTGCGTTAGGCAGCTGAGGTTCAACAAGGAGGATACATTCAGACTAGACCCCAAGGTTAGCCCCAACTGGGGTGCAGGGAGCGGGAGGCAGCACCTCCTGCTGGGGCCGAGGGCCAACAACCGGGGCTGGGCACAGGGGTGTCTGGGGAACTGCCCCTGGCCACCCCTTTCCCCACCCCCAGCACAGCCAGGCCAGGCCCCAGCCACAATCAGTAAAGCTGCTGCGGCCCTCATCCCGCCACAAAGCTAAAGTGCTCCCCAGTCCTCCAGCCCTTCCGCAGAGCTCAGGCCGCCCCCTCAATCCCAGGACACAGGAAAGTGCCACTCTTTTTGGCTTCAGACCTGGACTTTCAGCCACGTCGGACTGAGGGGCCGTGGCAGCAGAAGCAGCAGCCGTCATGTCACACATACAAATGACCTGAGAAATCCCATCCGCGCGTCACTCACTGGGGACCAGCTCGGGGCTATGTACAAGTCAGGAAGGATGGATCAGGGCACTCGTGGGCACGGAGGTACTCGCACACACCTGCTCGTGGATGGGGACCTGCAGAGGCACCTGTGGGGGATGCCCACACACTCCATTCACATGTCTTCCATGAGGCCCCTGCAGCGTGTGTTCATTGAACCAGTGCAAGAACATCTCCGGGTTCAGGCAGGCCCGGGTGCCAGGAGGATGCTAGGGGTGGGGATGGGGTTGGAAACGTGGAGGAAGAGGGACTTGATTCCTCTCCTGATGTGCAGGGCGTGCCACCTTCTCCTGGAGTCTGGATCACCGGGGGCAGCTGACTGACTGTCCGTCTCTCCCCTTCTACCCCTGCAAGCTCGGGGAGGAAGGGTCCTTGGCAGCCGGGGGCTGGGTGGCCGCATCCTCTGAGGCCCCCACGGGCTCTGGCTCGGTGGCCATGGGCTCCTCGGCCTTATCCCTGTTCCTGCTGGCCTCCTGGAGCTGCTGCCGCCGTGCCACCTCAGCTTTCAGATTCTCCAAGTCTTTTTGGCTGAGTAGAAGGATGGGGTGGAGGGTGGGCATCAGGGTGGGCCTGGGCCCTCCGTCACCTTCCTGGCTTTGCTTCAACTTAGGGCAAGATCAGGCTCTGCACTTTCTGCAGTGAAAGTAAGAGCTCCACATACCTGCTAGCCTCCAGGGAAGGCCTGCCCCCCATCCCGCCTAAACCCTGGGCACTCTGGCCGCTCCTGTCGTCGGCCACAGCCAGAGCACAGGTGCAACGTGCAGCAGGTCTGCTCTAAACGCCCTAAAGCTGACCGGACCAGACCCAGGCCCCAGACAGGCGAGAGGGAGGCGGGGTGCGGGGCTTTCGAGGGCAGGGCTGTGGCTGCTTGTCCAAGAGCAAGAGACCCCCAGGGCCCAGCGCTAAGGCACGTCCCTACACGGACAGAGCAGGAGCTCAGTGAAAGAATGAAGCTGCTCTTTACATGCCTGCTGAGTAGCTTCAGTTGTGGCCAAATCTGCAAACCTATGGACTGGAGCCACCCAGGTTCCTCTGTCCATGGGATTCTCCAGGTAAGAATACTGGAGTGGGTTTCCATGCCCTTCTCCAGGAGATCTTCCCAATCCAGGGACTGAACCAGCATTTCTTTAAAGTCTCCTGCATTGGCAGGTGGGTTCTTTACCATTCGCTCTATTACATACTGACATGAAATGATCGCCAAGATCGATTAAATGCAGGAGAAAAATATGTGCCTGGTTTGCTACAATTTTGTGCCTTCGGGGGAAGAAAGATGACAGATCTGCGTTTGCGCCATAATGCAGAGTATTTCTGGAAGGAGTCACTAAGGGCGGTCCTTCCCAGTCTCAGCCACCTCAGTCCCGTGGTTAATAAACCAGGAAAGGAAAGGCCACCATCCAAGTGGGGCCTCACCTGAGAGGAATGAAGAGGATGCCGTTGATGACGTTCAGCTGCTCCAAGACGCTGGCCATGCTGGGGGCTGTGAACTGAGGGACGCGGGGAACATGAGCTGCGGAGGCCAGGGAGGAGGGGAGCCCACCCAGCCCCGTTCGGAGACCCACCTTGAGGGGCGGGATGTTGGCGCTGGAGCCGTTGCGGTAGATCTCGTTCATGGTGCGCTGCAGGGCCACGGCCTGCTGGGTCAGGCACTTGAGGTACTCAGAGCTCTCCTTGGTCTTCTCGTGGTCCTCGCCCAGCTGCAGGGCGCGACCGGGGAGAGATGAGGGCCGCCCTCAGCTCCGCCCTTGACCCCGCCCTGCGCCCCGCCCTGGCCCACCTGAGTCTTGTAGATGGTGTAGCCTTCCTTCTCGTGCTGCAGGGCGGAGCGGAACTCGGCTTTGCTCTCATAGACGCGGGCGACCAGGTGGTGGCTATAGGGAGGCAGGGCGCGGGGTGCGGGGCAAGGCAGGGACGTGAATGGGCCGGTGGGCACTAATGGCGGTGTGTGCGGGGTACTCTAGATCCCACCCCGGGATCTCTCCTGGGGTAAAACGCCAAGTCCAGGACTCAGAGAAGAGATGGAAGGTGAGAGAAATTTCCTCAGGAGTCAGATGGAGGGCAGAGTGCTGGATCCCGCGCCTGCCCTCGATTCAAGTGCTTCCTGGGACCCTGTGGCCCGCGGTCTCCCTGCCCCCTGACCCAGCACAGCCTCACCTGAGGGCCACCTTGAGGGACTTGGGCCCGTGGTACTTGGTGCTGACGGCCAGCGCATTCTCCAGGAAGCGCAGCGATAGGTCATACTCCATCACTCCGTGCAGCACCAGCCCGATGTTGTTCTGGGGGCAGTCGGGAGGGCCCTGGTCAGCTCCCACTCCTCTGGGATGGAGGCTAGTCCCGCTGCCCCTCCCCAGCACTCACGTCCAGCAGCGCCATCTCAGGGTGGTCCTCCCCGAACACGAGCAGTGTGAGGTAGCGGGCGCGGTACAGCAGGCTCAGGGCGGTGGAGAGCTGGCTACTGGCAAAGCAATACAGCGCCAGGTGCATCTGCAGGGGCAGACCGGGTCAGGTGAGGTTGGCCGCCGGCCCCGCCCCCGCGCCGGCCCCGCCCCCGGCGGCTACTCACGTATTCCTGGATGGTGTTGGGGTGCTCGATGCCCATCACTCGCTCGCTCATTAGCACGGCCTTCTGCTGGTTACTGAGGGCCTGGGAGAGGTGAGGGGCTGTCATCCCCAGGTGGCACCGCCCCACATCCCGTCTGTCTGTCTGTCTCGCCCATGAGCCTCCAGGCAGCTCAGGACTCTTCATCTCTGGCTGCAATTTCTATTTTCACTTTGCACCAAGGAGGCAAAGAAGTGGTCAAAATCCAGCTGCTGTGACCAGGGAAGTCTACACCCTACCCCGAGGCTACTTCACATTTTAAAAGACTGTCTTAGTCTATGCAAACACTTGCATATGCAATCTAAAGTTGTACTAAAAATAAAATATTCATACTACGACAAGGAGGCATATACAGGTGAAAAAAAACAAGGAGTCTTATGGCTGGAGGCGAGTGGAGCACCTGCAGTGTGCCCACACTGAGGCAGCCTCAAACCCGGGGGCTAACAAGGCGGGTGAACACCACCAGGCCCCTGGCCAGTACAGCCAACAGCACAGTTCCTGGGCAGCTTCCAGGGTGCTCACAAGGCACTGAGTGAGAACATGCCCCTCGTTGTCCCTGTGAAGGGAAGGAAGGCCCTGGCATCACTCCCACTGTGTTCACGGGCACCGCAGCTCCCCCAGGACACAGCTGCTGGGGCAGGGGGAACTGGGGGCGGGGGAGGGGTGTACAGGCAGAGCAAGCACATCCCAGGGTTTCCACCTGCTCCTCCTGGGGGGCCTGGAGGTAAGCAGTATCTCTGGGATCACAGGGCTCCAGTTCTGCCTGCCTGGACACCCCCATCCTGCTGGGCCAGCAGGGTGAGAGCACAACCCAGGGCCCAGCTGACCACCCCCCAGAAGGTGCACAAGCCCACCTCGGCGTAGTCGCCCATGATGTAGTGGAGGCGGGCAAGCAGGCGCAGGCAGGCACAGATCTCCACGTGCATGGCCCCATACACGTTGTTAAACAGGTTCAGGGCCTCGTTAATAAGCTCACAGCCCTCCTTTAGGAAGCCTGCAGGGCACCCGGGGGCAGAAGGTCAGGGCTGGCCTGGGTTTGGGCTGGGGGTCCCTCTCCACCGCCTCCACCCCCCCCCGGCGGCCGCACCTGGCACGCACCCTGCTGTACTTTGGCCTGCCCGCTCTGAAAGAAGTGGAAGGCATCCGAGGCCTTGGGGTTGACGTGCTTGACCACGGGGAAGATGTTAAGCACGTCCTCCTCCGTGAAGGCGGGTTTGTGGCGGCTGTCGAAGCTGTACTCCTTCAGCAGGATCTGGGGGCCCCACCCGACACCCACAGGGAGCCTCAGCCCAGGCTCACACGGCCAGCACCACCCCACCAGCTTCACCCGAGGCCCCGGGGACCCTGCAGGACGCTCTGAACCCGGCCCACCTGGATGCCAGTTTTCAGGGAGATCTCCCGCAGCAGTGTGATCTTCTGTAGCCCATAGGTCTCCACGGCCTGGTCCACCGTCTCACTGGGAAGGAGCGGAGGGTGGGACCGAGCAGCCCAGCACCCGTCCGCACCCCTCCACCTGAGGCCCTGGGCACAGGGGCCCCTCTCCCATTTCCCCAAGCAAGTGGTCTCCCGCAGGCCCCTTTCTCTTCTCCCATTCCTCTGCCGGAGACTGTCACTGCCACACCCGCTCACGCACCACTCGAGGCTGAAGTCAAAGTAGTTCTTGGCCTCCTGGCAGATGTTCTTCCAAAGCTCCTGGGGGGTCATGATGGCCCAGGCTGTGTTATCCGCTGCCCCTGGGGGCCGGTTTCGCCTCCTCCTGTTCCTCTTCTTGGAGATGAGCTCGTCGGCTGGCAGGTGGGCCACGGGGTTGGGGTAGGAGCTCAGGAAGCAGTTCAGGAAGTGGCTGATGGCGGCCGAGAGCCCTGAGAGCTCGACCCCCTGCAAGGGAGGTGGGACCGCTGTCACCACCCGGGCTCCCCCGACACCTCCCTGAGCCGGACTGGAGGGAGCGGCAGTACCTGTAGGTATGTCTTGAAGATGTGCTTAGCAGAGCGGGTGATGAGCTCTCCGATGCCAATTTTCTGCACGGGTTCAGAGAAAAAAGGGGGTGTCTGGGTTGGGCTCCAGGCCTCCAGCCCAGCCCCCCATCCCTGCTCCATCTCTCAGCCGCCCTGGGCACCACTCACGTAGATATGGTCCAGTTGGTCACGGGCCGGGCTCCGCATCACCAGGTCCAGCACCTTGCCCAGGTAGCGCATGTTGATGCCACGCTGGCGCATCACCTCGGCCAGCGTGGCCCCGTCCATGGGCAGTACCGCGTGGTCTGTGAAGTCCTTCACCTGCGGGCTGCAGCAGGTCAGGCCCCTCCCCAGCCCAGGCCCTCTGCCTCCTCCTGCCCCAGGTCTTGCCAATGGGGGCTCCCACTATTCTGGGGCCCTGAGGAAGGAAGGGACTAAGACCCCCTGCTCCCAGTCAGGGAGAGGAAAGGAGAGAAAGGACGCGAGCAGTAAGGATGTGAGCTCTCATCCCCGGCCTTTTGCACAGCCCACCGTCACCCTGTGACTGCTGGGCCCACTGGCAGGGCAACAGCAGTGGGGGGCAGCAAGCCTCCCCTGTGACCGCACCGGAAGGAGCAGGGCCACGGCTTCACTCTGAGACTGAGCCTTGCCTTGTGGGCCCTGGAGCAGCGGGCACGGCAGGCTCGTCTCAAAGACCGGGGAACAATCACAACAGCCGCGCTCAGGGCCGCCTGGGCAGGAAGCAAGCCCTCTCTGTACACACACAGGGACTCTGTACAAAGCTTCTTGTGGGGGCGGGGGCGAGGGGGTAAAGATGCTCCCACGCCCTCTGTCCGCCATCCCCTCACAGGGGGGCTTTGGAGGACCATACCCCCGCTGCCAGCCCCCAAGGGAGGGCACCCAGGGCACAACTGATGCCTGCCTTGGCCCCTTTGTGTCAGTGGCCCTATTCTGGGAACGAGAACTCCCCGTTTGCCTTGCACGTCAGAAGGCTTAGGCAAAGGCTCCACGAGTTCCCAGACGCGAATGAGGCCCCAGAGCCTGTAACCCCCAATGCCCCTCCTCTGTGCCACCCTCTGCCCCACCCTGCCCTCACCAAGCCAGGTATCTGGCAGGAGAGCAGGAAGGCAGCGGCATCTTTCAGCAGCTGCTTCTGGTCCCGAACCTCCTCCTGGCAGGACTCAGGGAAGCGCACTCCTACGGGTGGGAGGGAGAGCAAGGAGGTGTGAGCTGGCAGAAGAGAGGTGGGCACCAGACAGACAGACAGACAGATAGCAGCACTCAGGTAGGCAAGCAGGCCCCCAGTACTGGGGCCCCTGAGGACCACTCACCCGGCGAGAAGATATCAGGGTTGAAGCGGACGTCAAAGGCCGTGCTGCTGATGGAACCCACTGCCTTGCATGCATTGCGGATCACCTCCCGACTCCGAGGGTCTGCTGTGAAGACATGGCCTGTTAGGAGCTGCCCCGCCTCCCCCACGGGTTGGGTAGCAGCCCGAGCCTCCCTTGGCCTGGGGCTCCCCCAGCAGCCCCACCTGTCCCGTCGTCCGAGGCAATGGTCTCTGCCAGCTCCTTCACCTTGGCCAGGCCACTAGCATTGCTGCCCTCTGCCTCGCCCCCCGCCTCGGGCGCTGGGGGATCTTCAGGCTTGGACTCCGAGGACGGGGCGTCGCCGTTCTCCAGGGACTTGGGGCTCTCCACCTTGCTGGCCTTCTGTTGCATCAGCTGTAGGGCCGCCAGCTTCATGAAGAGCAGGTACCTAGGGCACAGTGGGTGGGGTGGAGCAGGGGACGGGAGAGGGGCGTCTAGGAGGCCACCGGTCTGACAGCTTCCTGCTGGCCGTGCGGGGACCTGAGCCAGGCCCCAGCTCCTGCCCTGCTGGGCTTAAGGATGTTGGGGCCGGGGACACGTCCTGTCCTGTCCAGGGAGCAATGTCCACGCGTGTGTACACGTGCCAGCCCAGCCATCCTACCAGGTGGTGGCAGGTCACAGCAAAAATGGGGATCTTCCTGGACAGGAAGATAGCTGGGTGTGTATGTTGGGGTGGGAGGCTGGCTCACCATGCAGGCCAGGGCTCCTGAGAGCACCAGGGACCCCGCTGGCATTTTAAAAGGGAGAATTATTCCTGGCACAGGACATTTGATGGGCTAACTCCTAAGCACTGACCACCAGCAGCGGGGACCCCACCTGTATCCCCCCACCCAAGGGCCATGGCACTGGGAGGTTCAAAAACGCCTAAGCAGATGTCCACACGCTTCTTGAGGAAACAGCACCACTGCAGTAGAAAGCCACCGGTCTCACTTTTTGCCATCTACATGAAGCTCTTGGGCGTCTGTCTGTGGGGGGAAGCTGGATGCCACAGTGATGGGCCCAGAGCTCGTTCCTCTTCACTTCCCAAAGCCTCCCCCATCTGGGGTCAGACGCCAGCACCGCCCTCCTTGCCTGAGGCTGCAGCTGCAAGCCCGTGCCCCACCTGTGCTCCACGAAGGCGTCCACCAGCTCCTGGCGCAGACAGCACAGCTTGTGGCGGTGTGCGCGGGGGAAGCCGGCGCGGGTGCACTCCTCGGGCAGCGCCTCGCCGGGCACAGGCAGGAAATTGAGGTCGGGGGGGAAGGTGCGCAGCAGGTCCAGGATGTAGTGGCGCCCGTCATTGCCGATGATGCCCTTGCACTCCACGGATGAGCAGAGCTCCACCTCCTCGTCCCGGTCGTTGAGCACCCGGTGCCTCAGGATCTTGAGGGGCCGGCTTGTGCGCTCCAGCAGCTCCAGGTACCGTGGGTGCGACACCACTGTCTTGCCGAAGTCAATGGAGCCGTAGATGACACTCTGCTCCTGGTCCCGCTCCAGGATGCCGGGGATGATGGACTGGGCCGTGACACGGTAGCCGCGGTAATCCACCACCACCGTGCCCAGCGTATACAGCCCCTCCACGTCCACCGCGTTGTACGTGCGCACGCCGTTCAGGTCGTTCGTGGGCGCCACGTAGGCCGCCACGTCCCCGCCGAAGTCCTTGTAGTGGTCGCGAACGTCGAAGCCCAGGCTGAAGAAGATGTTGTTCCAGATGAACATCTGCATCTTGGTCTCCTCGCTGGGGTTGATGGCCATCACGTTGCCGTCGATGACTGCCATGGCGCCCCGTGTGGCTGCCGCTGTGAAGTCGCTGTGCACCTGGGGGCCGGAGGTCAGAGGGTGAGGGAGCCGCGGTGTCCGTGCATCTCACCTGGCCAAGCTCACCGGGGCTGGCGGAGGTAAGCAGGACGAAGGTTTCTCACACTTGGAAAAGCGCCAGAAACCCCAGTTCAGAAAAAACGTAACACCTATGGGCTTCCCTGGTGGCTCAGCTGGTAAAGAATCTGCCTGCAATGCAGGAGACCTGGGTTCCATCCCTTGGTTGGGAAGATCCCCTGGAGAAGGAAACAGCTACCCACTCCAGTATCTTGGCCTGGAGAATTTCATGGGCTATATAGTCCATGGGGTCACAAAGAGCTGGGCATGACTGAGTGACTTTCACTTTTATCAGATACTTGGAGAGACAGCAGAGCTCAGTGATTACGGGGGGCAGGAGGACTTGGGTGGGTCTGGGATCCACCAACTATGTGCCAGGTGATCTCTGCTGGATCACCTCTCAGATCTGTCTTCGTGTCTATGGTGAAGGTGAAGGTGAAGTCGCTCAGTCGTGTCTGACTCTTTGCGACCCCGTGGACCGTAACCTACTAGGCTTCTCCGTCCATGGGATTCTCCAGGCAAGAATACTGGAGTGGATTGCCATTTCCTTCTCCAGGGGATCTTCCCAACCCAGCGACTGAACCCAGGTCTCCGGTAGTGCAGGTAGACACTTTAACCTCTGAGCCACCAGTCTATAGATGACATAAAAGTATCGACCTTCAGGGGCCTTCCCTGGTGGTCCACTGGTTAAGAGTCCATGCTTCCACTGCAGGGGCCATGGGTTCCATTCCTGGTTGGGGAAATCAGATCCCATATGCCTAGCAGTGCAGCCAAAACAAAGCCATCGCCCTTTATAAGGTGTCGGGAGATTACAAGCCTGCATGGCACCTGGCCCAGCTCCTGGCAAAGTGAGCACCCGGGACATTTATAGTTACCGTTATCATCTCTAGTAAAATTACGGGCGATTTTAAAGCTTTTTTTCCCCTGAAAGCACTGCTTTTTCCTCATCTCTGTCAGCAAAAGCACTGAGGACATCAGAGGACATGTGTGCCCAGGTCCCCATATGGCTTCGTTGGGAGGGAAATGGGTGTGGGCATCACTCAGCCCATTCTGGAGATGGCTCCCTGCCCCCAACCCCTACCCCCAGACTCTAAAATCTCAGAGAGGCCAGGAAAAGGGGCTGGGGTTGTCTGCTGGGAGGCAGAAAGTGGCAGAATGGCCTGGAAGGTCCCCAAAGGCCCTTATCCACAGAAGCCCTTGTCCAGCTTCCCTCTTATCCACAGGAAACCAGTGGGGAGACGGCTGGCGGGCCTGAGGCTGTGGTCAGGCCTGCGGGGCCACGGGCACCTTGAATATGGCCCTTTCTCGCAGCAGTCGCTCAGGCAGGTTCTTCCGAGGCAGTTCCCGTGTGGTCTGCAGCTCCTCGTTCCAGTCCCGGGTCTACAGAGACCAGGAGGGATAGGCCAGCTCAGCCTGAGCCCCCACCACCTGCTCGGGGCAGTCCCGCCCCCCTGCCACCCTGTGCAGCCCTATAGGCACCAAGAACCCAGCCTGGGCCCCGCAGGGGAAGGGAGAGAGGAGCCGGGGATGGCCACAGGCACCTGGCCAGGAATGTGCTCCTCGTAGCCCAGCCGGGAGGTGTAGGCATCCTCTGCCCGCACGCAGTCCATGGCATGCTCTGCCTGGGGGGCTGTCCAGCTGTACACCTGGAATGGGGTGGCGATCCTCTCGAAGGGGTGGCGCTGGACCCTGCAGCGAGCAGAGGGGAGATGGGGTGGCCCAATGAGCCCAGAGCTCTGCCCTGGGCCTATTCTTCGAGGCCACACTGTCTCCTCACTAATGCTCTGTTCCTGGAGAGTCCAGCAGGGGCACATAGCCACCTGTCCCAGGGCTGCTGCCTCAGCGGGGAGGCTCTGGGTGCTGCGTGTCCAGCTTCTAAGCACAGAAGTGCTAGATCCCAGGCCTCCAGATCACCCACCCTGGAAGATGAGAGACTGACAGGCCAAGGCGCTACCTTTTCTTCTGCAGGGCGGCAAAGTTTTTTTTGAAGGTTGGGCTGATCTGGTTGAGCAGCTCCACCAGGGAATGGCTGAGGAAGCGGGGGCTGGCAGGCTTGGGGTTGAAGTGGTACGCCGTGGACCTGCAGAGAGGGCGATCACTGTGCCGGGTGCCCCCCAGGCGGCTGCCCACGGGCTCCCCATGGGCTCGCACAGGGACTCACTGGTTCAGGTAAAATCCCCGGGTGGAGGCCGTGATGCTGACTTGTCGGTCCTCAGCTGTGATCACGAACAGGTACATGAGGTCCCCGTGCATCCTGCGGTTCCCGGGGGGCGGGTTCCAGCCGCTCATGGTGAGCACCTTCAGGCACTGCAGGGGCTGCGGCGAGGGCTGAGTGTGAGCGGGCCATGCCTCCTGGTGGGCGGTCCCCTGCCCCCGTCCCCAGAGACCAGCTCCCACCTTCCAGTCCCGGTTCTGGGGCTGCAGAGGACACAACGGCCGCTCCCGGCTCCCAGGAAGAATGTACTCAGGCGGTGTGCAGTCGATGGGGTCCATCTCCAAGCCCTTCTTCCGCTTCCCACTGTCTGAGGGACCCGAGGCTGGTGGTCAGCACACGATGGCCCAGGGGGTCCAACACCCTCCCCAGCTCAAGTGGCCCTGGCCTGGGTGCTTCCTGCTTCCCTCCGGTGGGAAGGCTGAGGCCTCCAGCCCCCTTCACCAGCCCCAATTCAACTTGCTCCCAGCCCCTCTGCCCAACCGCCAGCCCCAACTCCTCCTGCACCTCCCAGGTCGCCATCGGTAAAGACGCTCAGGAAGGACAAGGAGTTGCAGTCAACCCCATTGAAGGCATCGGAGGGGTCTAGGCTCTTGAGCAGGTCTCGAACGTGGCGCACATGGATGCGGGCCTCTCGCACTGTGTACGGTTCTGTCGGGAGGCAGAGGGGCAGGGCGTTACCAGGGCAACAGCCTCCCCAGTGGAGAGAAGTTGGCCTGAGCACAAGCAAGGGTAGCACTGATTTTCAATTTTAGGCTTTAACTTGCAGATTCCCTTATGAACACCTAGGCTGGAAATCTGCTTTCTACACACATATCTGACTATCAGCAGGGATCCTTGTTTGCAAAGAACCTTCTGCCAAAGGGCATAAGAAGTACCTCTGGAAGTGCACACAGGCTGTCGCAGCCCACAGAAGCCCCCTAATTCTCTGTCTATGAGTGTCACACTGGCTAGGTTGTCCCCACATGCTCAGTCCATTTCTCCTGGGTCAGGCCTCCCCCAGGGCAGCAGAGGCTCAACCCTGCTCCCCAACTCACGTTTCAGGAAATCATGAGGGCTCTTCAGAGGGAGGTGGGAGGACCCGTAATTGGATAAGTCTGGGCACAGCCGAGTTACTTTTCCCCCACATTCATTCTTTGGGTGACATGCCTAGAACCTCTGTGCCACTCTCCCCAGGTGACCTAAGTTTACGGGATCTTTTCTTTTTTATTTTAACAAATAGACCAGCCTCATCATGTCAGCTGATTGCTCCGCAAGGGGCCTAACTTTCACGAGCCATGAAACTTCAGTTTTCTTAAGAGACTGAACTTTTATCGCTATAAAATTTGTATGGGCTGATTCCAAGCACTTGCTTGCTACTGTTTGTTTGTTTTTTTTTTAAATCATGACTCTGATATTTAACCGTGAAGTTGGAGGGTGTGCCAGAGAGGACCAGAGAAGCAGACCTGTGCTCCTGTCCTGTTGCCACAAGTCCAACACCGCCCCAAGCCTCTACATGCTCATCCATGACACAGACATACCAAGATGCCAGTGGGAGGGGCAGGGTGGGGAGAGTGCCACCTGGCCCCGCCTTCTCGTGTCCCGCCCCCCCGGGGAGCTGCTCGACTTCCAGACAAACCTTCCACCACGCGCAGCACCGAGCCCTCCTGCAGCCCCTCCACGCTGCGCAGCTCTGAGAAGTGGTCCAGCATGTTGCCATCCAGGTGCAATGAGAAGCAGGTGCGATGACATGTGTCTTCACGGTCCATGAGCACCTGATGGATCTCCTGCACCATCTCCTGGGGGGAGACCTGCCAGGGAGAGGGCCCCCACCACCCTGGTGAAAACATACCAGTTTCCCCAGCCCCAAATACCTAGGTCCCTAAAATCAATGCTTCAAATACCATTTTCCCCTTTGTGGCTTGTATTTTAAAGTCCAGAACCTGCCCATAAGTACTGTGCCCACCTGCACCTGTGTGTATGCATGTATGCAGGGTGTATATACATGTGTAGGACAGAGCCTGGCCTCATTACCCACAGGCTTCAACTATTCCTGCAGACTCTGAGCAGAGGTGTAAGAACAAGGAAAAGAAAACAGCCAACTTGCCTCCTCCCTATGACTTCCTCTTTCAGGAAGGTGTGGCCTGGGGCTCAAGCCTGTGGGTCCAGAAGATGCAAGAGGCCTCATCTGGTTCCCCAATGAGTCCATTTGCAAGGCCTCTGGGGAGGCTCTGCTCTTGGAGACGACCATTACCTCTCTCCTCCCAAAGTAAAAGTGTTTGTTGCTCAGTTGTGTCTGACTCTTTGCACCCCATGGACTGCAGCCCGCCAGGCTCTTCTGTCCACAGAATTCTCCAGGCAAGAATACTGGAGTGGACAGCCATTTCCTTCTCCAGAGGATCAAACCAGGGTCTCTTGCATTGCAGGCAGACTTAACCCTGTACCACCAGGGAAACCCCTCTTCTCTCAAGCAGACAAACTCCAGCCAGAGAGTTGACATACCCGAGGCTGGGGAGCCCTGGGGCCCCAGTACTAGCCAGCCACTACTGTACTCCTCCCTAGACAGGGCTGGCAGTCCCAACTGGGATCTGGCCTCTAGCAATGGGGCAACAGTTTGAACCTGGACTCCCACATCCACCACGTGAGTGACCTTGGAAGGCAGAGGACCCTGTTTCCTGCCTGCGACCCCATCGTCATCCCGCCTCATAAGCCCAGACTCCAGCACCCCTCCGCTATCTTACCTGGAGGGAGAAGGGCTCGATCCCAGGAGCCAGGATCTTCACTGAAAAGCCTGTGTCCTGAATGACGATGACTTCCTGTCCGGTGGTCTCCTCTCCCGGCTCGGTCTCATCGAGCCCGTTTTCCCGGGGTGGTTCAGCAGGCCCTTCTTCCCTTTTCAGGCTCTCTGGGCAGTCCCCATTCAACAGCATGACTGAAGGCAGCTCTGCAGGGGACAAGGGGGCTGAGTCAGATGGGCCTTGCTGGTGAGGTCTGCCTCCAGCCAGGGTGGGCAGCGCCCTACAGAATGGCGTCTGCCTGTCCTCCCCAGACCTGGCCCTGTGCCAGGCCCACCATACCCCAAGCACACAACTCCTCCCGGCACCCCCGCTCTGGCCATCTGCAGGCTCCTGCCTGCACCCTCCACACCCCAGGCACTTGTTTCCCATCTCTCCTCAGGACCCCCGTCTGGCATCCATGTGATTAGGCTCCCCAGACAACTCCCCCAGAGTCACCAATGCAAGTGGCTTCAGCAACACTCCCCACATCCACTTCCCCCTCTTCCCTGATGGACACTCTGGTCCCTTCCTTTCCAGCTCGACTTCTCCCACAGTCCAGCTGTGGGTGTCCTGGGCCCCAGCCACTCCTCATTTCCATCTCACCCTTATCTGTGATTCTAAATGCCCTCCCACCTCACAGCTCATGTGACCCATCCAGGCTTCGATCCAGGTTTTCAACGTGTGGCCATCCCCAAGGCTTTGCCAGACTCATCTCGTCAGCGTGGAATTTACCATCTTCCACTAACCAGCCCCTGCTCTGCAAATGCCCCTCACCACACCCCAACCTAATCACAGGACGACTGCAGGCCATTTTCCCTGTTTCAAGAATACCACTTGCTGTATACCTGTAATTAATATAACATCGCAGGGACTTCCCTGGTCGTGCAGTGGATAAGAATCCGCCTGCCAGTGCAGGGAACACAGGTTCGATCCCTGGTCGGGAAGATTCCGCATGGTGCGGAACAGCTGAGCCCGTGTGTCACAACACCGAGCCCATGAGCTGCAACTACTGAAGTCTGTGCATCTAGAGCCTGTGCTCCGCTAACGAGAGAAGCCAACACAGGGAGAAGCCCGTGCAACGCGATGGAGAGTAGCCCCTGCCTGCAAGATAAAGCCTGCTACGTGTTACGCCAGATAAAGCCTGCAAGCAGCAGTGAAGACTCAGTGCAACAAAACAAAAACAAAAACCCTTAACACTGTAAGTCAATTGTACTTAAAAACAAAAACACCTAGTATATGTACCAGTCCTAACTATGTGTGTATAGGCACATTTACATCTTTGCCAGCAGAAAGACTAAAAGATCCAGAATTCAGCGGCTTTCCCTGAATAGGATTAAGAATGATTTAACCTTTTCCTTATAAGTCTGTACTTTCCTTACTGTATGACACAATTGTTTAACTAGTGTTTATTTTAGGGTATGATTTAGAAAAAAAAATGTATGAGGAGTTTTTTGAGAAAACTAGGACCCTGAAACTGTAGGGAGCAAATTCTCTGAGCAACTTTGTGAATTGTTCATATTTTATATTTGAAATCAACAAGCAATCTTCATTTTCATGGTATGACCATATCCTTAGATGAGAAGCTTAAATGTGATCCAAAGACAACACTTGTGCTTCCACGAATGAAATTCTGGTCACTAGAGTTAATCGCTTTTTGAAATAAAGTGCTTTTTAAGTTGATGTTAAATGTGACCATAGTAAAAACATAAAATGTTTCAATTAATGGTAAACCTGCACAATTAATGGTTAATATGAGTAAATGAAAACCCACAGAATCAAATAAACACAGCCATTTTGCCTCTTCCAAAAACAATAAAAAAGTACCACTTAGAACGTTCTAACACTCTCCACTGTTTACAGGATCCAAACGTCTTGGGTCTAAAGTCCCTCTCAGCTCCTGCGTTCTCTCCATCAAGGTGAAGCTACCCCAGAGTACTCAGGAATCTCAGAACAGGCCACACATCTTGCCTCCCACCTGTGCTTTGGTGTGCTGGTCCCTACATACCACTCCGCCTGGCAGGCTCCTACTCATTCGTCAAGGCCTAGGTGAAATAAATCTCCTTCCTGGAAGCCTGACCAATGACTCCTGACAGCACTTGGGGTGGCTGTTCACACTAGCAGCTCTGTCTCCCTCCTTCTGTCCTGCCCACTCAACAGAAAGGCACTGAGCTAATGAATTAATTACTGTAAAAGCCTAACATCTGTGAATAGCAATAGACTCATGTGGGGAGAGGAGGAGCAGGTGAACAGTTCCCCCAGGAACTAGGGGGAGCAGAGGAGACCCCCCACCCTGACCCTGGGGCACAGAGGAGGAACTCACAGAAGCCTTCCAGCACAACAGAGGCCTGCCTGGAGGCCCGTCGGCCCGCGGGGCCTTCGCTTCTGGGTCCACCTCGCAGCCAGACTGGCCCTGCGCTTATCTGTGAGCTCCAGATAGACCAGCTCGCCGGGCCTGCTCCGGACCCCAGCGATCCCCTCTGGATTCCACCTCCTCGTCCCTACCCTGCTGTGAGGAGCGGGGATGGGGCACATTGCCATGGGGCTGTGTGGGCTCTACCCAGACCCACCATCGCCTCGGGAAAGAGCAGAAAAGTCCAGATAAGCCTGGCACATAAGGGCACACCGCGGGTGGGCGGAGGTTGACGTGGAGAAACGCCACTCCCTCTTACCATGTCCCCTCAACTTAGTGATAAACAGAACCGCCAGGCACTCAGATACAGTCCCATCCTCCTCCCCCAAAGCACCACAAGGACCTCTCATTTGAGTGAACCCCCAGCCCCTGGAAAGTGAGCAGCCAGCCCAGGAGAACCTGGCCAGCTCCGTGACAATGCAGACAGAACAGCGCGGTGGGAGACGGGTGGCGGCTGGTCAGTTCAAAATGCAGCAAGAGACGTGACAGGCTTGAGACAGCCTTCGCCCACCGAGTCCTTGAGAAAGGCTGTGCTGGCTGACAAGCCTTTGGGACGAGCGGCCCCCGCCCAGCACAGCACAGCCGCTTTGAGGTCTGAGACCCCAAAGGTGGGAAGCCAGAGACCTGGACCCTGCCAGGTGTCCTGTGCTCCCTGAGTCAGGGTCGTGAGGACAGACGAGGGCCAGGGTGGTCATAGCTCCCACTCCCCCTCCCTGGCCAGGGGCCCTGCCCAGGAGGCAGGCACCATACACCAGGTTCCCCCCCAGGGGGCATGCAATGCCCTACCAGATTTCAAAGGCATGTGGCTGGTTTCCAGGGGCCTCCACTCCCCTAAGGACAGCCCGCCCTGCCCTTCCTCTTTCCTCCAATGGACCCTGAGGGTCTCCCTACCGATGGATCAAGGCCCAGTGACCTCCCCACAAGAGGCCAGCTCACTGCCCCCACAGCCCACCTGGTGTGGTCGGCCGCTGCCCCTTCCTGGGTTCTGGACTCACGGGACCTCTGTAGCAGCGAGGCCCACCGCTCTGCGGCTCAGGCCAGGCACTGCCCGTGTCCCTTGTTCCGGGCTGTGCCTCCACCCTGGCCCCCATGCAGCTGGTCGGCCCCGGGCTGGAGCTCTGGTTGGCTTCGGGTTTCAGCGGGACCAGGCCTGCCGGGGCGGCCCTGGGAAGGGCACACTCCCCCTGCCTTGCATCCTGCTCAAGGTCGGCCAGGACGGCTGTGGGCCAGGAGGCCCTGGTGGCTCCGGGACCCCGGGTAAAGCTGCCACCAGGGCTCAGGTCCGCCTCCCCAGATCCCCCCCAAAGGGGGTCACTGCTGGTGAAGCAGTTAGTGGGGCAGGAGAACCCGGCGTCTGGGCTACCTGGGACCCTCCGGATCGAGGGTCCCGGCGACTGGGTGGCAGGGGTAGAGCCCAGCAAGGGGGTCCTCTCCTCTGCTCCAACTCCAGTGGGGGTGGGCAGGACTGCTTCCGCCAGCTGCTGGCAACAGCTGGCGCAGACCCGGGCCCAGGCCATGAGGTGGCTGCCCCCTGTCCACTGGTGGCCGCTCAGCGCCCTGCTTGCCTCCTCCTGGGTCAAGTGGCCGGCGGGGGGCCTCTGGCTCATGCTGCCCCCTGCAGGTGACCTGGCAGCTCTCCCCTTCCTGGGAGACACCCGTTCTGGTGGGAGGGGGGAGGGCCCCCCAGACTCCCAGAGGACAACTGCACCGGTGCCCCGGCCTCCAGCTCCACCAAGGAGCTGGCAGGCTCCGACTTCCCTTCCCAGCAGCCCCTGCGCTGCCAGGAGAAAACCAAGTCTCTCCCCTGGGGAAAACAGAGCTGGCAGCAAGAGACCCAAGGCCGTGTGGCGGTGGAGGAGGAACATGCCCAGCCTCGCCAGGGCGCCTTCCCAGGGCCTCTGACTTGTTGCCAGGGCCCAGGCAGGGCTGCTCCGGCATCCATACTAACCAGAGTGGGGGTGGGGAGTCAGGCCTCCTTGGCCCCCTTCCCTCCCCTCCAGTCCTGTCCAGACAGCCCTGAAGGGCTGGCACGCAGCAGGCCCTTGGCTCCCTGTAGCCCCCACCAAGGGTTTCTGGCTCGCACACCCTGAGCGGAAGGTACAGAGGGCCAGGCAGGGCCCCTCTGCTCCCACTACCCTCCCCAAACACGCCCTAACCCTCTGGAGAGGAGGGCGGGGCAGGGAAGCCTGGCAATGACCCCTGAGGAGCTGCTTCCACCACCCCCATCCTGGTTACCACAGAGCCAAGGTTCACTCTAGGCCCGGTTCACGGCAGGTCCCTCCATTAGCTCGACCAGCCCATCTCACTTGAGGAAACTGAGACTCCAAAATGTTAAGAGCGAGCAGGCTGCCCAAGGTTGCAGAGGCAACAGGCAGCCAGGCCAGGTCAAGAAAAGACCAGGTCTGTCAGAGGTCCAAGCCCAGGCCTGAATGCCACCCTCTAGGCTATAGCCCCCACCAGGTAAACAGGACCCCCTTCCTCTATCCATATCCAAGCCTCCACACCATGCCTTCTTACCCCAGGGAGAAACCCTTCAGGATCTGGGCTGTAGGGAAGGAGATGAGTGATCCTCTGCAGAAGGGGAAGGGGTTGCCCAAACAGCATGGCACACCCCCCCACCGCAAGTCTTCACTGGCCAGACCAGAATGACGAGACAAAGCACAGCCCTGCCCTGGCCTGGAAGAAAATGGATCCAATGGGCAGCAGAGAGGAGTTAGAAAAGAAATGTAAGCCATCCCAAGTGGCTCCTGGGTGCATTCTCCAGCCTGGCATGGCCTCACTCAATAGACTGTGCCAGGGCCAGGCCCCGCCCCAGCCAAAACCTCTGCAGGTGAGGCTCCGGGCAGGAAGTAAGGCCTCACAAGGATCATCCCAGGAACCTGGGGCTTCAAGAGAAAAGGGTGCGGGCAAGCAGCCTAAGGAGGGCCCCAAGGAAGGAGGCATCTGCTTGCCTCCTTCCCATCCCCACCCAGGCCAGAATCAGGTCTGTGGGGCCTGGGAAGGATCTAGTGTTCCCTGAATTGCTCTGCTCAGGCCCACCCAAAAGAAGAGCTCTGGGGGGTACCATCCAGTAGCTCCCATAAGCCCCCAAGCTCCTCTCCAGTCTGCCAGCCCCCTGTCCCGCTGCTCCAGGCCTGGACTCCAAGCAATCCTCCCCTAGGAAGGAGGAACTCGACACACCACCATGAAGTTGAAAAACCTGCCTGTTCTCTTAACCCCTAAAAGCAGCTTTATTCCTAAGAAGGCAACTGACCCTTGGTCCCCCCACCTCCCTCCACAAAAGGCCTTGATCACTTCCTCAGGGGGGCTAAGAGTCTTCCAGAGCTGGGTTCTGAGGTCAGAAACCTGGGAGAGGGTCTGTTGGGAAGAGTCTCCATAAAAGCCCCATCCTCCTTTGAATAAATTCAGGCTGGCTGAAATCAATTCCTGGCTCTATACAAGCTTCCCAGAGGGTTCAAGAGCCCATGTTCCACCTGCTTGTGGGCTTCCAGTTTCCCCTAAATGAACAGCTAGCTGGATGCGCCCCTGACCCAGGCTGTGGCAAACAGAGTCCCTCAGAGAAATTCTCCAATTCTCCTCTCTCCTGAGCCCTGAGTTCTCAGCATCCCAGCCCACCCCATATGCCTCTCCCAGCCTCCTCTGGGACAGGCTAAGGCAGCCTTGGTAATCTGGCCAGGAGCTGGAAATCCAAATGCTAAATGGCTGTGTGACCTTGGGCAAGTCGCTTCATCTCTTCAGGTCTCTGCTGGAGAGGAAATCAGCCTGCTCTTATCTAGCCTGCTCCACTGATTCAGACAGAGCCTCACTGGGGTGAAGCCTGGCAGGTTGGAGTCATCAGCATTTGTCACTCTGCCCAAACCTTGGCCTTCCTCAGGCAATCAGCAAGGCTGCCACAGTACCTATGCCCCACCACTAGCGAACCTGGCTGTGGCCCGTTATAGGGCCAGAGAGCCCATCTAGCCCTGCTCTAATCCTGACTCACTGAAGCTGGAGAGGGAGATGAAGATGACAAGTGTCTTTTGAGGAGAGTTGTGGGAGTGGAAGGCAGGGTTAGTTCTGCACTCCCACGGCCACCCAGGGCAGAAAGGAACATAGCTCTGAGGCTCTGAGAAAGATTTGAAGCAGATAGCCCAGGGGCCAGGGAGGAGCTCCCAGGCCTCAGGGCTGGAGTCAAAGATGTGATGGAAGGAACAGAAGAAGCCTGGGAGAGAGGCAGACACGACCAGAGAAAAACTGCAGCCACTCCCAAAGTCAATGCCACACAGTCTCCAGGGGGAAGAGCTGGGAGATCAACTCCATGCTGACGACCTTTGCCTTAAAAACAGCAACTCTGGGCTGACCCACTTTTCGCAATAAGGCGGGTTAATGATCAAGTTCTGGCACAAACACTACCTCCTGCCAAGGAGTTCGGCTTTGTCCCCATACATAGGTAGACACCCCCCACTCCAAGTCTGCCCACCAGGCCGACATCTAACAGGGCGGAGATCAGAGTCTGCATAACAGGGGTTAAAGCCTTGCCTCTGGGAATGAACCACAGAAACCCCCTCTCAAAACACACACTCTCAACTTGCGGTCTTCCCACAGACCAAGCCTCAGAAGTCCCAAGCTGAGCCGAACTCGCAAGGCTGCAGCCGGGTGCACAGGGAACGCTAGGGATCCTGACGGAAAGGGGGTGCTAGACCGAGCAAGTGTCAAGTGACCCCAGTCGGGAGAGTTCCCCAAGCCCGGGCGCGTAGGGGGTGGGGCCGCCGAGTCCACCGATCTGCAGAGCCGGCGCACCCCGAAACCGCGTGTGCGCGCACATGTCCGCACGATCTGGCACGCGTGTGTTCGCCGCCGCTGCCCTCCCCGGGATCCCACGTGTGTCAAGTCCGGGCCGCCGCCGGGGGCGACAGTGAAGGTGACCTTCAGGGCGGGGGCGCCCGGTGGAGGGCTCGGCGAGATGAGACCCGGTCAGGCGCGGAGAAAAGGCAGCGGTCCCCGCGCCACCCCAAACCCACGCGCGCACTCGGCCCAGTCCAGCCTCCCGCCCGGCTGCCCCCTGGCCCCGGCCCCACTCACCCGCCGCGCCTGGCCGCCCCTTGCCACCGGCCTGCGAGCTGGGCTCCCGAGCGCTGTCCGCCGGGGCTGCCGCCGGCAACTCGTCCGTTTTGATGACCATGGCGGCGGAAGCCGGCGTCCGCCTCGGCTATCCGCGCCGCCCGCCGCGCCACTAACCCAAGCGCCCTGCGCGCCGCTGCCGCTGCGGGAAGGACGGAGTCACCGGCCCACGTGGTGCGCGCTGTAGCCTTTGACCCCGCCGCCGCTTCTCTGCCCCGCCCTCGCGCCCGGCCCGGCCCACGAAGGCCCGCGAGGGACAAAATATGCCACGCCTCGTTCTCTGGGTACCAACGCGGTGACTTTCTGGAACGCCTTAAAGGGAACGCGCCCTGTCTTTGGCGAGAAATAGGCATCGGGCGCCCTCGAGGGGCGGGGCTACGGAGAGGCGTCCTTGCGGTTCGCCGCCCGTCGGGCGGGCGCCTTGACCTTGGGTGGAGACTAGTCTAGGACTGCTATTGCATACTGTCTCCTCCCCCAATGGTTTCCTGTTGCAAGTCTGCCAAATGACCACGCGGTCTGTAATCTGCAGTGGTAACCTGACCCTCAGCGACCCCTCACCGAGCCTCCCGTAGTCCCTCGAAGGGGTGGGGCTAGGGTGCCCAAGGTTTCTTTAGGAGGGCGTGGAAGGTAGCCTAGGGCATGGTGACAAGAGGCAAGGTGTTAGGTGGCTAACTGAAGTGTCAGGGCCCACGAAACTTTGTGCTGAGCCACAACAGGCTCAGGAGCCTGGACGCCTCCCCTCCCTCCACCAGATGAGTCCTCACATCTGGGCTGGTACTTTTCCCCAGTTTTGAGTGGAGGAAGCTAAGATCAAGGTCACACGGAGAGAAGGACTTTAGCTGGGCTAGGCTAAATCCACAGCCTGGACATTTCACAGTCGTACATGTTTTCGGATGTTTGCGACCTCGTGGGGACTGAGAAGTTAGGTCAGAGAATGCTGCCCAGTGACATTTTACCAGGTCTTGCCAGTGAGTTGAAGTTCTTCAAGTAGAGAGTGGAAGGGTCTTCCTTGCACAAGGCCAGGAGGCCATGGGGGAAGCCCTTGAGACATATTCCAGAACTGCTGGGAACTGGGGAGCTGCAGCTGCAGAGGTGGGCTGGGGCAGGCCTAGGGCCTCTTAAAAGTTGCAAAGGAAAGTGGACTTCGTCCTGGAGTACCGGTGATGGGAAGGGGAACCAGTGAGAGGCATTAAGCGTTTAACCGAGAGAAAGGAAGATGAGAAATGCTTTGGTGTGAGGGATAAGGGGCACTGAGCTAGACAAGAGGGAGATGAGTTTGGACTATTACACAAGAAGGCTGGAAATAAAAGCAAGACCTGACTACAGCCCACCACATGGAAGGTGCGCAGTCAGGTGGTATGTGAACCTGACACAGAGGATTGGTGGTCTGCATCCTGCAACCTCTGCCTTGTCTTTTCTAGAAAACTTGAGCAAGTCATTTGACTTTCACTCCTCTGAATTGCAGGAGATGCCTCTGTCAAATAAAAACATCCATTTGTTTAGCCTCTCACCTAGTTGTTGGGAGGAGATAATGGTTATCAAAGCACTTTAGATAGTGTAAAATACTTGGTGATTCACTCTATCTTTTAAGCGAAGCTTTCGAGAGCTCAATGCTACAGGAAGATCAGAGATGAACCAGACCAGGGGACTTCTTGAAGTCAAGGACTGTCCTTTATTTAGCTGGGTATCCCCAGCATCTCTCCAGAGCTTGCTGCATAGTAAGTGTTTAATCCACAGTAGTTGGTTAAATGGAGGACCTGGGTATAGGCAGTCAAGCCATCCTTTAGAGGCCTCCATGGGGTTTAACCTTCGACCCCTTTATTATTTATAATATCTGGGCTTTTTGTGCAGATATTCCTTTTATGGGCTGTATGTTTTGACCTTTGTATCCAGAGCTTCAAACTATTTCTATGATGCCTAGCTGAGACCCACCAGGCAGAGCACAAGCCTCTACCTTGCCCTAGCCTTACTCCTGCGTCCTCCTTATGGTCAAGGTCTGTGAGTGCCTGCTGTCAGTGAGAGTGCTAATGACCAGTCAGTCCAGGGGCCTAGTGACTAAGCAGTCCCCGCAGCCTGAGAACCTGCAACTTGGCTTTAATGAATCCTCTTCCTGTTTCCCTGGCAGGCTCCTGTTAACTCCCTCTCCATCCTCAAGGCTGCCTGCCCGGGTGGCACTCCCTGTCTCTGTCTTTATGGCCCCTGGGTAAAGATGCTAAGTAAATACAGAGGGAGGTTTATCAAGGTTGAAATCTAGCCTATATAATTAATCTGTTTGAAGCTTCCCACCTCCCTAATTATTGTTAAAATGGATGGGCCCATTCAGCTGGGTATAGCTACTTCCCCCCATCATTTTCAGAGTTCCCAAGGGGGTGGAGAGATGAGCTGGAACCCAGCCCCACTGGACTGCAGGAAGGAGTCCCCTAGCTCAATGGCCTTATTCTAGGAACCCGTAAGAGAGGAAATGCTCCATCTCCCTTAACCCCAGCCTGTGCGGGCAGAGCTGCCTGGAGGAAAGGGGTGACAGTCAGTCTCCAGATCTATGAAATGAAAGGATTGAAAAAATGATCTGGGACTTATCTGGTGCTGACACTGCATGTCTCTGCTCTGCGGTGTGACTCTGGGCTCAGCCCAGCAGTCCCAGAGTAGTCTGGGAGGACCCTAAGGCCAATCACTGTCTCCACCTTCCTCTTTCTCTCTCCTTTTTCTCTATTTGAACATGGGGATCCCTAAGTCCCGGGTAGATGTTTACACAGCTGGGGGGGCCGTCCCTTCCCAAGCTGCCTAGGGAGATAAAAGGCCAGGGACAAACAGAGGCTTGGGCCATACTTCCTGTACTTACTACAGGTCTGATCTTAGCTTATCCTAGGCTCAAATCTGATCCCCAGAGGCTGGAGCTAGGAACTGAGGTGGGGTGGCCAGGGCTGCCTGTCTCCCCCACTGGGATACACTGGGTAGGAATCAATATGCAGGTAGGCCCTTCCACAAACCAACTGTGGATCAAAAATAAATAAATAAATTTTTTGGAGGTACCAAGAGGCTTGAGGGAATACCCAGAGCAGGGACTGAACCACAGCTATGAAATTGCAAACACTAACCACTAGACCACCAGCAAAAGTCACTCATGTCGTGGTCATGGACTGTAGCCTGCCAGGTTCCTCTGTTCATGGGATTTCCCAGGCAACAGTACTGGAGTGGGTAGCCATTTCCTTCTCCAGGGGATCTTCCGGACCCAAGGATCAAACCCTAGTCTCCTGTATTGCAGGCAGATTCTTCACCGCCTGAGCCACCAGGGAAGTCCAGACCACCAGGGAAATACAGAGAACTCTTCAATATATATATATTTTAAAAAATATTCCAGAAACTTCCAAAAAGCATAACTTGAATTTGCTGCACTGGCGACTACTTACATAGTATTTACATTGTATTTATAACTATTTAACAACATTTACTTTGTATTTGCAATTATTTTCACAACATTTATTTTGTATTTGCAATTATTTTCACAACATTTACTTTGTATTTAGAACTCTACATAGCATTCACATTGTACTAGGAATTATTGGTAATCTAGAGATGATTTGGAGAAGGCAATGGCACCCCACTCCAGCACTCTTGCCTGGAAAATCCCATGGACGGAGGAGCCTGGTGGGCTGCAGTCCATGGGGTTGCTAAGAGTCGGACACGACTGAGCGAGTTCTCTTTTCACTTTCATGCATTGGAGAAGGAAATGGCAACCCAGTCCAGTGTTCTTGCCTGGAGAATCCCAGGGACGGGGGAGCCTGGTGGGCTGCCATCTATGGGGTTGCACAGAGTCAGACACTACTGAAGTGACTTAGCAGCAGCAGCAGCAGCAGAGATGATTTGAAGTATAGGGCAGGAATGAGTATTCCCAGCAGTCCAGTGGTTAGGACTCGGAGCTCTCACTGCCAGGGGCCTGAATTGGATCCCAGTTGGGGGAACTAAGGTCCCCCAAGCTGAATGGTGCTGATCTCGGTGAGGCACCAGTGAGCTGTGGTGTGAAGTGAGATTTAATTCTCTTCCCAGGTATTAAATCTGGGTAGCCCAGATGAAAACCAAGAATCTTAGCGACCAGACCAGCAAGGGCTAGGAGCTAGAAGCTAATTTTCCCTGGATCCTTGCCCCCAATGAAAAACACATTTATCATGGAGGCGGAAACTGTAAATGCAGGTACAATTTATTATTATAAACATAGCACAACAACAAGTGGGAGAGCACTCGGAGAAACGGTTTGTTCAGTTGAGATAGGAGCAAGGCAGAGACGCACAGAGGGAGAGGAAGTGTGTGGGTATTCCCCCCAGTGAGGGGGAACAGCAAAGTAAAGAGGCAGTGAGGTCACATTTGTAGAGGTCAGTTCTTCTGAGTCTATGTCTTCCTTCAGGCCAATTATCTGGTTTCTTTTCCCACACTGACCTATCCTGGGACCCTCCCCTGGGGTGCACATGCACCCCTCAGCCAAGTTGGGTCTTGAAGTGAAGGCTTCTGGGAGGAGCAAGACTCAAGATGGCCTGGCGTTATCCCTTGACTTTTGACCCACAAGGAGCCTTTTTTGCGCATGTGTAGTGTCTCCCTTGTCCCAAAAGAGGAGGGCTTGGACATCCCTTAGTCCTTTACTCAGATAGGGTTCTGCCCCTCCTTTGTCCTTACCATGACTATTACCTTAAGTTGTTTACTAGCGACAAACACTGGCTCTTTACCCTGTTTCTGTTATTATTTCCATTTTGGAGGACAAACAGGAGGCTGATTGTAAATGCCTTAACTGGAGCCCACCTATCTCTTGTCTCAGAGAACGCAAACAAGAGGTTAGTTGTAAATGCCTAACCTGGAGCCCGTCTATCTCCTACATTGGTGTGGCCAAGAATAAATAGATAAATCCAGCATAAGGGAAAGTGAAAAAGCGAAAGTTGCTCAGTCGTGTCTGACTCTTTGCGACACCATGACTCTTAGCCTGCCAGGCTTCTCTCCATGGCAAGAATACTGGCGTGAGTGGCCATTCCCTCCAGGGGATCTTCTCAACCCAGGGATCAAACCTGAGTCTCCTGTATTGCAGGCAGATTCTTTACTATCTGAGCCACTAGGGAAGGCCACAGTATAAGTCTACAATGTGCAAGAACTATGGCTTTTTTTTTTTTTTTTTAGCCTCACCACAGGGCTTGAGGGATTAGTCTCTCAATCAGGGATCAAACCTGGGGTCCCAGCAGTGGAACTGCAGAATGGTGGCTCAGAGGGTAAAGCCTCTGCCTACAATGTGGGAGAGCTGGGTTTGATCCCTGGGTCAGGAAAATCCCCTGGAGAAGGAAACGGCAACCCACTCCAGTATTCTTGCCTGGAAAATCCTATGGACTGAGAAGCCTGGTAGGCTACAGTCCACGGGGTCGCAAAGAGTCGGACACGACTGAGTGACTTCACTTTCACTTTCAACCACTGGACCACTAGGAAATTCCCAATACTATGTCATTTTATATCAGGGACTTGAGTAACCTCATATTTGGTATCTGCAGAGGAGGCGGGGTGGGGGGAGATGGAGTTTGGGGGAGTGTCCGGGAACCAATCCCCTGTGTATGACTATATGTGACTTGGTCTATCTCCATCCCTGATTCTTTCTCTATGTGACCTTGAATAAGTTACTTACCTTTTCTCAGTGCCAACTTCTGTGGGAGAAGCATCGTGAGAAAAGAGGAGAAAGTCCCAGGTTTGTGAAATCAAGCTCAGATACCACTGAGTCTGTTAAACTACTTTTCAGTCCTGATAGCTGGAAGGAGTCACTCCCCCTCACCCCTCACCCCAGAGTTCTGCAAATATTTCCTTCAGTGTACTTTATTAGTTGGGGTCCACTTGTTTCTCCCCCAGTGATTGCTCTTGGATATTGTCAGGACTCATGGGATTTGTTGTTGTTGTTTCTTTGCTAAGTCACATCCAACTCTTTTGTGCCTCTATGGGCTGTAGCCCGCCAGGCTCCTCTGTCAATGAGATTCTCCGGGCAAGAATACTGGAGTGGGTTGCCATTCCCTTCTCCAGGGGGTCTTCTCGACCTGGGGATCGAACCTGTGTCTCTTGCATTGGCAGGTGAATTCTTTACCACTGAGGCATCTGGGAAGCCCACTCATGGAGTTCACAAAGCACTATAATCCAACTCAAAATGGCTTTTAAAAGTGTGCTCTGAATTGGAGGAGGCTAAGAAAAAAATAACTAAATGCAGTGAGACCCCAGATGGGATTCTGGTACAGAAAAAAGACCCTAGGGAAACACCTAATGAAATTCAAATAAAGTTTATGATTTAGTTAATAGCCATGTCAGTTTAGTTCAGTCAGTCAGTCCTGTCCAACTCTGTGACCCCATGGACCACAGCATACCAGGCCTCCCTGTCCATCACCAACTCCTGGAGCTTACCCAAACTCATGGCCATTGAATGGGTGATGTCATACAACCATCTCATCCTTTGTCATCCGCTTCTCCTCCTGCCCTAAATCTTTCCCAGCATCAGGGTCTTTTCAAATGAGTCAGCTCATTGCATCAGATGGCCAAAGTATTGGAATTTCAGCTTCAACATCAGTCCTTCCAATGAACATTCAGGATGGATCTCCTTTAGGATGGACTGGTTGGATCTCCTTGCAGTCCAAGGGATGCTCAAGAGTCTTCTCCAACACCACAGTTCAAAGGCATCAATTCTTTGGTGCTCAGCTTTCTTTATAGTCCAACTCTCACATCCATACATGACCACTGGAAAAACCATAGCCTTGATTAGACAGACCTTTGTTGGCAAAGTAATGACTCTGCTTTTTAATATGCTGTCTAGGTTGACCATAACTTTTCTTCCAAGGAGTAAGCGTCTTTTAATTTTATGGCTTGCAGTCACCATTTGCAGTGATTTTGGAGCCCGAAAAAATAAAGTCAGCCACTGTTTCCCCATCTATTTGGCATGAAGTGATGGGACTGGATGCCATGATCTTCATTTTCTGATTGTTGAGCTTTAAGCCAACTTTTTCACTCTCCTCTTTCACTTTCATCAAGAGGCTTTTTAGTTCCTCTTCACTTTCTGCCACAAGGGTGGTGTCATCTGCATATCTGAGGTGATTGATATTTCTCCAGGCAATCTTGATTCCAGCTTGTGCTTCTTCTAGCCCAGCGTTTCTCACGATGTACTCTGCATATAAGTTAAATAAGCAGGGTGACAATACACAGCCTTGACGTACTCCTTTCTCAATTTGAAACCAGTCTGTTGTTCCATGTCCAGTTCTAACTCTTGCTTTCTGACCTGCGTACAGATTTCTTAAGAGGCAGGTCAGGTGGTCTGGTATTCCCATCTCTTTCAGAATTTTCCACAGTTTATTGTGATCCACACAGTCAAAGGCTTTGGCATAGTCAATAAAGCAGAAATAGATTTTTTTTTTTCTGGAATTCTCTTGCTTTTTCGATGATCCAGCGGATGTTGGCAATTTGATCTCTGGTTCCTCTGCCTTTTCTAAAAGCAGCTTGAACATCTGGAATTTCATGGTTCACATAATGCCATGTACCAATGTTAATTTCTTGGTTTGGATAATTGCACTATGATAAAAGAAGATGTTAACATTAGGAGAAGCTGGATGAGAGACATACAGGAAATCTGTATCATTATTGCAACTTTTCTCTATGTCTAAAATTAGGTTAAAATAAAAAATATAAAAACCTACAAATTAATGCTGATCATTTAAAAACAAAAGTGGGAGAGGAGCTTATTGGTTTATATAGCTGAAGAGGGCACTAGTATATGGGTTGCAGGCACAGCCGGGTCCAGGCAACTTAATTGTCAGGAATTGTCCAACAACAAGGTTCCTACTGTATAGCAGAGGGAACTACATTCAATATTATGTGATAAACCATAATGGAAAAGAATAGGCAAGGTAAAAAAAAATAATATATATATATATATACACACACACATATATTTTAATCACTTTGCTGTATAGCAGAAATTAATACAACATTGTAAATCAAATGTATTTCAATAAAATTTTTTAAAAGGTAGAATTGAACACTCATGACAAAAAAAAAAAAAAAAAAGGAGTTCTCTGTCTCTCTCTTTTTAATTTTCGGCTGCATGACACGTGGAATGACATGCAGGACCTTAATTCCTTCTACCAGGGATCAGACCCACATCCCCTGCATTTAAGTGCAGAGTCTTAAACACTGGACTGCCGGAGAAGTCCCTGTCTCCGTCTCTCTTGGTTTTACTTTTTTGTGGAGCCTCATGCTTGGGTAGCTCCATCCCTGGGGCAAATGGCCAGTCTTCCAGGATGATGTTCTGCCATTTTAGCCACCTAAGAATGTGTCCTGCAGTAGTCCTGTTTGTTTCCCTGCTATATCCCTAACACCTAACTTGTGTGTTAAATGAAAGGTAACAGTATGGGTTACCTTTCCATAGCCGATGGGTTCTCATCGGCTTAGAGTTGCATGCCCACCTCTAACTCAATTAGTGTGACCTAGGTCACATGGGTGGGGATAGTCCCTGCCCCCAACACATGCATTAACATGCCTGCATGCTAAGTTGCTACAGACGTGTCTAACTCTTTGCAACTCCATGGACTGTAGCCCCCCCAGGGTCCTCTGTCCTAGGGATTCTCCAGGCAAGAAGACTGGAGTGGGTTCCCATTTTCTTCTCCAGGGGAACTTCCTAACCCAGGGATCCAACCCTCTCTCTGTCTCTCCTGCATTGGCAGGCAAGTTCTTTACCACTAGAACCACCAGGAAGCCCATGGACTAACAAGGGAGAAGGTACTGTTATCAGAAGAAAGGTTGCAGGCAAAACGCATATGGCCTCTGCATCCTTAGACCGCAGAGCTGGTGCTTTTGCTCCAGGAGCCATCAACAACACAGGCCTACACTGAAGATGTGTGGGCCTGAACGTGCTGGGTGTGCTGAGCTCCCAAATGGCAGTCCCAGGACAGCTCTCAGGAGCGGAGGATAAGATTAGGGCTCTTCTCTGGGACACTGGGCTTCTCGTAGCTGCATCATATGGAGATGGGTGTCAGGGAAGGAGAACCAGCATTGGCAAAGATATCCAGAAGCCCAGGATTGCTTCTGGGCCAGAACAATGGGCAATTCCAGGCATAAAACCCTTCTGATCTACCCCTGCCAACCCTAGCCAGGAGCCTCTGATCTAAGGTCTTGCTTGTTCCCTTGGGTTGGGGTGGTATGGAGAGAAACCGGGCTAGCCTGAGCTTCAGGACATCTCAGATGAAAGCCTTGTGCCTTATGTGAGGGTTATCCATAGAAGGGACTCGGGAGTCTCAGCTCCCAGTCTCACCACCATCCCCCTACTCCACTGGCTAACTCCCAAACCATTCTGTCTCCTCCACATCCCTTCCACCGACCTGCCCAATCAGGTGGTGGGGGGTGGGGTGGAGTGCCCATAGAAAAAAGTTTGACTTCTGTGTTTTTCAGGTATTTTATTAAGAATAAGGCATATGACAGTCACCCCTAAAGCACAGGGCTCTATTTCTGTAGGTGAGTGAATACACTCTGAAAAGCATTGGATTAAAAAGCGCAGCCAACAGAGAACTTGGAGCAGGATCCCTGTGCCGTGCTTGCGGGGCTCCTGCCAGGTGTTTCTGAAGCCTTACAGGTCCGCTACTCAAGGCTGGCCGCTCAGCGAGACTGCTTAGAGAAGCCTGGCTCCCCACAAAGAGGAGGTGCTGCTCCGCACCCTCTTGACCTCCTTCTGCTCCATCAGGGGGACCTGTAGTCTGCTGCATGTTTTGGGGAAGGGCTACCCCATTTCAGCCCCAGACTGGTCCCCCAAATTGCAGGCCATTGTGAGCGGGGACAGGGGCACAAAGCCTCAGGCTGTATTGCCCACAGGTCCCAGGCTGGCTTCCAGAATGGGGAGGGGTCCCCACCTGCAGCTCCTGGCTGCAACTAGGGCCCCTGAGTGTCTGTGTCAACACACCCCTCCCCCAATGGGATTCGTGCAGCAAAGAGGGGAGAGGTGAGGGGAGGGCAGGGAGAGGGAAGGCAATATCCTTTCTAGTCACCCAAACTTGTCAGAGGCTCGAGGAGGGGGGTCTCTCCTTTGGCAGGGTGGGTCCCCCAGGCTAGAAGAGTGGGAGGGCCAGAAGCTGAGGGCAAGGCTGGGGAGTTCCCCGCCACTGAGGCCAAGGGCAGATCACTGATTCCCAGTCTTATTCATTTTATTTGGCGCCCCGGGGGTTCTGGAGGAGGAAAGCTTCTCATCTATTATTTCCAGGAGAGGGGTGGGGAGAGGGCATTTCTGTTAAAATTTGAACCCTGTATTTGCTTTGGACCTTCCCCCAGCTTGCTGAGTGGAGGGGGGAGGGATGGGTGCGTTATTTCCTTTCCCAGGCACCCCCACACCTCAGCTGAGAGTCAGTGAGTCAGCCACCCCAGCACTCCAAGACCTTTCATGGGGGGCGGGGGGCAGGGATCTCCAAGTAGCTCAGGAACAAGAGTCATCTCTACTGCTGGAAGAGCAGCAGTATGGGAGGCGCTGATGCATCACCTGGGGAGAGGCGGGCAGGCCACCAGGGAGGACGGTGGGGCAGGGGTGTTGTGGTGGCTCCCAGCCAGGCTCCCTGGGCACAGAGGAAGGAAGGAGGAAGAGGGCTATTGCTATAGAGCTGGGGGAGGCCAGCTGGGTGGAGCTATGGCTTTTAGCGGGTGGGCGGGTGGATAGAGTACTTCCCCATCTCTGTAGAAGAACTGACATCACAAAGTCACCCAGTTCACCCCGAAAGTATGGTTGTGGAAGATGAGGGTTTGGGTGGGCGCCTCCAGAAAGACCCCCCGTCCCTCCTCCTTCCCAGGGTCCTAGGCCCCTTCAAGTGAGCACAGCCCCGAGCAGAGAGAGAGGCCTCCTTAGACATGTTCTGAAAAGGAAGGCAGCAGGTCAAGGGTCAAGGGGTCGTGAGTCACCCACACCTGAGGGGAGACAGAGGGCAGAGGTCCAACCACAGAGGCTGGGGAGCGGAGAGGTGGGAGCAGGCAGAGCAAGGACTCTAGGCCACTCCCGAGGCCCTTTAGACTGGACAGCACTGCCCGTCCGCAGGGCGCCCCAGTGGCGGACACAGACCAGGCCTGCTTATTGCTCAGTGGTCTCAGCAGTCCTGAGCTGGAAGGGGCTGCACGTTTGTATGCTCACCGGTGTCCTGCTCCCTCTAACGTATACAGTGAAAGGGGGTGTAACTGGGAATCTTTCCCCCTTTTTTTCATGGGGCCGTGATGGGAAAAGGGTTCATCACCCCCTGGAGACCTCCCAGACCTCTGGGCAACAAGCAGAAGTCTCAGCCCCAGGCAGAGGATCAGGACCTGCTGGGATGGGGCATCGTGAATGAGGTCAAGGCCTCTTGCTGCCCCATGTCCTCCATTGGTGGCCCCTGGAAGACCTCACAGGCACTTCGGACTTGATGCACGACCAACAAAAGAGGGATGGCACGAGACGACAGGGTTCTAGGGATTTGTCTTTCCAGGCTGGACTCAGGTGCGAGCAATGAACCGGACTGGAGCTGCACTTCCCGCCTTTGGTCGTGAGGGGGAGCTGGGGAGAAGCGCGTTAGGAGGTGGGGCAGCAGTCTTCTCGTCTGCCACTCCCTAACCTAGACAAAGAGCACTGAACACCCCGCCGCTGTCAGGTCTGATAGGATGCGGGCAGTCCTGGCGAGGGCGAGGCCGGGGCCTAACCTGCGTTCCCCTCATCCCCCCGCCCACCGCCCCCAGCACACTCAAACTTATATCAACAGCTGCCACTTCCAAGAAGCAGGGCCCCTCTTCCTGCCTCTGGGTGCAACCAGCTAATTAGGAAGCTGGGCAAAATTAGCACCAATAAACAGGACTAGGGAAACTCCCAGGGCAGCCTTCAGGTTCCCAGCTACCTCCTGAAAACAGTTTTTAACCTTCCATCAGCCCGACTCTGGCGTGTCCTTGGCGTCTACATACCCGGGAAGAACTGAGAATTGGAGACAGTTTTCTGCCACCAAACCCATTCTGTAATCTTCTCTAAGGGTCTATGGGTGCTAATTTCCAGAAGTTCAAACTTCCTTAAGTCCACACTCCCCCCACCAGAGGCTGTGGGGGAGGCGTCTTCTAAAGTGTTCCGTGCTCACCTGTAGGGATCTATTAGCAGGTTGGTGGGGGCGGGGGGATGTGAGGGAGAAGGTCCAGCCTCTTAGCCCCCAGCCCCAACCGCCCCTCGGAGGCAGGCTGGGAGGGAAGGGCGGCCGTGCAGGTCTGGGGGAGGCCGCAGCGGGGAGCTGGAAGGCCTAAGGATGCTAAGGGCCACTCTGGTTCCTTTCCGTAGGCCAGCCCGGCCTCCCCGCTACGGCCAAACGATTGTCACTTTCCTGGGTCAGGGCGTGACTCCCGCCCCGTCCCCTCCCAGTGGCAGGGTGGGGACCAGATGAGGATCGGTACTGTGAGTCCTCTCCAAAAAAAGTGCCTTCGCTGGGCCCGGCGGAGGAGCTCCCCGGCGGGAGAGGAGAGCTCAAAGCTGCGGCGACAGCTCAAAGCCTCGGGAAATACAAAAGGCGGGGGCGGCTGGAACGCGCGGGGGAGCAGGGGCCACCTCCGCCCGCTCCCTGGGGGAGGGACTGGCTCTCTCGGCCCCAGGGGCCCGCCCCTACCCTATCCGCCCTGGCCCGAGCCGAGTCAAACCCGGGCCAGCCTTTCCCGGCTCCCCGCCCGCCCGCCCGCCCCGCGCCTACTCCGGGTCCGCGGGCGCACTGGGCGGGCGGGGCGCGGCCGGCGAGCCGGCTTGGTCCGGGGGTTCCTGGGGAGGCAGCTGGCGCGGGCTGCGGCCGCCGGGCCGCTGGGGCCTCCGGGCGTAGAGGAAGAGAGCGGGGTCGGGCATGGCATCGAGGTCTTCCGGGACGCCGGCCGCACGCTCCCAGGCGGCCCAGTCCCGGCCGGGGCCCTTGGCGGCGGCCTCGGCGGCGGGCGGGCGGCGGGCCCGCTGTGTGCGCCGGCGGATCCGGGGCTCGGCGGTGGCGGTGGCAGCGGCGGCGCCGGGCCCCGGGCGCGGAGTCTGCAGTTTCTGGCGCGCCGCATGCAGCTGGCAGGAGAGGTAGGCGGCCGCCTCGGTGTGCTTCTGCAGCTCCGTGCTCAGCACGGTGGCTCGGTGGCTGCGGCGACGCAGCTCCTCCAGGAAGCGGCGCTCCTCGGCGCGCAGGCTGCAGCGCAGCGCCGACACCAGCGCCTCGCGCTGCGCCACCTCCCGCCGCAGCTCCGCGTTGGCCGCTGCTCGCTCCGCTAGCTGCGACTCCAGCGCGCGGCACTTGCTCTCCAGTTCCCGGGACGCCAGCTCTGGGCAGGGGAGAGGGAGGGGAGAGTGAGGGTCTCCGCCTGGCCGGACCTGCGCCGCTCACCAACCGTCGGAGCGAAGCCCCGCACCTCCCCGACTGCAGGTCCCGCAGCGCTCGGGCTCACTCCTTCGCCTGCCTGTTTCCTCCTCCCAGCTCTTGCCTCCTGCTTGGCCGAGCCTCTAACTCTTCCGCACAGCCCTTAAGAGCAAACCCTTCCCAGACCAATTATTCACTCCACGACAATTTGTTGAGCCCTGACTCTGTGCGTCGTGTTGAGGATTGCGGATAGGGTGGTTAACAATTCCTCACGAAGCTCTCAGTAAGCACAGTGGGAGATGTACGGTACATAATCACAAAAGAATGTGTAGGTGCATGTGTGACGCCTGCCAACACCACGACTGTCACAGGAGACTGTGACCTAATCGGAGAAGGCTTCTCAGCAGAGAAGTGGCGAGGCTAGGATCTGACAGATGAATGGGAAAAGGGGAATCAGTGTGCTGTGAACCTTGCTTCCTTCATAAAAGTGAAAAGTGAAGTCGCTCAGTCGTGTCCGACTCTTTGCGACCCCATAGGCTGTAGCCTATCAGGCTCCTCTGTCCATGGGATTTTCCAGGCAAGAGTGCTGGAGTGGATTGCCATTTCCTTCTCCAAGGGATCTTCTCAACCCAGGAATCGAACCCGGGTCTCCCGCATTGCAGGCAGACGCTTTACTGTCTGAGCCACCAGGGAAGCCCTTTTACGTGTTTATTGCTCTTTGCCCACTGCACTCGGTTTCAAGCCTGGCTATACACTGGAAACATCCAGAAAGCTTTATTTATTAATTTTGATCTTTGAAGCTGTAGCTTGTGAGATTTTAGTTCCCTGACCAGGGATCCAGCCTGGGCCCTTGGCAGTGAGAGCACAGAGTCCTAACCACTGTTCCAGCAGGGAATTCCCTAGAGAGTTTTAAAAACCAGTTTCCTGGGCCCTAACAAATTAGGACTGAATCAGACTCTCCCCGGGTTGGACCAGCACACTGATGCTTCTTAAATCTTTCCTGGTGATTCTAATACGCCCCCAGGGTTGAGGACTCCTGCCTCCTGAATCATAAGCTCCATCTCAGCCAGGACCGTATCCCAAGACTGGCACACGTGAGTGAGTATGGGGATATCAGTAGCCGAAAGGTGACCAAGGGAAGGTAAAAGATGACTCTAAAGGGGATAGGAAAATCCCCAAGTGATTTTCATAGAAAATGAGAACAAAGAACAATAATTCTTAGGCCCAGTGAGAGAGAGGATAAAAACCAGGACACTGGGGACTCTTCCCTGGTGGTCCAGTGGGTAAGATTCTTTTGCCCCTAATGCAGGGGGCCTGGGTTCAATCCCTGTTCATGGAACTAGATCCTGCATGCTTCAACTTAAAAAAAAAAAGTCTTGCATGCAACTAACACCTGGTGCTGCCAAATAAATAATATTTATTAAAAAAATAAAAAAGCAACAACCCAAGGCACAGGGGTCCAGATGATCCCAAAAGCCATTTCAGAGGAAGAACAGTAGGTAGAGTAAAGCTACTGCTATGAGGGCACGCTCAGTCGTGTCCGACTCCTTGCGACCCCATGGACTGTAGTCTGCCAGGCTTCTCTGTCCATGGGATTTTCCAGGCAAGAATACTGGAGTGGGTTGCCGTTTCCTTCTCCAGGGGATCTTCCCAACACAAGGATCAAACCTGTGTCTCTTACGCCTCCTGAATTGGCAGGCAGATTCTTTACTCCGAGCCACCTGGGAGGCCCCCAAAGCAACTGCTGTCACACAATTGTTCTTTCCTGATATCTGGGGATCCGCCTCCCCTTCCTCCAAGCACTATGCACCAAGAGGGTGCCCACAACTGCCACTTATAGTGGGCAGAATTAGTTCAATTTCATAAGTATTTAGATCTTCATGCATGAACATGCAGGTAATTTGTAGGGCTTCTAACATTTTACTTTAACCTTCCAGCCTTTCCTGTGCCTAACTCTTGGTCATGTAGCTGTTGATCTATAAGGAGCACATTCACATGGCAAAAAGTCCATTCTTAAAACCCTTCTGGCCAAAGAAATACTACTTTTGTGGTTCATTTTAAATCAAGCATTTACTGAGTCCCTCTCCATATCAGGTAATGTGCTTGTACTGGAAGGCAATGGATAACACCCAGTCCTAGTTTTCAGAGATCATATAACCTGGGGATTAAGATGCAATCCCTCCCATTTGAAAAAATTAATTGTGGCAAGAAACCAAATAGCTAAGTTTACCATCTCAACCATTTTAAACTGTATGTTAAAAATGGTTAAGGATGTGTACGCTTGATCGGTCAGTCATGTCCGAATTCTTTGGGACCCCATGGCCTGTAGCCTGTCAGGCTTCTCTGTCCATGGGATTTTTCAGGCAAGAATACTGGGGTGAGTTGCCATTTCCTTTTCCATTTTTAGCTCTAAAGTACTATTAATATACTCATATTGTTGTGCAACAGATCGCTAGACTTTTTTCTTCTTGCAACACTGAAACTCTACACTCACTGAATGCTATCTCCCCACACAGCTCCCCATTTTATGGATGAAGTGATAATCTATAAACAAACGCCTGAGCGGATCTGCTACACTCACAAGAAGCCTGTTTCTGTAAAATGAGGAATTTGCTAATGTGCGCGTGTCTCTTTTCTCCGCCTCTAGATTAAGTTCCTTGAAGTCAAAGACCTCCTGTCGCCATCATGTTGGATCTTCACATTCAGCATCTTAGCGAGTGTGAACACTGGCCGTGAGAGCCGCTTGCACAAGGATGGGAAGATTGGCGAGGTGGGTCACAAAGGAATGAAGTCAGGCACGTGCACTTCCTGGAAAGCATCTCCTTCCTGCTTTCACTTTCCCAGTTTGGATGGAGACAGGGATGCCCCGCATGTACAGTGGCGCTGGTTGCTCACTGCACAAGGTCACCCAGCTGAGTGGGTATATGAGGCTATCCCCAGGTCTCGACTGGGCACGGAGAAGGCTTGGGTCCTAAGAGGTGGGGAAATGGTGGCCAGCTGTTCTCTTACCTTGCTGGTGCGATTGGGCCTCTCTCACCTCCAGGTCATGGGTCAGTTCTGGGGGCAGAGATAAGAAAAGGCAGTTGTGTGTATGTTAGAAACAGAGAGAGAGTATGTGTGTGAGATTAAGACTCACAACCCAGTAAAATTGAAAATAAGGATGCTCAGAAACCATCTAAACCACCCCCACACCCATTTTAATGCAGTCCAGGGGGAAAGAGATGAAAGAGAGGTATCAGAGGCACAACCTGAACCTGATCTGCCTGATTCTAAGTCCAGAGATCTTTCCAATATAAGTTCTGTGTCCTGAATTTGGGGATTAGTTCAACCCTTGTGGGACGGAGGCTTGCTTTTGGGGCTGGTGGTGGGGGGAGTATTTGCTCCTTTCCAGAGGTGATGTACAAATATTTAACATGCCAACCAATCAGAGCCATTCTGGCGGACCCCTGCTGTCCAGGGCACAGACCTTTCAGTGTCTATTGGTGGGTCTGGGTAGGGTCTGACTTAGCATAGTTGGTAAAGAATCCTCCTGCAATGCAGGAAGACTTTAGTTCGATCCCTGGGTCAGGACGATCCCCTGCAGAAGGAAATGGCAACCTACTCCAGTATTCTTGCCTGGGAAATCCCATGGACAGAGGAGCCTGGCGGGCTACAGTCCACGGAGTGCAAAGAGTCAGACCCACCAATTCAAACAAAACAAGAGACTTTTAACCTCCCACTATGGTGGTGGTTTGGTTAGTCTGGGAAGGCTGGAGTGTCCTGGGTGGGCTGCCTGGGGACACTAAAAGGGGATTCAGGGTGGTGGCTATTTACCAATAGGACATGTGTGTTTCAATGGTTTCACAGCCAGTACTGCTGTGCCCAGGTTCTTTTCTAAACACAAGCTCTGCCCTTTCTAAGTCCTGGTTTTGCCACATTCCATGGAGGAGGGAGAGGAGCTTCAAGGACAGAGCCACCTAGTGAAGCAAAGGCACCTGGTGCTGAGGGCATACGGCGGGGGGTGGGAGAGGGGCAGGGAGCAGCCAAGGGGCCCCCCAAGGGCACTAGTGCAGGAGCAGTCTCCTCCTCCGCCTGTCCCCAGTCCCCATCCCTTTGAGACCCGCCCCTCAGCCGGCTGAGTCTGATTGTTTTTCCAGCCCGCTCCCCACTCCACTCCATCCCAACTCCATCAGGGCTCAAGGGCTGGGAGAAGGGCAGGAGGGAGCCCAGGAGGGGCAGCTGCCTATGACAGAGGGCACCTCTCAGGGGCACCTGCGTGTACCTGCAGGGACGCAGTCTGTGCCCAAAGGTGGGGGTGGGGGAAGGTAGCAGATCCCCAGGTCCACTGTCTGGCAGTACCAACAGAGAGAGACTCACCTTGTGGGCCTTCCACCTGCCCCTCCTCGCTGCCCTCACCAGGCTCTTCTAGATACCAAGGGCATTACCGGAGGTGCCTTCCCTGGGGAGGCCAGCTGTTTCCAGGAGACAGAGAGCCTGGAGTGCCTGGGCCTTTTGGTGTGACCAGAGCCTGAACCTCCCCTAGGGCTTCCTGGGGCCAACCTGGCCCCTCCTCCAAGGCCCTGGGATGTAAACCCAGTGGGGCCCTGGACTAGGTTTGGGGAGTAGCCCAAGGGACTCTGGCTCTGTCACTAACTGCCTGTGGGCTTGTTTCTCCTTAGCCTTTAACCACCAGAGTTGGAGGAGGGGAGACAGAATCCCAGCTGGGCTCCACTCCCTCATCCATCAGATCTCCCTGCTTCTCTTCCAGCCAGAGTCCTGCTGGTTTAGATGAGTATGCATGAGGGCACCGGCTTCCCAGGCGGCGCTAGTGGTAAAGAACCCGCCTGCCAATGCAGGTGATGCAGGAGACGCGGGTTCGATCCCTGGGTCAGGAAGATCCCCTGGAGGAGGGCATGGCAACCCACTCCAGTATTCTTGCCTGGAGAATCCCATGGACAGAGGAGCCTGGTGGGCTACAGTCCCTGGGGTCACAAAGAGTCGGACACGACTGAAGCGACTTAGCAGGCACACACACTGTGAGGTCAGACGCACTGTGTGACCGCAGGCCAGTGACAACACCTCTCTGTGCCTCCGTCTTCTCACCTATGAAAGTGAAAGTGTTCATCGCTCAGTGGTGTCTGACTCTTTGCGACCCCATGGACTGTAGCCTGCCAGGCTCCTCTGTCCATGGGATTCTCCAGGCAAGAATACTGGAGTGGGTTGCCATTTCCTTCTGCAGGGGATCTTCCTGACCCAGGGATCGAATTTGGGTCTCTGGCATTGCAGGCAGATTCTTTACTAAGAGAAAAGAAATAAAGGGCCCAGTCTAGCTGAATCAGCTCTTATTATCATCCAAGCTACCTTCCCAACCAGAACACACCTAGCTACCTCTCAAGCCCCTTTAATTTTGAATTATCACCCCTTCTTGGGCAGTTTCTTCCCTAAGCCCTGCCCTCCTGGTTCCTATACCAGCCCTTTCTCACTCTTATCCTTTTGCACTCTCTGGATCCTTCTTTAATCTCTTTTTAAAAACATCTCCTTTGTCCTCTCTCCTCTCCCACTCTCCTCCACCCCTTGGAGGGAGGGCCTTATTCAGTCATTTCAGCCCCACGAGTGGCTGCTCCAGGCCAGCCCAGAGTTATTTTTATCTCTTTAATCAATAACCAAGAGGCTGCAGGCCCATACTTGTCTGAGAAGGAGGGTGGGGGCTGAAGGCCCTCTGTTCCTGCCTGTTACGCTTTCTTACAGAGGATGAGATGGTTGAATGGCATCACTGATGCAATGGACATGAACTTGGGCAAACTCCGGGAGATGGTGAGGGACAGGGAAGCCTGGCGTGTTGCTGTCCATGGGGTCGTGAAGAGTCAGACATGACTTGGTGATGGAACAACAGCAACCCATTTTCTTGGGATCCTGGCCTGCATCCTGAGTGGAAGGACCCAGGTCTTCAGAATTATTATGAAGCAAAAAGAAATTAGAGAAAGAGCTACAGGGTCTTAGGGTTCACTCATGTCAATATCCCTTCATCAGGCAGGAGTGAGATGGTGTAGGGCATCCATGCCCCCAAGGGCTGGCCTCTGCTGCCTGTCAGGCTTTGGGGGAGATGACAAGAAGTCTGGTCTTGGCAGGTGGCAGCTAAACCCATATATGGAGCTAGAGCGGACTGTGGTAGCTGAAGGTCAGGACTGGTGGCTTCTCGTGCCATAGAGTGAGAAGCCAGGTGGGTCACTCAAACCCTTTGAGCCTCAGTTTCTTTCTGGGGAAGGGGGAGACTCCCACAAGTAGGGGAGGGAAGGGAAGTGGAAATCTGAGTATGCTGGGGAGAGGATGGGTGGAAAGCAGCAGAGGGGCCTTCCCTGGTGGTCCAGCGGTTAAGATTCGGTGCTTCCACTGCAGGGGCCGAGGGTTCGATCCCTGGTCAGAGAACTAAGATCCCATAAGCTGTGTGGTGTGTCCAGAAAGAGCCACAGACGCTTCACGACTGGGTATGTGGAGCCTTAGGTTCTAATCCTGACTCTGATACATTGTGAGTCTCACTCTCTGTCTCTGTGCCTCAGTTTCCATATTTGTACGATGATGAGATTGTGCTGTTCTAGCTGAGACACTGAATCACTGGCTCTAAGGCCTGCACTTGAAGATGCAGGGTGAGCATTTGGGCCACGGCCAAGCCTCTGAGAGGGCCATGCAGCTGAGACTTGAGGTCCAAGAGTAGAGGTCAGGCATGAGGTTTACATCATCCCTGTTGCCTCCCTCTGACCTGCTTACAAATCTGATTGATTGCCAGGTCCCTCTGCGTCCCACTGGTCCTCCCCTTTCCATCCGCTTTCATCTCTCCCCTGGACCTGTCACTAGTTCCCCTGCCTCCCTCTCCCACCAATTCATCTGCCATACAACTGCTGGATTGAGTTTCTTAAGGTAGCATGAGGTTGCTCAAGAACCTTCAGTGGCTCCCTACTACCCAGGAGGACAGGCCAAACTTCTTAGCCATCCTGATATCGGTCAAGGTCTTCCATGTTCTGGCTCCAGCCATATTTCTCATCAGCTTTCAGTAGAGGGTAATCCAGTCAAATAGGACTTTTCATGAACTTTTGATTTCCTACCTTCTGGACGTTGCCATGCTGTTCCTTTGCAAAGTTTTCTCCATTCTCATTGCCCCATAATATCTCAGCATGTCTAAATCTTACTCAGCCCTCAGGGAGAGGAAATGCTTACTCCTCGGGACAGTGTGGGATACTTGGCCACCTCATCACTTATGCCTCAAGCTGAGCATGGACCTGCCTATGAACTGCCAGCTTTCTTTATTTTTTTGTGTGTATTTCTTTTAATAAATTTATTTCTTGATCATGACACACAACACATAGGATCTTAGTTCCCCGACTAGGGATCGAACCCGCGGCCCTTGTGGTGGAAGCATGAGGTCTTAACCACAGAACCACCAGGGAAGTTCAAGACTGAGGGCTTCTTAGGGCTGGGAGGTGCTTGAACGTTCCGTGTGTCTCACTTCCCCAAGACTCAGTGTCTTCACCATGAGAAAGGGGTGAAGAGAACCTGCCTGGCTTAGGGAGGCTGAGGGCGGGCACCCCATCAGAGACAGTGCTGCTGCTGACAGTCGCCCCCAGCATCCCTCCAGGCCTCACCCGAGCAGCGTTTCTGCAGCCTCAGGATCTCCAGGTGCAGGTCTCGCAGCAGGGCCATCTGCTCTTTTTTCAGGAAGCTGATGTGGCGTTGCACGCTCTGGATTTGATGCTCCAGGGACACGGTGTCCATGGCAACCCAGGCCTGGGCCCCACCTGGGGAGGATAACAAGGTGAACCCACATTTTCCGGGCCCATCCACCCTGTCCACCTTCAGATCCTTTCAGTGATCTTCAATCTGGGGTCCTGCTGTACCAGGTAGATGATTCTGCCCCTGAAGTCATGCCCCCTGTATTTACTCACTGAAACTTCTGAAGCAAGTGGGTGTGTTGGCAGGAAGTATGATTATTCCCATTCAACAGATGAAGAACCAGAGGCTCAGAGGGAATGACTTTAGTTCCTTGCCCCCATGAAACTTTAGCCTCTTCTATATCACAGCAAGGAAAAGGAATGGAGCAGCAAAGTCAGTAAAGAGAGACAGAGATTTGGGTTCCAGTCTGCTTCTTAACCAGCTGTGTGACTTCGGGCAAGCTCTCCGCTTCTCTAGGCTCTTGGTTTTCTCTTGGGTAAAATTAGGGGATTGTGCAGAGGGTGAATCCTGAACCCTCTCCAGCTCTGCCCTTGATGGTTGTTCAAGGGCAGCCATCAGTTGGCAGGACTGATGGTTAGAGGGCTTACCAGGTGACTCAGTGGTTAAGAACCCATCTACTAATGAAGGAGATGTGGGTTCAATCCCTGGGTCAGGACGATCCCCTGGAGGAGGAAACGGCAACCCACTCTAGTATCTTGCCTGGAGAATCCCATGGACAGAGGAGCCTGGTAGGCTACAGTCCAGGGGGTTGCAAAGAGCTGGACACGACTGAGCAACTGAGTACACACTTGATGGTTACAGCACAACCTTCCTCCGATTCAACTGCACTGCTCTGACTTAACCTCAACCCAGGGCTCTGGGCTCTTCTACGTCACAGAGGAGGAAGGTCTGATGACTGTTTCACTAACACTAATTCCGTGGGCTGAAGGCAGGTAGTAGAAGCCCTTTTCCCAAGGGGAGTGGGGGAGGGTGATAAGGAGACCCAAGGAGTAGATCCATGGTGGAAGCTCTGACACTCTGGTGGGAGAGGAAGACTTACATCCCTGACTCCTAACGATGGCCTGGCTCTCTAGCGCTCCCTCTTCTGACCCTGCCCCTTTCCCTGTGAGTCTCTTCTGTGATGATCAGCGTCTTGGGAAAGCATAGGCAGAGGGCAAAAACGGAGGCAGAGGGCAGTGGAAGCTCAGACCTCTGACGTCCAGGACTCAGAGCTCATGCCTCCTCTGCCAGGGACTCCCAAAGCTTGTGGCGGCCTTTCCTCCACCTGCCCTAGGGATGCCTAGCCAGGGGAAAGGAAAACCAGCTGATGGACTGTTCTGTCCAGCAGTGGTTCCTTCATACAGAACTGCTGGTAAGCCTCTGCAAATCCAGCTTGTCCTTGGTAGAAGCACAGCCAGCAGGACTGAGAATGAGAACCTCACATTCACAGGTTCCTCTCTTGGGGCCCCCTTTCCTTGTACCTCCAAGGCTTTCCTAATCCAACCAAGTGAGCTTTCATTTCAGCTGGGTGGGGGCGTTGTTTGGTCTGTGGGAATCACTGGTTACATTTACTGACCGCTTTGCTATGTTTAGGGAACGTCATGCACATGACTTCACTTCTGCCAACTGCTCTTCAGTAGGTACCACCACCTCCGTTTCACAAAGACCCAGACTCAGAACGGAAGTGAGTTGTGCCAGTTCACACGGCCAGTGAGCAACAGCAGATCCAGTTCTCCAACCAAGTCTTTTGAATCCAAAGAAATTTCCCAGTATTTACACTGAAAACAGTCCTGGGTTTGAATCCTAGATCTTTCGGTTCCCCGCTGTGTACCTTTGGGCAAGAAAGTTAACCTCTCTGAACCTTGCTTTCCCTTTCTATAAGATGAGGCTACTCATAGTAACAGTCCTGGGATGATTGTGAAGGTTAAATGAAAATAGACATTCTAGAGCATGTAGCAGAGGACCTGGCTCAGTCAACACTTCATCTCTTTTCCTCTCTGTCTAATGTGTGAGGAGGTTAATCCCTGCCCACATTCGCTTATTTGCTCATCATGCATTCATTCAGTGATCTAACATTACCAACCACTGTGCTGGGTACAGGGGCACAGTGATGAACAAAACAATGTTCCTGTTTTCTATTCTCATCGAGCTCACAGGGTGAGGAGGAGAGAATCAAACATATAAATAGGTGCATTCAACCAACAAATAATAAGGACTTCCCTGGTGGGCCAGTGGTTACGAATCTGCCTTGCAACGGCAAGGATGCAGGTTTGATCCCTGGTTGGGGAACTTAAGATCCCACATGCCAAGGACCCACTAAGCCCACAGAGTCTGTGCACTGCAATGAAAGATCCCGTACGATGCAGTGAAGTTCCTGCCTGTCACAACTAAGGTCCAATGCAGCCAAATAAATAAATATTAAGCAAACAATACAAATAAGTTAAAAACGACAACCTATAAGAGCCATGAAAGAAATCTGCAGAGTAATGTGTAAGAATATAAAGTGGGCCCTAGTTTAAATTAGGAGTCAAGGAAGGTCTCCTTGTGGAAATGATTTTAGGCTGAGACCTTGTGGCAAGAAGGATTCCAAGATGGTCCCCAAGATTCCCAGCCCCTGGAAGACACACTTTCCTATCTTGTCCCCCCTCCTTGGGTATGGGTGGGATTGTGAAAATGACAGGTTTCACTCCTGTGATCAGGTTATATGGCAAAGGTGAAGGATTTTACAGACGTAATTTTACAGAGATCTCCAATCAGTTGACTATGAGTTAAAAAAAATCAGATTATTCTGGGTGAGGCGGGTTCAAAGGGCTCTTACTATAGGAAGAGATCTGAAGCCTGAGGGATATTTGGCTGCTGGCCTAGAAGCAGGAAAGGCTTCCCAGGTGGCTCAGAGGTAAAGAATCCACTTGCCAATGCAGGAGATACAAGAGACACAGGTTCAATCCCTGGGTGGGGAAGATCTAGAGTAGGAAGTGGCAACCCACTCCAGTATGCTTGCCTGAAAAATTCCATGGACAGAGGAGTCTATGGGGTCACAAAGAGTCGGACACAACTGAGTGACTGAGCAGGCATGCACACTAGAAGGGAAAAACTGCCCAGCTGTGAGAGAGCCCGTGGAGGCAGCCACAGCGGCGCCTGAGCGAGGCTTCTCGTTGCTGAGGATGGTCCCTGACAGTAAGCAAGAAAACGGGGACTCCAGTCCTACAGCTACAAAGAAGCAAATTCTGCCAACAACCAATGGGACCTTGGAAGCAGATCTTTTGCTAGATGGGTCTTCAGAGAAGGATGCAGGCCCACCTTGATTTCAGGCTTGGGAGACCCTGAGTGAGACCCAAGTAGAATGTGCCAGACTTCCTATCATTGGAAACTGTGAGATAATAAATTGATGCAGCAATAGAACACTAATACAGACTTGAAGGAGGAGGAGGAGTTAGAAGGGTAAAGGGAAGAACATCTGAAACAGGGAACAGCATCTGTGAAGCCCAGAGGTGGAATAATCATGACAGCTCACATTTACTGAGTGCCTATTATATGCCAAGCTTTTAAAAAAAAGTTGGTTCATTTATTTGGCTGTGCTGGGTCAGTTGTGGCATGCGGGATCTTTAGTTGAGGCATGAAAACTCAGTTGCAACGTGTGGGAGCTCGTTCTTTGACCAGGGATTGAACCCAGTCCCCTGCATTGGGAATAAGGAGTCTTAGCCACTGGACCACACTGGAGAAGTCCCCAAGCTTTGTGTTTAAGTGTTTTATGTGGTCTTGAGGAATGGAGACATGGCCACTGGTGGTGAAATTTTGAAGTGTAAAGTATTAGGGGAGAGTTGCAGGAAGTGAGGTTTGGCAAGTGAAAGATCTCCCAAAGACTTGTAGACTATGTTAAGAGTTGTGGATTAATGCTAAATGAATTGGGAATTTATTAAAGGACTTTAAGCAAGAAATGAACATGGTATGATCTGTGTTTTTAAAAGACCATTGGAGGGCAGATTAGAGGGGGCAGAACAAACAGACTTGAGGTCAGCTGGCAAATGGAGCGGTTGCCAAGGTGAGAGGTGATACAGGCCTGGACCTGATGATGGAGGTGGAGGTGGAGAGAAGGGCCAGGTGTATTCTGGGGGTAGAACTGGCAGGATGAGGGAATAGGCTGGATTAGATCATGCTCATGGGGAAAGGGACGTTGTCCAGGATGTCTCCCAGCTTTCCAGTCTGGGAAACTCAAGTATGAAGGCACATTCACTGGATCTTTCCTCATTTCTTCATCTCCCTCCATGATCTCATTCAATCCTATGGCTGTAAATGCTATTGGATTGTTCAGAAAGGTTGTTCAGGTTTTTCCATAACATCTTACTAAAAATCCAAATGAACTGAGTGAAAAAAAAGAATGAAAAAATCCAAATGAAATATTACGGCCAACCCAATATTTATATGCTGACCCCTAAATTAAATCTCTTAACACCACCACTTGGGTGTCTAATAGGTCCCTCAGACTTAACTCTCAATACTCTCAAGACCATTCCTCAAGTCTCAATACTGAACTCTTATGATTCCTCCTCCAAGTCTGCCCTGACCAGGTGTTTGCCATCTTGATAGAGGGAACTCAGTTGGTCAGGCCAAAAACCTAGGCGTCATCTTTGATTCCTTTCTTATATTTTACAGCCAACTTGTTTGCAAATCCTGTTGTCTTTACCTTCAAAAAAAAAAAAAAAAAAAAAAAAAAAGCCTAAGGACTTCCCTTGTGGTCCAGTGGCTAAGCCTCCATGCTCCCAATGCAGGGGGTCCAGGTTTGATCTCTGGTCAGGGAACTAGATCCCATATACCCCAACCAAAAGTTTGCAAGCTGCAAAAAGACCTGGGGCAGTCAAATAAATAAATAAATGCACTTGTTGTTGTTTGAGGCTTCCCAGGTGGCTCAGTGGGTCAATAATCCGCCTGCAATGCAAGAGACACAAGAGACGCGGGTTCAACCCCTGGGTTGGGAAGATCCCTTGGAGAAGGGCATGGCAACCCACTCTAGTGTTCTTGCCTAGAGGATACCATGGACAGAGGAGCCTGGCATGCTACAGTCCCTGGGGTCACAAAGAGCTGGACATGATTGAAGCGACTAAGCACTGTTGTTCAGTGCCTAGGTTGTATCTGACTCTTTGTGACCCCATGGACTGCAGCATGTCAGGCTCCCCTGTCCTTCACTATTTCCTGAAGTTTGCTCAGATTCATGTCCGTTGAGTGGGTGATGCTATCTAACCATCTCATCCTTTGCTGCCCTTTTCTCCTTTTGCCTTCAGTCTTTCCCAGCATCAAAGTATTTTCCATACATACACACATATGGGCTTCCCTGGTGGCTCAGACGGTAAAGAATCTACCTGCAATGCAGGAAACCCAAGTTTGACTCCTGAGTCAGGAAGATCCCCTGGAGAAGGGAACTGACAACCCACTCCAGTACTCTTGCCTAGAGAATTCCATGGACAGAGGAGTTTGGTGGACTACAGTCCATGGGGCTGCCGAGAATTGGACATGACTGAGTGACTAACACACACACACACACACACACACACACTCCATACATACAAATAAATACCTAAACATATATTTAAAAAAATCCTAAATCCAGTCAAGTCTCCATTGCTGTCACCCTAGTCCCCAGTCCCTGCCATCCTTCGGGTGAAAGTTGCTCAGTCGTGTCCGACTCTTTGTGACCCCATGGACTATACAGTCCATGGAATCGTCCAGGCCAGGACACTGGAATGGGTAGCCGTTCCCTCCTCCAGGGGATCTTCCCAACCCAGGGATCAAACCCAGGTCTCCCGCACTGCAGGCAGATTCTCTACCAGCTGAGGCACCAGGAAAGCCCAAGAATACTGGAGTGGGTAGCCTATCCCTTCTCCAGGGGATCTTCCTGACCCAGGAATTGAACTGGGGTCTCCTGCATTGCAGGCGGATTCTTTACCAACTGAGCTACCAGAGAATCCCACCATCCCTCTGGTATACCCCTGCAATGGCCTCCTTCAGCGAATCTGATGACATCTCTCTGCCCTCAACCAAAACCCTCCCATCTCACTTAAAACCAAACCCAGAGTTCTCCTGAAACCCAGTCGCCTCTGGCTCTGCTGCCCTCACTTCGCACTGTTCCGTTGCTGGCTCCACCCCAGTCCCTTCAGCTTCCTTCCTTTTTATCCAACTTGCCCCCACACTCTAGGCTCAGGGACTTTGTCAGTGCTGTCCCCTCTTCCAGAAAGGTGCTTCTCCAGGATATGTGCGGGCACATTCCTTCCCTGCATTCAGGACTCTAGTTCAGGGCCCTTTTCTGATTTGTTTTTGTTTAGTTGTTCAGTTATGTTGGACTCTTTTTGACCCCATGGGCTGTAGCCTGCCAGGCTCCTCTGTCCATGGGATTTCCCAGGCAAGAATACTGGGATGGGTTGCCATTTCCTTCTCCAGAAGATCTTCCCGACTCAGGGATCGAACTCTGGTCTCCCGCCTCTGCTGGTGGATTCTTTACTGCTGAGCCGCATCTCTGATTACCTGATTTAAAACAGAACTGTTAGGCAGGACTTCCCTGGCGGTTCAGTGGTTAAGACTCTGGGCTTCCACTGCAGAGGGTGTGGGTTCGATTGCTGATTAGGGAACTACGATCTCCCACAGGGAGTGGCACAGTCCAAAAAAAAAAAAAAAAAAGGAAAATAAAATGATAGAGCATTTATATTTATAACAGAACCATTGGGAATTCCCTGGCGGTCCAGTGGTTAGGGTCCAAGTTTGATCCCTGATGGGGGAACTAAGATCTCACAAGCTGTCTGTTGCGGCCCAAACAAACTAGCAAACAGAATCCGCTGTCATTCTCCATTTTTTTTTCTCATGAACTTACCATCACAAGAATATATCACATTTTGCTTATTATCTGTTTCCCCGGCCAGATTGTTGGCAATATAAGATGAAGGACTGTTTTGTTTCTTCCTGTTCCCTAATACCCGGCATAGACTCTGGCAAATAGGAGCTACTTACTAAGTATACATAGAATCCATGAGTGAGTGAATTTGTGGAGCTGGGACAGACTGATAGAGAAGCAGATTTACAGAAAAGGTAGGTTCCAGCCCGAGACATGTTAGATTTGACATGCTCAGGAGACTTCAAACAAGGAGAAATAGATGTCAAGCAGACAGTCAGTAATCTGGTGCATACCTGGTGAGAAACAGGTGAACTATATCTGTGCTATTGTATATCTATGTTGTGATGTGTGTGGCTGTGTGTCTGTACGTATACCTGAACCTGCGTGCACGCCTCCAGGAGTGCACGTATGTGTGCATATTTGTGTGTGTGTGTTTTGTGGGGGGGGGGGGGGTTCCTGCTTTTCTTGCATCTGTCTCTCTACTGTCATGCACCTGGAAGATGAAAGGTGTGGGGATCTATGCTTAGGATGAAGAGAGAAGAATGTCTGTTCCCTCCTGCTGGAATGCAAATATTTCTGGAGGGTAAAGCCCTCTTCACACAGCCCTGGAGAGCGGACCCTGGCCACGGTGAGAGACTGAACCAGCCAGCTGTTTCTGCGCCTTCCCAGAAGGACTTGAGTGTTTGCTTCCAACCAGGCAGGCTGTTCTTCTCAGGGCAGATATTTGGGTCACAAACGATCTTGGCAAATATTCTTTCTTAGACGTGATTGTTTAGTTTGTTTGGGGGAGGGTGTGGGATAGGGTGAGGAAGGAGGAACCTGGCACAACACAGATTGCTGTGTTGCTGGGGAATCACAGGCGCTTCAGAAGGCCCAAGCCAGGAAAATGTCAGATTTTCGCAAAGATACGCAGTGCTGGAGGCTCCAGATTTCAGAAGATGCTCTTGCCTGAGGACTTGGTCCAGGCCAGTGGTGGCGGATGAAGGGTTAGAGTTCTCAGTGCCATCTTCTCCCCACACCCAGCCTGAGGTGCTCAAACTCCCGGATTTAAAGTGCTTGGTGAGAAGGGTCCCTGGCGTCTGCCCAACATCCTGACCGGCTCAGGGCCTGCATTGTTTCTGCTGCCCACCTTCTCCTAGTGCACCTAGTTCTTTCTTTGAATTTTCTAGTTTGATTTTTTTAAAAAGTTCATTTTTAAGAATTGTCATCAAGAATAAAAATGGATCTGTAATACAAGCTTCATCATTTATAGAGTTAATTCCAAGTACTATATTAAGAGAAATTGTTTTTTGGCCGTATCATGTAGCATGCAGGATCTTAGTTCCCTGACCAGGGCTTGAACCCGCATCCCCTGCCCTGGAAGCATGGAGTCTTAACCACTGGGCTGCCAAAAAAGTGAAAGCGTTAGTTGCTCAGTTGTGTCCGACTCTTTGCAACCCTATGGACTGTAGCCCGCCAAGCTCCTCTTTCCATGGAATTCTCCAGGCAAGAATCTGGAGTGGATTGCCATTCCCTTCTCCAGGAGATCTTCACAACCCAGGAATCGAACCCAAGGTCTCCTACATTGCAGGCAGATTCTTTACCACCTGAGCCACCAGATTCCAAGTATTTTTGACATGCTTCTCTGTTTGAAAGTTACAACTATTTTTCCCTCTTGGTGAAGTTGGTGGGAGAAATCTCTTAGGTCCCCAACCATCAACAAAGTGTGAGGCCCAGGAACTCTGTGACCTTGGCACAATTCTAACTTTCTAAGGCCAGGGCTCCTGATCTCTGAAAATGACTTCATTTTCTGCTTACCTTTGTGGAGCTTATGGGTATCCCTTCCTTCTTCAGCTCTCTGCCTACCACAGACTGGACAAGGAAGAAACTGTAGTTCTCTCTCCTCTCCAGCTCTTAGAGCTTGTTGAGTTGAAAGAACTACAGAAAGTACAGCATCATAGCACTCAGGGCTCAAAGAACCATCTCAAACAGTGTTTTTCACGTTTTGCTCCATAGAACCTGCGTTCTGTAAAGGGATCTCAGATGTTGCCAAGAGGTTTGAGGGCAGAAGACAGGACTGGAAGCTTTGCTGTATTTATTCCTCTTTATGTGATGGGCTTGTGCATACAAATTCATTGGAGAGAGGGCTTTCACTAACCAAAAGTTTGAAGACCACTTATACAACCCAGTTTTTCCTTGAGCAGCTGACTTCCTCCTTTCCTTAGACCTGCTTCCCTTGGTCTCTGCTGCCCCCATCTCTCTCTCAGGCAGACACCATGGCTGGGAGATGAACCAGAATTGAAGCCTCTTGCTTTCTGCTTACATGGAGTTTGTGTTGTCTGCCACGCTGCAGCCTCTGACTTTTCCTCTTGTCCCAGTTTCAATTTCATACTTGGGGCTTCTTTTCTCTTTGGGACTGAAAATATTTATTGAGTCAACACATATCCTTGTACTGTTCTGAACACTCAAATACCCATATTTTGTTCAGATTCTTTAAGTATGCATTCCTGTTTCGTGTTAGTTGCTCAGTCATGTGCAACTCTCTGTGAACCCGTGGATTGTAGCCCACTAGGCTCCTCTGTCCATAGAATTCTCCAGGCAAGCATACTGGAGTGGGTTGCCATTCCCTTCTCCAGGGGATCTTTCCAACAGAGGAGAATGTTAAACTATGTTTATCATTCTTATAGTCCGGGCAGGCATATTAGATAAGATAGGCATGGTAATATATGGATAAATAAATGAATTTGTATGTTCTTTATTTTTCTTGACTGTCATTCCTCTTCACTACCCAACTCTCAGGTTTGGAGTAGGAAGGAGAGCAGGAACTCAAGAAATCTTTCTCAGACATGGATACACAGGTAACAATATTTATTATAATAATCATCAGGGGAATTCCCTGGTATCCAGCATTTAGGACTCTGAATTTCCACTGGAAGGGCCCTGGGTTTGCTCTCCAGTTGAGGAACCATGCAAGCCATGTGGCTAAGTTGAAAAAAAAAATCAGTGCATAGGTAATAATACCTATATAATAACGAAAAATGGGTGACACTGCTCTTATTTTATTTTATGAATATTAACTTATTTATCTTTTTTTTTTTTTTCTTTTGGCTCTACCAGCCGGCTTGCAGGATCTTAGGTCCCTGACCAGGGATTGAACCGAGGCCCTCAGCAGTGACAGGACTGAGTTCTAACCCGAACTCCCTAATTCACTGATCTTTATACTAACCCTGCACTGAAGGTTCTATTAGTATATCCCCTCCATAGATGAGGAAGCAGAGGCTCAGAGAAGTTAAGCAGTTTGCTCAAAATATACAACTACAGTGCCTGGTAACTAACTGGGAGCACCCTATTGGGGGTTCACCCTGGCATTTAAGACCCTTCACAGTCTAAGCACAGTCCACATTTGCAGTCTGAACTCTTCTTTCAGATTCTACCTCTTACTGCTAGCCATGGACATCCCCTCACTATCCCCCACCCTGTTGCTGCCTCCTGAAACCTGACCCATGCTTCAGGGCCCTGCTCACGTGCTACCTTTCCCATGGAGCCTTCCCTGGCTCTCCACACCAGGCTGGCTCTCCTTCCTTCTGTTCCCAGGTATTTTGCCTTGTATCACACTTTACTGTGAGTGTGTGTGCTCCTGTGCTTGTGCAAACCTAGCTTCGGCTCTAAGCCATAAGCTTCCTGAGGGCAGGGCTTCACCAAGCCAAGGCAGTACACGTATTAAAAAATAATTACTCCCCCTCCCCCCAAGTCCTTGGCTCTCCTGGGGACTTGCTTTGGGAACAAAAAGTCAGCCCTTGACAAACGTCTGGGACCCTCTGCAGGGTGGGGGTCACTTGGCCAGTTGTGGAGCCAGTTTCGGGGTGGAGGTCCTGTGATCTTCCCCACTCCGGGGTCCTTCCTCCCCGCAAACCTCTAGGCTATGGCTCCTCTCTCTACTGAAGATCCCTGGAGCCACGACCTCGGTGGAGCTGAAGATCCAGGTACACGGGGAGTGGGATGCCTGGGGAAACTGGAGCCCCCACCCCCTCAGTCTTAATGTTCTGCCCTGCTTATGCCTCGCATATGACTCCCAGCGAAGGCAGTGGGGGGATGTGGAGACTAAGGAGGACGAGGAAGAGAGGTACCCAGGGAGGACAGGGAAAGGCAGGCAGAAAGAAAGATGCGTGCGGTGGCAGAGGGCAGGAGGTGGCGGTGGCTCCACCTCGGGCCGCTGTGGACTCTTCGCCAGGGCCAGGAAGGGTCGGAGTCTGGGCGGCGGAGGACAACTTCTGCCAGCAGCCCGCGGGTCCTGTCCGCCTCCCGCGCTGCGGTGCGCAGCCCCGCGCCCGCCCTCCCGGGGGAGCAGGAGCTCGGGTCGTGCGGTTCCCCACCCGGGCGCCCACCCCCCACGCCCACCGGCCTCCTCACCTTCGGGACCTGAGGGAGCGACGGGCCAGCGGGGCCCCGAGTCCGGGCCAGGCTGTGTCCGGGGAGGCGCTGTTCTTCCCCGCGCTAGCTGCGCCCGGGTTTCCGCAGCGCCCGCCGGAGCTGTGGCGCCATCAGCTACTGCGAGGCTGCCGGGCGATCGGGCCCGGGCTCCGGGGGGCTCCCGGGCGCCGAGGGCGCGGGGCGGCGTGGGGGGGACCGGGGCGGGCTCCAGGCGTAAACACCCAGCAACGTGACCGGAACTGGCGAACGAGCAGTAGGGGGGAAGGCGGGGGGCGGGAGAGATAAGGGGGGAGGGGAGGGACCTGGGACTGGCGGGGAGGGGCCGTGGGCGGGGCGGGGGGAGGGGAAGCAGGCTGAGCGCGGCCGGGGGAGGGGGAATCCTGGGAGTCCCGGGAGCCCCGGGAGCCAGGCCTGAGGACCCCGGCGGGCTGCCGAACGCTCGGAGCCACCTTTGACTGAAGCTGGAAGGGAAACCCGGGGAGCCCGCCGGCCACTTGGAGAGCAAGGGCGCGGCGGGCGTATCAGCACCGTGGACAGCGCCCAGGCCGGCAGGCCGCGATCCGCTCCGCCCCTCTGCCCACCCGCTGGCGTAGAAACCTGAGACAGTTCCCCACCCCACCCCACCCCACCCCACTCCCCGCGCCCAGTCCAGGGATGGGTTGGGATTGGGGGTAAGAACTGACCAAGCGTCAGAACATCTACCCTGTGCCTCAGATCTCTTACTAGCTGTGTGACCTTGGGTGAGTCACATCACTTCTCCGGGCCTCAGTTGGTGAGACATCCTCTTTCCCTCTATTTGCGGGTCCCAAGAGGCAAGAGAGAGGATCATTTTGAAACCCTAGAGTCCAGAAGATTGGAGCTGATCCGTTCTCACTATGCTTGGGAGGCTTCTGAACTGCTTGGCTTCTATTTCTGGGTCTACCAATACCTTCCTCCTTCCAGGGCCCCAGTCTCCTCATCTGTATGGGATGATGATGGTCTATGCAGCTGATAAGATCTCTGGGTTGTCCTGAGAATTAAATCAGTTAATACATGGTAAGTCCCTGAAACAGCGCTGAGTGCTCATTATGCTTTCTTGCTGTGATGGCAAGGGACCAGGTGGCACTGAGTGAACGGCAGGTGGTTCAGAACTGTCTCTGGGTAAGTCATTTCCATCCCAGCCTTAAGGGACTGGAGGAAGGCACTGAGGGGCTTCAGACTAAAGGGCTGATCTAGCTTGTCCCACTCTGTTGCCAGCCAAGAACTTTCCTCCCTACCCTCCTGGGCCAAATGTCCAGAGAAATCTGCCTTTGTCTCTGGAATTGTGGGACCTTTGCATGAGGGCCTTGGGGCAGGTTCCAACAAATCATTGGCCTCAAGATCATCCTGTCTTTTCTCTATGGATCTCTTTGATCCGTCTCGTTTCTGGTCAACTTCTTTTTTTTTCACATTAAAACTTTACATTAAAAAAATTATTTTCTAAACTTTTTATTTTGTATTGGGGTAAAGCCAATTAACAATGCTTGATAGCTTCAAGTGAATAGCAAAGGGACTCAGCCATATATATGTATGTATCCATCCTCCTTCAAAGTCTCCCCTTCCCTAGTCAACTTTTAAACCTTAACTGGACTTGGGTGTCAGTGGATTAAAGTTTTAGGTGCTCTTGGCCCCCAAAATTGAAGAAATCACCCTCTTAGTTGGCTTGATAGGCAGTGGTATTCAAAGAAAGAAAGTGAAGTTGCTCAGTCGTGTCTAGCTCTTTGCGACCCCATGGACTGTAGCCTACCAGGCTCCTCCATCGATGGGATTTTCCAGGCAAGAATACTGGAGTAGGTTGCCATTTCCTTCTCCAAGAGATTTTCCTGAACCAGGGATTGAACCCAGGTCTCCCACATTGTAGGCAGACGATTTACCATCTGAGTGTTTAAAGGCATCTCAAATCCCACTGTGGGAACTCTAGCCTCCGGCTGTGCTGTGGGTAGCCCCTCTTCAACCCTTCTCCTCTGAGGAAACCCTTAGGAGAGGAGCAGAAAGGCCAGCCCAGTCCTGCTTCTTCATCTCTTGATGTCCCTCCTGGGGCAGCATTCCTGTGCCATGTATTGTGTGTGTATGTGTGTGTTTGTGTGTGTGTGTGTTTGTGTGTGTGTCTCCAACAGGGCTATGGGTCTGCTAACCCATTGATTTGTTAGTTCTGATGAACTAATTGAGATATTGGTAAGAAGGATGAAAGGTGTGTTTTGTCTCCCGAAAACTTGGGCTCTGATCTGAGCTCTGTTACTTATTAGTTGGGTAATTCTGGGCAAGTCTTAAAAAAGGAAAAGCAAAGCAACATCTACTTTGCCAACAGGATCATGGGGGGTGTTATGAGGTGAGAGTGAAAGGGTTTTGTAATGTTAATGTGTGTGCAGATGGAATTGTTATAACTGGACACCAAATGGTTTTCTCCTTGATCAGTATCAAGATGGATCCTGGGACTCTGGCAGCTGGAGGGAACAGCTCCAGATGCCTGTCTGAGGGGTGGCCCTGCCTGGTCATGGGTTGGGGGCCTCCAGCTTTGCCATAGTAAGTGCTTCTGGCAGAGTCCTGCCCTGGGCCAAGCTCCCAGCTGGGCCTCTAGGGCTGTCCATAGGACACTTGCAACATCTTTGGCTGGAAAAAGATCCACGTGTGAGACAACAAAAGATGTGCACAAAAGCATCCAAGGACTAACTGAAGATGATGAACCAGCAGAGTTAGGGCTTGGACTTGCCAGGAAGGAGACTTAGGGGTTCCTCCTGGGAGGAGGTTAGCAATCAGTCAGTCAGCACATAGACTAAAGTAATATTGAGCAAAGCGAACTGCATGGCCCTATATCTGATGTTATGGGGACACTTAGAGATATATGATGACATATGGAGATGATGTTGCCAACGATAATGTTGATAATAACAATATTTATTAAGCATTTCTATATGCTTAGTCATCTGCTAAATACTTAAAAAAATCATTTCTATTTTCAAAATTAAACTTGTAACCAAGTCAAAGAAAACTAAAGTGTATAAAACCTGAATCTCTGGCCTCAGAAGTTTTGAGTTGAGCACTTTACCCACATAATCTCTCTCAGAGAAGACTTCCCTGGTAGGACAGTGGATAAGAATACACCTGCCAATGCAGGGGACACGGGTTTGATCCCTGGTCCAGGAAGATTCCTATGCGAAGGAGTAACTAAGCCTGAGTACCACAACTACTGAGCCCAAGCTCTGGAGCCTGAGAGGTGCAACTGCTGAAACCCACCTGGCTAGATCCTGCGCTCTGCAGCAAGAGATGCCACTGCAATGAGAAGCCTGTGCACCGCAATGGAGAGTAGCTTCTGCTCGCTGCAACTAGAGAAAGCCTGCACCCAGCAGTGAAGACCCAGTGCAACCAAAAAAAAAAAAAAAATTAATGTAAAAAATTAAAAAATAAGAAACTTCAGGGAAATCCTATAGGAAAGGTTTATTCCCATTTGTAGGTGGAGAAAATAAAGCTCAAGAGAGGTTATATTTGACACCATCCAACTTGTAAGCAGCAGAGTCAGGATTCAAACTCCAGCCCGATGAAGATCAGAGGTGGGCTTCATCAAGCCCCTCAGTGAGGAGGTGACTCCAGCTGTAGCAGAAGGCACCCACAGTTGCCATGGGCTTTAGTGGAAGGTAAAAGCCTTGAACACCAGTCAGGAGAGTGAGGTCTGGCTGGCAAAGAAGGCTTGGAGGTCCCCTGTATCTCTTTGTGACAGTGGAATAGTGACTTTCTGAGTTCTGTTTGGGTAACAGTGCTATTGGTTGGTGTCCTGGAAAGTAACAGACAACACATTTAATCCATTTTTTTTTTCCAGCTGTGCCAGGCAGCATGCATGATCTTAGTTCCCTGACCAGGGACTGAACCTGTGCCCCCTGCATTGGGAGCTTAGAGACTTAACAACTGGACTGCTAGGGAAGTCCCAGACAGCATTTAAAATGAGTCATTTGAAGAGAGTTAAGAGACTGTCTACAAGGCTATGGGCCAGAGTTTAGGAAAGAAGGATACAAAGAGCTATTACCATCCTTAGTCTTAGACGGACAAGAGAAGGCAGTGATGAGATTTCAGAAAGTATGTGTTTGGGGCTACCTGGCAAGAGCTGTGGCTTCCCTTAAAAGAAAGTATCTGGGGACTTCCCTGGTGGTCCAGTGGTTAAGCATCTGCCTTGCAATACAGGGGACAAAGGTTCGATCCCTAGTCGGGGGACTAAGATCCCACATACCTCAAAGCAACTAAGCCGGTGTGTTGCAACTGCTGGAGCTGCTCTGGAGCCTGGATGCCACAACTAGAGAGTCTGTGTACCGTAATGAAAAAGGTCTTGCATGATGTAACAAAGATCCTGCATGCCACAGCTAAGACTGAATGTGTTGGTGTTAGTTGCTCAGTTGCGTCTGACTCTTTGCAAACCCATGGACTGTAGCCCGCCAGGCTCCTCTGTCCATGAAATTATCCAGGCAAGAATACTGGAGTGAGTTGCCATTCCCTTTTCCAGGGAATACCCGGGGATCGAATCTGGCTCTCCTGCATTGCAGGCAGATTCTTTAACATCTGAGCCATCAGGAAAGCCCAGATAAATAAGTATTTTTTTAAAAAAGGAAATGTGTGACCCACAGTGACCTCGGAGGGAGCTAAGGAATCAATATGCAACCTCACTGTCCTCTTGCTTCCAGTCTCCTTCTGGTGCCTTCTCCAGCCAATCCCAATCAGAAGCCAGCAGTTAAGATAGTCCATTGACACTGCCTGTACAGGTAGACTTCCCAGGACACAAGCAGAGTAGACAAAGGTGTGGAAAGTTTCTGGAGGGAGGAGATATCTGGTACAATGTTCTTCAACTTGGGTCCCAATTGCTGTTCTCTGCCAGGCTGCTGCCCGCTGAATACTCCAGTGATGGTGGGTACCAAGATGCTCCAAACAGGGGGTCAGGTGGCAATGTTACAGGGATCCCCTCTTTTCTTCAAAGACTCTGGCCATCTGTCCCGACTCCCAAAGACTACCCGATCTGGAGCCCTTGGGATGTGGTAGCTAGAAGGATTGGGAGCTCTGAGACCGGAGACCCAGCCAGAGGTTACTGTGGATAAGCTTCTTAGTCAGCTTACCTAACGAGTGAAAGATCAAACTGGGGCAAGGCTGTGCTCTCCTCAGATGGCTGATTTGGATCAATTGTTGTTTAGTCGCTAAGGCGTCTCTGACTCCTTTGCAACCTCGTCGACTGCTGTGCAGGCTCCTCTGTTCATTTGGAGAAAATGGTCCCTGACATGTCAGCAGGCTTTTGAAGTTTCAGACCATTCCTAAACCACGAGAGTGGCAACAAGAATGAGTTCTGAGTGTGTGTGTGTGTGTGTGCGTGTGCGTGTGTGTGTACACTAGGTTGCAATTCAGGATCAGACTTACCACCTCTGCCTCAACCCTGCCCACTTCCTATCCCTCTACGGTACAAAGCTCAGACACTCAGCTGGCGGGCTTCACTGAAGGGATCTGAGAGGTGCCACTGCCTGTGCCTGAAATGTTTCCATTCCAGATCGCTCTCCATGATGTTGGGCAATGAGCTCCCCAATTCTTTGGTGATCTGGTATAATTGTGGCCCCTCTTTTCCTTTATTTCCCCTAATTTTGTATTAGTTTTACCACATGTAATGCTCCACATTTTGCCTAACTGTACCACTTCCTTCAGCCACGTTTTTAAAACATATTTATTCATTTATTTGTGAGCACTGGTTCTTACTTGTGGCATGTGGCATCTAATTTCCTGCCCAGAGATGAAACCCACGCCCCGTGCATTGGAAGTGTGGAGTCTTAGCCACTGGACCACCAGGGAAGTCCTGTCAGTTCTTTTAAATATTGTTTTATTACAGAAGCATTTACATGTTTTCATTCACTCATCAATGCCTGTGTATTAAAATTAAAATTTTTTCCCCTCATTATTCATTGTAGAAAACTTTGGAATTCTCAATAAGCAAAGATATAAAAATAAAATTGCCCACTTTTGCCTTCCAGGCCTAACAAATTGTAACATTTGGCATTAAAAAAGCTCTAAATATAAAATCTTATTTATATTTGATTTTATCATCTCAGTTTGTCATCTGCTTTTTGGCTTAGCAATATAGTGTGAACATCTTTCTCCCGCTACAGTGTTGTTCATTGTATTGATAAAGTACAGTATACTGTATCTATCCATGTTTTTATTGTTTGATAATTAGATTGTTTCTATTTTTTAATGTTATAAACAGTAATGTTGTGAGTATCTTGGTAGCTTAATCCTATGAAAAGTGACTTATTGTATTTTTTCTTATTGCACAAAATGTTTACTTAGAAAAATTAGGATATATGTGTAAGAAAAACAGTAAGATAGAAATCACTGTAGGGGGACTTCCCTGGTGGTCCAGTGGCTAAGACTCTGCACTCTCAATGCAAGGGGCCCCAGTTCGATCCCTGGTCAGGGAACTAAATTCCCACAGGCCACAACTAAGACATGGCACAGTCAAATAAATAAAAAGTAATAATTAAAAAAAATCACTGTCACTTCACACACCCAGAGATAAATCACTTTTTAAATATGTAGTTCTTCCAGATTTTCTACAATTATATTAATGTACTAGTTCTACTTGGTGACACTTTTTTTTCATTTGAAAATATATCTTGATTTTTTTTCATGCCAGTAAGTCTTTCTTAGTAGCTGTATAATGTTCCATCACATGGGCACGCTTCTTCACTTATTTAATCTCCTGTGAGACTTTTGTGTTGTCTTCAGTTTCCCACGTTTCTTTTCTTTTTAAATTTCTATTGGAGAATAACTGGTTTATAGTGTTGTGCAAGTTTCAGGTGTATGCAAAGCGACCCATTATTCATCCACGTATATCTACTCTTTTCTAGATTCTTTCCCCATACAGGTCACTACAGAGTACTGAGTTGAGTTCCCTATGCTGGACAGTAGGTCCTTATTAGGTTACCTATTTAATTTTTTTAATTTTATTTTTTATTTACCTTTTAAAATTTTGGCCACATCTTGCAGCATGTGGGATCTTAAGTTTCCTGACCAGGGACTGAACCCATGCATTGGAAAGCAGAGACTTAACCACTGCACCACCAGGGAAGTCCCTTCTTTACATTTCTAATTATCTCCTTAGGATCAATTTCAAAAAGAGAAAATTACTAAGTCAAGGGCTATATACACTTGTTGACTTTTGATCATACTGTCAAACTGCCATGAACAATAGTTGGACCAATTTGTATATCAGTCTCAGTCATGAGTGGGAGAGTCTACTTTCCTTCTCCACACAAGCCCTGCAAGGGATAATTAACAACAACTCAGCAACAACAAACTGTTCCAAATTTGACAAGTAAAAAAAGTACTGTCACACTTAAATTTTCAAGTACTTAATTTCCATCAATATTAAGTTTTAAAAATGTGTCTACGATCTATTTATATTTCTTTTGTGAATTGTTTGTCCATGTCCTTTGCCCCTTTCTCTGTTAGAACATTTATCATTTCTTCTTTCTTTATACTAAAAGCTTTCAACATTAAAATTTTTTACTATATAGCAAAACATATACAACATAGAATTTGCTACTGTAACTATTTGAAACAAATCATTTTATTTGCTTATTCATGGCCATGCTGGGTCTTTGCTGTTCGTGGACTTTTCTCTAGGTGCGGTGCACAGGCTTCTCATTGTGGTGGCTTCTCCTGCTGCAGAGCTGGGCTCTAGGACACCTGGGCTTCCATAGCTGCACACATGAGTTCAACAGTTGTTGCTCCCAGGCTCTAGAGCACAGGCTCAGTAGCTGCGGTGCATGGGCTTAGTTGCTCTGCCATATGTGAAATCTTCCCAGACCACAGATGGAAGCTGTGTCTCCTGCACTGGTGAGCCAATTCCTTACCACTGAGCCACCAGGGAAGCCCTCGTAACTATTTTAAAGGGTACAATTCAATGACATGAAATACATTCACATTGCTGTGCAGCATCACCACTGCCCATTTCTAGAATTCTTTTCATCTTGTAAAGTTGAAAAGTTGCGCCCATTAAAACGAACTCCCCATTCTTCTCTTTCCAACCCCAGACCTTGCCAACTATCATTCTACTTTTGGTCTTTATGAATGTAACTACTCTAGGTACTTAATGGAAGTGAACTCATACAGTATTGTTCTTTGTGACTTGTTTATTTCACTTAGCATAATATCTTCAAAGGTCACCCATGTTGTAGCATGTATCAGAATTTCCTTCCTTTTTAAGGCTGAATAATATTTCATCTTATGTGAAGACCACGTTTTGCTTATCCATTAATATACTCATGCATACTTGGGTTGCTTCCACTCATTTGTTATTGTGAATAATCTGCTGTGAATATGGATATTCCAATACAGTCATATATATTTTTTAATCAGTTTGATATGTGCCTTTTAACTTTGCTTACTGTACTTTTGTGATGTGCTAAGGTTAAATATTTTTATTTTAGTCAAATCCATTACTCTCTTTCCATAAGACTTCTGCCATTGATGCCAAGCTTAAAAAAGTCCATCCCTATTTTAATATGACAATACTTGCCTATGTATTTTCTCGAGTCCTTTTTATATATTTATACATTTACATTTATAATTCATCTGAAATATACTTTGTGATGTGAAATAGAAGCCTTTTTTTTTCTCCCTGTAAATGGTTAATTGTCATATCACCATATCGCTCACTAATTTGAAATACATGTATTATACATACACACATCTGGGGATGTTTTTAGACCTTCTATTCTGTTTCCTTGGTTTCTTTGTTAATTATGTTGGGGAAGCTTAAAGAAAGGCTATTCAAAGGCAATTGCTAGCCTCCTGCTAGACACTATACTTAAGGTCAAAGGCGAGCTGCCAGTCTTGTTTGTTACCCCTTCCCTGTTTCCTTCTACATGCTGTTTAGGTTTTTCATTCCTTGTTGCTTCCTGTCAGTTCTTTAGTTGAGACCTACTGGAAAGCTCAGATGCTTGTGCCGAGCTGGAAACTTGTGGAAACTTGTGCCGAGCTCCTGAGTAGGGGCCCCCAGTCCCTAACGGGAAGATAAGCTTCCAGAGCTTTACATCCAGATCTTCTCCTCTCTGCATAAGTTTCCCTCCTGCAAAAGATGTGGACTGTCCTAACATGAGAGGCAGGTGGATGGCACTCTGCTGCGTGCTGCTGCTGCTAAGTCACTTCAGTCATGTCCAACTCTGTGCAACCCCATAGACGGCAGCCCACCAGGCTCCCCCTTCCCTGGGATTCTCCAGGCAAGAACACTGGACTGTGTTGCCATTTCCTTCTCCAATGCATGAAAGTGAAAAGTGAAAGTGAAGTCGCTCAGTCCTGTCCGACTCTTAGCGACCCCAAGGACTGCAGCCTACCAGGCTCCTCCGCCCATGGATTTTCCAGGCATGAGTACTGGAGTGGGCTGCCATTGCCTTCCCCAATGTGCAGACAAGCTCTATAAACATGTCTAACACTCATCTTCTTCAAAACAGGCTCCCGTGATGCTGTGGGCCAGGCTGGTCTCTGCTCAACTCAAATTAACGTTCTGGGGTGAAAGCAGTTTGAAGGCCTGGGTGGAGATGATCCTAGGGTTTGGCAACGTTCTGGGCCAATGCCATGATATTTTATTGTGAGTACTGTGCTCAGACGTTTCAGTCCTATCCGACTCTTTGTGACCCCATGGAACTATAGCCCGCCAGGCTCCTCTGTCCATGAAATTTTCCAGACAAGAATACTGGAGTGGATTGCCATTTCCTCCTCCAGGGGATCTTCCAGACCCAGGGATGAAACTGAAGTCTCCTGCCTCTTTTTTATTGGCAGGCGAATTCTTTACCTCTGAACCACCTGGGAAGTCAATGATTGTCGTCTTGAAATAGCTCAATAATCTGTAAGGCGCATCAGTTTTTATTTAAGCCATTTATAGTAGTTTATTTCGGGGCATAACTTTCTAGGTAGGTGGAACAGGTGTCGTAAGAAAGTGAAACAGTGGGCTTAAGTGAATTCCCTCGAGTCACTCAGCAAGTCAGGTAGAATTTGGAGAACCTGACTCCTCGTCCAGTGCTCCAAAGCGAGCCGGCTCCGCTGCGCCTCTGGGCATGCTGGGCGTGGGTGAAGGCAGTGAGGGGACCGGCTGCGGTCTCGCGGCCGCGGCGAGGAGCGCGGTGACCCAGCCCGGACCGACTCCAGGGGCGGGGCCGGCGGCTGTCCGGGGGGAGATGCGCGCGGCCGGCCGCACCGCCCGGGCTCCGGCCGAGTCGCCTCGCTCCCGCCCCGCCCGCCAGACCCGCGCTGCGGAGCGCGCCCTCGCACTGGCCTGCGGCAGCCGGAGCTGCTTCCACGGTGCGGCCGGTGGCGGGTGGGGAGCGGGCGGCGGCCGGGAAGCATGGCGGGTCGCCGGGCGCCGGGGGAGAAGCGCTGGCAGCTGGTGCGCTGGTGAGTGGGCAGCCGGGCGGCGCGGGGCCTGGTGCGGGCGCGAACCCGCGCGCTGAGGCCGGGCGGAGCGCGGGGAGGAGCGGGGGCGCTGGCTCGAAGTTTCTTCTCGAGCGAAGGCGGCGGGCCCGGGTTGAACTAGAGGCGCCGGGCTGCCTGGTCATCAGCCTGGTCTTCGCGTTTCTCCAGAGCGATCGTCGCGCGGACCCCGGACCCTGCACCCGACGTTAGGCTTTGGGGGGACCTCAGTCTTCGTTAGCTCTCTTTGTGCAGAGGGACTCCCCTTCCTACCCTCAAACCTTCTGCTGCTCTGGGTCGGGCCACGGACTGCACCCCGAGGAGGTCCAACCTACAATTCTCATCTCGCCTGTTCAAGGAGATGCCTCAGTTCACCTGCATGAGGACTCGCGGCGGTGGGCACCTTGGGGACGGGGTGTTTGAGAAAGGGGAGCCTAGGAGGTGAGGGAAGAGGTCCCTGGGTAGCTGGGTCGTTGCCCCTACCCCCACCGCAGCCCTGTCCAGGCTGGGAAATCAGAGCCTGCGGTGTCAGGTTGCCAGACTGCAGGCCAAGGTTTCAGACGCAACACCGAGGAGTCACCTGGGTTGGGCCCAAGTCCCGGTTGTCCGAATGTTCAGGGCTGTTTCAGTCAGGGATCTGACCTCTGCTTGGCGGGACTTAGAATGCAGGGCAGCCTGTTCAGCCCATCCCTGTCCTGGAAGGATTTTAAGAATGTCTGGCTGGGACCCCTCCCCATCTCAAATCCTCCATCCACACCAGGGCCAGGGTCATCTTTGAAGAAGAATTCCAGGACACTGCTTGCCAGGTACATTCTGTAGCCTGAATACAAAGAATAACAATAGTATCCTTAATAATTGCAACCTGGCTTCCAGAGTCCTTCCTGCTGGCTCTGCCATAATCAGGCATTGATTCAGTTACTCTTTACAGCGATACTCAAGAGGAAGGTATCGCTGTTGTTCAGACTCTTAAGTCGTGTTTGACTCTTTACAACTCCATGGACTGCAGGACACCAGGTTCTTCTGTCCTTCACTATCTCCTGGAGTTTGCTCAGATTCATGCCCATTGAGTCAGTGATGCTATCTAACCGACTCATCCTCTGCCGCCCCCTTCTCCTCCTGCCTTCAATCTTTCCCACCATCAGGGTCTTTCCCAATGAGTCGCATCAGGTGGCCAAAGCATTGGAGCTTCAGCTTCAGCATCAGTCCTTCCAATGAATATTCAGGGTTGATTTCCTTTAGGAGGGTATTGGCACACACCCTCCCACCCCCTTACAGATGAGGAAACTGGGGCTCAGAGAAGGAAGGTAGGTAATTAAGGTCACCCAGCAAGCAAGTGACAGAGTCAGGGTTTGAACTCAGGATTTCCCCAGGGGCTTAACTCCTCCTCTTCCTTTTTTTTTTTTTTTTAAATTTTATTTATTTGTCTGTGTCTTAGTTGCAACAGGCAAGATCTTTTCATTGTGGTGCCTGGACCCTCTAGTTGCAGTGCAAGGACTCAGTAGCTGCTCACTGATTAGTTGACTCTCAGCATGTGGGATCTTTGTTCCCCAACCAGGGATGGAACCCATGTCCCCTGCATTGCAAGGCGGATTCTTAGCCATTGGACTACCAGGGAAGTCCCTCCTCCTCCTTTTTGCTCCTTAATTCCTGAATGTTGGGCCTGGCCGCTATTCCAAGTTCACACTGTCAAAAAAAAGTCTCAGCATGTCAGAGCAAGAGGGGTCAGTGGATTTCCAGCCTGCTCAGTCCATCCTGCGCTTCAAGAGTTCCAAGAATCAAAGTCCAAATAATCAAAATTGTCCTTTAGCAGTGGAGTTACTCTTCAGATGAAACCCCAATACATAAACCGGATAAAAGTAGAGTTAGTGCCCTCTCCCTGGAGAGGAGGTGCCACCCTAGGACCCCAGAGCCTTCCAGGTTAGTTTGTGCAGTTTGATTCCTTCCCTCCCTCCATGGAGGAGGAAACAGGAAGAGTCTTAAAGGGGCAGAGCTTGGATTCCTGCTTTGACTCTCTTTGCCCTGATGTGTGGCTGGGTTGGATCTTGGGTTGAACCTGATGAAGCATAGATCATTATTAGTACCCTAATTAAGTTTTGGATCACCTATCTCTCCTGGGTAAAAAAGCCCATGACATTGAGAAGGTCCTGAAGACATGACTTGAGTGGTCAGACTGCCTGGCAGGGAGCTCTCTTGAGGACAAGACACCTTCTGAACTGCATGGCATGCTCCCAACATGATCAGCCTTGACCTCTGCTTCCTGGATTTCAGACTGAGTCAGTTTTCTCCACTAAAATTGGCTTAAGGGTAAAAGGCAGTATTGGCTCCCTTTTAAGAGTATTAGGCTTACAGATCTGAAAACGTAAGAACTTTCCATGTTTCAGACAAAACTAGATTCAAGGGCTCAAGTAATGTCCCCAAATAATGTTCTACTCTCTCTGTCCTTTCTCTTTCCTCTGTCCCCCTTTATTCCCTTGTGGAAATAAGGTGGCTCTCAGGAGTTGCAGGCAACCCTCCAGATGAGCAAAACCCTCCTGGAAAAAGAGCTTCTCTTTCTCAGTGGTTCTAGCAAAAGTTTCGGAATGTCATTTCATTGACCTAGTTTGGGTCACATGGCCATCCTTCAGCCAATCACTGTGGACTGGGGGAGGGACTGCTTAGATTGGCCAGGCTGGGTCATGTGCTCACCCTGGAATCTGGGGGCTGGAGTTAGTCCCACCCAAACCACAAAATTTTGAGTGGGAAGGAGGGTGGGGAATCTTCTTTGGGCAACAAATATGTCTGACGTTTACTTACTCTTTTAGAACAGCTCTTGCTTTGAAGGTTCCTCCTCCAAATTCTCCATAAAGCACCAAAAACTAAATTAGGATTTGGTTGGGTTCATCAGATCAAGTTATTAAATATGTAAGACTTTTGGCATTCCTCTTACTGTCTGAGGGCCTGTTGCCCAGTTTCTGATGGTGGGGCTTTGGATCTGGGGGAAGGGCCCGACAGAGACTACAAGCTAGGGTTGTGTGAGTACTTGAAAACCAGTGCAGGATGCTCTGGCAATGTACCTTTGGCTGACTGTAAAGTATTCCATTCACAGTTGAACCATAATTTCTTTGTCTAGCTTCTATTGATGGCCTTTCAAGGAATTCTGAATATTTTGATATTGCTAACATCGCTGCAGGGAACCTATACCCATGCAAACATGTGGAAAGATAACGGTTGGATGTATTCTCCAAAGTGAAATTGCAGAGTAAAAGGATGGGTACATTGTGCCATGCCAACCTGATCACCAAAGAAACTGCACCATTTTCTGGGCTTCCCTGTGGCTCAGATGGTAAAGAATCTGCCTGTAATGTAGGAGACCAGGGTTTGATCCCTTGGTTGGGAAGATCTGCTGGAAAAGAAAATGGCAACCCAACTCCAGTATTCTTGCCTGGAGAATTCCATGGACAGAGGAGCCTGGTGGGGTACAATCTGTGGGGTTGCAGAGAGTTGGGTATGACTGAGTGACTAACACACACACATATTATCTCCAGTGATATGTGAGTTGCACATTCCCCACAATTCTGCTCATACTGGGAATTATTAATCACAAACTTTTAAACCTTGCCTCATGTTGCTGGTGAAAAATGATTTTTCATTGTTTTAATTTTCATTTCTTATAGAAGTTGATTTTTCTTAATGTTTATTGATCGTTTGTGTTTCTACTTTTGTAAACTACTCATTTAATTTCCTTTGTCCTTTCCCCCCTGTTGATTTGCTTATTATATATATATTTCACACTGATCTGCAAAAGCTCTTCATCGTGGAGCTTAATTTTTTTTTTTTAGTAAATTGTGTATTTTATAACAGCTTTGCATGTGTGCATATGTAGTTGCTCAGTTGCATCCAGCTGTTTGCGACCCTTTGGACTGTAGCCTGCCAGGCTCCTCAGTCCTTGGGATTCTCCAGGGAAGAATGCTGGAGTGGGTTTTCATGCTCTCCTTCAGGGCATCTTCCCAACTCAGGGACTGAACCCAAGTCTCCTGTGTCTCCTGTATTGTAGGCGGATTCTTTACCTGCTGAGCCATCGGGGAAACCCTTACAATAGCTTTACATTTCCAAAAAGTTGAGAAGATCGTCCAGTGTTCCCATATATCCCACACCCAGGTTTCCATATGATTAGCTTCTTACACTAGTAAGGTATATCTCTTGCAAAAATGAGCCAATACTGATATGTTATTATTGACTAAGCCCCATAGAGTATTCAGATTTCTTATGTCCTTTTTCTGTTATAGGGTCTCATCTAGATACCACATGGCATTTAGTGATTGATGTAATTACTTCTCTTTGCTGTGACAGTTTCTTGGGGCTTTTCTTGTTTTTGATGACTTTGACAGTTTTGAGGAGTTGTGGCCCTGTTTTGTAGGATGATGTCCCTCAATTGGGGTGTATCGGATGTTTTTCTCATTATTAGATTGGAATTATGAATTTGGGAGAAGAAGATCACAAGGATAGAGTGTCATTTTCATATTAAGGATCCCTACTGTCAACACAGCTTATCAAGGAAATTCCCTGACAGCCTAGTGGTTAGGGCTCCGTGCTTCCACTGCAGAGGGCACAGGTTCAATCCCTGGAGGAGGGGGGAACCTAAGATCTTCCGTGCCGCTGGGGTGTGGTCAAAAAAAAGCTTGTTGATGTTGCCTTTGACCACCTGGCTGGAGTAGTGCTTGTGGGTGTTACTCCCCCGCCCCTCTCCATAGTGTGCTCTTTGAAGTAAGTTACTCTGTGAAGCCCATATCTGAGCAGCGTAGAGCTGTGGTCCACCTTCCTGGGGGTCGAGTGTTCACATATATTGTTCGGAATTCTTCTGCACGTGAGATTTGTCTCTTTCCTCTCCACTTATTCAATTGTTCAATCATTAATTTATATCGGTATGCACTATTAGATATTCACTCATTTTAACAGCAGCCTTATTGAAATAGGATTCACGTGCCACACAACTTACCCAGGGTGTAAAATTCAGTGGGAATATATTCACAGGACTGTGCAACTATCACCATAATTGATTTTAGAACATTTAGAACATTTTCATCATCCCCCAAAGAAATCCCATAACCTTCAGCAGTCCCCCAGTCTTAAGCAACCACTAATCTTTCTCTCTTTATGGATCTGTCTATTCTGAACATCATTTCATATAAATGGAGTCACACAGCACGTGGTCCCTTGTAACTGGCTTCTTTCACTCAGCAAAATATTTTCAAGGCTCAGGTTTCAGTGCCCGCCTGACCTACCCCAGTGTTCAACTGAAAACGTAGGTGTAACCTCTACAGTGCCTGACCCTTCTCTCTTTTGCTGATGGATTGGATCCTCCACACTGGGGGCCTCGTGTGTGAGCGGTTTCTGCTCTTTATATTCTCGTTCCTTTCAATGTCCCTGATCGTGCCCAGGTCTTGGCTCCTACTTTCCCAGAGAAAATCTGAGAAGCTGGTTCCTGCTAAAATGTGAATGGCTGTTAGTGACTTCCAAGGTTGATCCTCTGCAGTATTTAACCTCCTGGGTACTGTTCAGTAGAATTTCAGGTACGAGACAGGTTTATAGGGAAGATATCTGTGGATGGATGATGTTCTGTTTTCTTATAGTCGATGAAGTCAGTGCAGCCAATCCTCCTCCTAAATTAGT